>NC_088604.1:110151633-110498133 GCF_036013475.1 Columba livia
TTCCTTGCCTTGCCTAGCTTTGCCCTTTTGCTTTCTCTTGCATTGCTTTGCCCTTTTGCATTGCCTTGCCTTGCTTTGCCCTTTTGTCATGCCTTGCTTTGCTTTGCCCTTTTGCCCCGCCTTGCCTTGCTTTTCTTATCCATTTTTCTTGCTTTGCCCTGCCTTACTTTGCCCTTTTGAGTTGTCTTGCCTTGCCTTGCTTTGCCCTTTCGCCTTGCCTTGCCTTGCATTGCGTTGCCCTTTTGCCTTGCCTTGCCTTTACTTGCTTTGCCATTTTGCCTTGCCTTACCTTTACTTGCTTTGCCCTTTTCCCTTGCCTTGCATAGCTTTGCCCTTTTGCCTTGCCTTTCTTTGCCCATTTGCCTTTCCTTGCCTAGCTTAGCCCTTTTGCCTTGCATTGCCTTGCCTTGCTTTGCCCTTTTGCCTTGCCATGGCTTGCTTTCCCTTTTGCCTTGCATGGACTTGCTTTTCTCTTTTACCTTTGTCTTGCCTTGATTTTCCCTTTTGTCTTGCGTTGCCTTGCTTTGCCCTTTTGCCTTGCCTTGCCTTGCTTTCCCCATTTTCCTTGACTTGATTTGCCTTGCTTTGACCTTTTGCCTTTCTTTGCCTTTTCTTGCTTTGCCCTATTGCCTTGCATTGCTCTGCCCTTTCGCCTTGCCTTGCCTTGATTTGCTCCTTTGCCGTCTTTGTCTTGCCTTGCTTTTCCCTTTTTCCTTGCCTTGCCTTGTTTCGCCATTTTGCTTTTCCCTTTTGCATTGCATTAACTTGCTTTTCCCTTTTGCCTTGCCTTGACTTGCTTTTCCCCTTTGCCTTGTCTTGCCTTCCTTTGCCCTTTTGCCTGGCCTTGCCTTTACTTGCTTTGTCCTTTTCTCTTGCCTTCGATAGCTTTGCCCTTTTGCCTTGCATTGCCTTGCCTTGCATTGCCCTATTGCCTTTCCTTGCTTTGCCCTTTCGCCTTGCCTTGCCTTGATTTGCCCTTTTGCCTTCTTTTGTCTTGTCCTGCTTTGCCCTATTGCCTTGCCTTGACTTGCATTTCCCTTTTGCCTTGCATGGACTTGCTTTTCCGTTTTGCCTTGCCTTGCCTTGCCCTTTTTCATTGCCTTGCCTTGCCTTGCTTTGCCTTTTGCCTTGCCTTGCCTTGCTTTACCCTTTTGCTTTGCTTTGCCTTGTTTTGCCATTTTGCCTTGCCTTGACTTGCATTTCCCTTTTGTCTTGCATTGACTTGCTTTTCCCTTTTGCCTTGCCTTGCCTTGCTTTTCCGTTTTCCCCTTTCCTTGACTTGCTATTCCTGTTTGCCTTTTCTTGCCTTGCTTTGCCCTTTCGCCTTGCCTTTCCTTGCATTGCTTTGCTCCGTTGCCTTGCCTTGCATTGCTTTGCCCTTTTGACTTGTCATGCCTAGCTTGGCCGTTTTGTTTTCTCTTGCCATGCTTTCCCTTTTGCATTGCCTGCCTTGCCTTGCTTTGCATTTTGGCTTGCCTTGCCTTGATTTGCCCTTTTGCCTTGCCTTGCTTTGCTTTGCACTTTTGCCTTGCCTTGCCTTGCTTTTCTTATCCATTTTTCTTGTCTTGCCTTGCCTTGCTTTTCCCTTTCGCCTTGCCTTGCCTTGCATTGCTTTGCCCTTTTGCACCTCCTTGCCTTTACTTGCTTTGCCATTTTGCCTTGCCTTGCCTTTAATTGCTTTGCCTTTTTCCCTTGCCTTCATACCTTTGCCCTTTTGCCTTGCCTAGATTTGCCCTTTTGCCTTGCATTGCTTTGCCTTGCTTTCCCTTTTGCCTTGACATGCCTTGCCTTGCCTTGCTTTCCCCATTTTCCTTGACTTGCTTTGCCTTGCTTTGACCTTTTCCCTTGACTTGCCTTGATTTGCCACTTTGCCGTCTTTTGTCTTGCCTTGCTTTTCCCATTTCCTTGCCTTGCCTTATTTTGCAATTTTGCCTTGTCTTGCCATGCTTTGCATTTGCCTTGCCTTGCCTTCCTTTTCCCTTTTGCATTGCATTGACTTGCTTTTCCCTTTTGCCTTGCCTTGCTTTTCCCTTTTCCCCTGCCTTGACTTGCTTTTCCAGTTTGCCTTTTCTTGCCTTGCTTTGCCCTTTCGCCTTGCCTTGCCTTGCATTGCTTTGCCCTTTTTCCTTGCCTTGCCATTACTTGCTTTGCCATTTTGCCTTGCCTTGCCTTTACCTGCTTTGCCCTTTTTCCTTGCCTTGCTTAGCTTTGCCATTTTGCCTTACGTTGCCTTGCCTTGCTTTCCCCTTTTGCCTTGCCATGCCTTGCCTTGCATTGCCCTATTTCCCTTCCCTGCTTTGCCCTTTTCTCTTGCCTTGCCTTGATTAGCCCTTTTGCCTTCCTTTGTTATGCCCTGCTTTGCCCTTTTTCCTTGCCTTGAGTTGTTTTGCCATTTTGCCTTGCTTTGCCTTTCTTTGCCCTATTGCCTTGCCTTGACTTGCATTTCCCTTTTGCCTTTCATGGACTTGCTTTTCCTTTTTGCCTTGCCTTGCCTTGCCCTTTTTCGTTGCCTTGCCTTGCCTTTCTTTGCATTTTGCCTTGCCTTGCCTTGCTTTGGCCTTTTTCCTTGCCTTGACTTGCTTTGCCCTTTTGCCTTGCCTTGCCTTGCTATGTTTTTTGCCTTGCTTTCACTTGCTTTTCCCTTTTGCCTTGCCTTGCCTTGCTTTGCCGTTTTGCCTTGTCTTGCCTAGCTTTGCCCTTTTGCTTTCACTTGCCTTGCTTTGCCCTTTTGCTTTGCCTTGCCTTGCCTTGCTTTACATTTTGCGTTTCCTTGCCTTGCTTTGCCCTTTTGCCTTGCCTAGCCTAGCTTTGCCCTTTTGCTTTCCCTTGCCTTGCTTTGCGATTTTGCATTGCCCTTCCTTGCTTTTCCCTTTTACCCTTGCCTTGACTTGCTTTTCTTGTTTGCCTTGTCGTGCCTTGCTTTGCCCTTTTGCCTTGCCTTGCATTGCTTTGCCCTTTTGACTTCCCTAGCCAAGCTTTGCCCTTTTGCTTTCCCTTACCTTGCTTTGCCCTTTTGCATTGCCTTGAATTGCATTTCCCTTTTGCCTTGCATGGAGTTGCTTTTCCGTTTTGCTTTGCCTTGCCTTGCATTGCCCTTTTTCATTGCCTTACCTTGCTTTGCATTTTGCCTTCCCTTGCCTTGCTTTGGCCTTTTCCCATGCCTTGCCTTGCTTTGCCCTTTAGCCTTTCCTTGCCTTGCTTTGTTTTTTGCCTTGCTTTCACTTTCCTTTCAATTTTGCCTTGCATTGACTTGCTTTTCCCTTTTGCCTTGCCTTGCATTGCTTTGCCGTTTTGCCTTGTCTTGACTTGCTTTTCCCTTTTCTCTTGCCTTGCCTTGTTTTGCAATTTCGCCTTGCTTGCCTTTTCCCTTGCCTTGCCTTGCTTTTCCCTTTTGTCCTTGCCTTGACTTGCTTTTCCCTTTTACCTTTGTCTTGCCTTGCATTGCCCTTTTGTCTTGCGTTGCCTTCCTTTGACCTTTTGCCTTGCATTGCCTAGCTTTGCCCTTTTGTTTTCACTTGCCTTGCTTTGCCGTTTTGCATTGCCTTGCCTTGCCTTGCTTTGCACTTTTGCCTTGCTTTGCCCTTTAGTCTTGCCTTGCCTTGCTTTGCCCTTTTTCCTTGCCTTTCATTGCCCATTTCCCTTCTTTTGTCTTGCTTTGCTTTTTTGCCTTGCCTTGCCTTGGTTTGCCCTTTTTACTTGCCTTGCCTTGATTTTCCAATTTGCCTTGCCTTGCCTTCCATTGCCTTGCTTCGCAAAGCAGGGGAAGGGAAGGCAAAAGGGCAAAATAAGGCAAGGCAAAAGTGCAAAGTAAGGAAAGGCAAGGCAAAAGGGCAAAGCAAAGCAAGGCAAGGGAAGGCAAAACGGCAAAGGAAGCCAAATCAAGGCAAGGTAAAAGGGAAATTAAGGGAATTCAAGGCAAGATAAAAGGGCAAAGCAAACGAGGGCAAGGCAAGGTAAAAGGACAAAGCAAGGCAAGGCAAGGCAAAAGTGAAAAGCTTGGCAAGGCAAGTAAGGCAAAAGGGCAAACAAGGCAAGGCAAGGCAAGGCAAAAGGGCAAAGCAAGGTAAGAGAAGGTATGGCAAAAAGCCAAAGCAAGGCATGGCAATGCAAAAGGGCAAAGCAAGGCCAAGAGAAGGGAAAAGGGCAATGCAAGGCAAGGCAAGGAAAGGCAAAATGGTAAACCAAGGGAAGGCAAAAGGGCAAAGCAATGCAAGGCAAAATGGCAAAGCAAGGAAAGGGAAGAGAGGCAAGGCAAGAGAAGGCAATGCAAAAGGGCAAAAAAAATGGAAGGCAAGGTAAGGAAAAAGGGCAAAGCAAAGCAAGGCAAGGCAAGGCAAAAGCGTAAGGCAAGACAAGTCAAGGCAAAAGCGGAAAAACAAGGCAAGGAAAGGCAAAAGGGCAAAGCAAGGCAAGGCAAGGCAAAAGTGGAAAGCTTGGCAAGGAAAGGCAAGGCAAAAGGGCAAAGCAAGGCAAGGCAAGGCAAAAGGGCAAAGCAAGTTAAGGCAAGGCAAGGCAACATTGCAAAGTCAGGCAAGGTAAAGCAAAAGGGTAAAGGAAGGCAAGGCAAGTCAAGGCAAAAGGGCAAAGCAAGACAAGGCAAGGCAAAAGGGCAAAGCAAGGGAAGGCAAGGCAAGGTAAAAGGGCAAAGCAAGGCAATGCAAGGCAAAAGGGGAAAGCAAGCCAAAGCAAGGAAAGGCAAAAGGGCAAAGCAAGGCAAGGCAAGGGAAGGTAAAGGACAAAGCAAGGCAAGGCAAAAGCGGAAAGCTTGGCATGGAAAGGCAAGGCAAAAAGGCAAAGAAAGGGAAGCCAAGGCAAAAGGGCAAAACAAGGTACGGCAAGGCAATAGCGCAAAAGAAGGCAAGGAGAGGCAGAAGGGCAAAGCAAAGCAAGGAAGGGATGGCAAAAGGGCAAAGTAAGGGAATTCAAGGCACGGTAAAAGGGCAAAGCAAACCAAGGCAAGTCAAGGTAAAAGGGCAAAGCAAGGCAAGGCAAGGCGAAAGCGAAAAGCTTGGCAAGGAAAGTCAAGGCAAAACGGCAAAGCAAGGCAAGGGAAGGCAAGGCAAAAGCGGAAAGCAAGGCAAGGCAAAGCAAAAGGGCAAAGCAAGGTAAGAGAAGGTATGGCAAAAAAGCAAAGCAACACATGGCAATATGCAAAAGGACAAAGCAAGGCCGAGGGAAGGGAAAAGGGCAATGCAAGGCAAGGCAAGGAAAGGCAAAAGTGTAAACCAAGGGAAGGCAAAAGCGCAAGGCAAGGCAAGGCAAAATGTCAAAGCAAGGAAAGGCAAGAGAGGCAAGGCAAGACAAGGCAAGGCAAAAGGGCAAAAAAAAATGGAAGGCAATGTAAGGAAAAAGGGCAAAGCAAGACAAGGAAAGGCAAGGCAAAAGGGTAAGGCAAGACAAGACAAGGCAAAAGCGGAAAAACATGGCAAGGCAAGGCAAAAGGGCAAACCAAGGCAAGGCAAGAGAAGGCAAGGCAAGAGAAGGCAAGGCAAAAGGGCAAAGAAAGGGAAGGCAAGGCAAAGCAAATAGGCAAAGCAAGGCAAGGCAAGGCAAGGCAAAGGTTAAGGCATGACAAGGTAAGGCAAAAGGGCAAAGCAAGGCAAGGCATGAGAAGGCAAGGCAAAAGGGCAAAGAATTGCAAGTCAAGGCAAAAGGTCAACCTAAGCCAAGGCAAGGAGAGGCAAAAAGGTAAAGCAAAGCTAGGCAATGCAAGGCAAAAGGGCAAAGCAAGCCAAAGCAAGGAAAGGCAAAAGGGCAAAGCAAGGCAAGGCAAGGCAAGGTAAAGGACAAAGTAAGGCAAGGCAAGGCAAGGCAAAAGTGGAAAACTTGGCAAGGAAAGGCAAGGCAAAAGGGCAAAGCAATGCAAGGCAAGGCAAGGAAAAAGGGCAAAGCAAGGCAAGGCAAGTCAAAAGGGCAAAGCAAGGTACGGCAAAGCAAAAGCGCCAAAGAAGGCAAGGAGAGTAGGAGGGCAAAGCAAAGCAAGGAAGGCAAGGTAAAAGGGCAAAGTAAACCAAGGCAAGTAAAGGTAAAAGGGCAAAGCAAGGCAAGGCAAGGCAAAAGAGAAAAGCTTGGCAAGGCAAGTCAAGGTAAAAGGGCAAAGCAAGGCCGAGGGAAGGGAAAAGGGCAATGCAAGGCAAGGCAAGGAAAGGCAAAAGGGTAAACCAAGTTAAGGGAAAAGGGCAAAGCAATGCAAGGCAAAATGGCAAAGCAAGGAAAGGCAAGAGAGGCAAGGCAAGACAAGGCAAGGCAAAAGGGCAAAAAAAATGGAAGGCAAGGTAAGGAAAAAGGGCAAAGCAAGGCAAGGCAAGGCAAAAGGACAAAATAAGCCAAAGCAAGGAAAGACAAAAGGGCAAAGCAAGGTAAGAGAAGGTATGGTAAAAAAGCAAAGTAAGGCATGGCAATGCAAAAGGGCAAAGCAAGGCTGAGGGCAGGGAAAAGGGCAATGCAAGGCAAGGCAAGGAAGGGTAAAAGGGTAAACCAAGTTAAGGGAAAAGGGCAAAGCAAGGCAAGGCAAAATGGCAAAGCAAGGAAAGGCAAGAGAGACAAAGCAAGGCAAGTCAAGGCAAAAGGGCAAAGCAAGTTAAGGCAAGGCAAGGCAACATGGCAAAGTCAGGCAAGGTAAGGCAAAAGGGTAAAGGAAGGCAAGGGAAGTCAAGGCAAAAGGGTAAAGCAAGGCAAGGCAAGGCAAGGCAAGGCTAAAAGGGCAAAGCAAGGTACGGCAAGGCAAAAGCGCAAAAGAAGGCAAGGAGAGGCAGAAGGGCAAAGCAAAGCAAGGACGAAAAGGCAAAAGGGCAAAGTAAGGCAAGGCAAGGCAAAAGCGAAAAGCTTGGCAAGGCAAGTCAAGGCAAAACGGCAAAGCAAGGCAAGGCAAGTCAAGGCAAAAGCGGAAAGCAAGGAAAGGCAAGGCAAAAGGGCAAAGCAAGGTACGAGAAGGTATGGCAAAAAAGCAAAGCAAGGCATGGCAATGCAAAAGGGCAAAGCAAGGCCGAGGGAAGGGAAAAGTGCAATGCAAGGCAAGGCAAGGAAAGGCAAAAGGGTAAACCAAGGGAAGGCAAAAGGGCAAAGCAAGGCAAGGCAAGAGAAGGCAAGGCAAGAGAAGGCAAGGCGAAAGGGCAAAGAAAGGGAAGGCAAGGCAAAGCAAAAGGGCAAAATAAGGCAAGGCAAGGCAAAAGCGAAAAGCTTGGCAAGGCAAGTCAAGGCAAAACGGCAAAGCAAGGCAATGCAAGTCAAGGCAAAAGCGGAAAGCAAGACAAGGTAAGGCAAAAGGTCAAACTAAGCCAAGGCAAGGAGAGGCAAAAAGGTAAAGCAAAGGTAGGCAATGCAAGGCAAAAGGGCAAAGCAAGCCAAAGCAGGGAAAGGCAAAACGGCAAAGCAAGTCATGAAAGGAAAGGCAAACGTGCAAAGATAGGAAAGGCAAGGCAATGAAAAAGGGCAAAGCAAGGCAAGTCAAGGCAATAGGGCAAAGCAAGTTAAGGCAAGGCAAGGCAACATGGCAAAGTCAGGCAAGGTAAGGCAAAAGGGTAAAGGCAGGCAAGGCAAGTCAAGGCAAAAGGGCAAAGCAAGGCAAGGCAAGGCAAGGGAAAAGGGCAAAGCAAGGTACGGGAAGGCAAAAGCGCAAAAGAAGGCAAGGAGAGGCAGAAGGGCAAAGCAAAGCAAGGATGAAAAGGCAAAAGGGCAAAGCAAGGGAATTGAAGGCAAGGTAAAAGGGCAAAGTAAACCAAGGCAAGTCAAGGCAAAACGGCAAAGCAAGGCAAGGCAAGTCAAGGCAAAAGCGGAAAGCAAGGCAAGGCAAGGCAAAAGGGCAAAGCAAGGTACGAGAAGGTATGGCAAAAAAGCAAAGGAAGGCATGGCAATGCAAAAGGGCAAAGCAAGGCTGAGGGAAGGGAAAAGGGCAATGTAAGGCAAGGCAAGGAAAGGCAAAAGGGTAAACCAAGGGAAGGCAAAAGCGCAAAGCAAGGCAAGGCAAAAGGGCATAGCAAGGAAAGGCAAGAGAGGCAAGGCAAGAGAAGGCAAGGCAAAAGGGCAAGAAAAATGGAAGGCAAGGTAAGGAAAAAGGGCAAAGCAAGGCTTGGCAAGGCAAGGCAAAAGGGTAAGGAAAGACAAGTCAAGTTAAAAGCGGGAAAACAAGGCAAGGCAAAGGGCAAAGCAAGGCAAGGCAAGAGAAGGCAAGGCAAGAGAAGGCAAGGCAAAAGGTCAAACTAAGCCAAGGCAAGGAGAGGCAAAAAGGTAAAGCAAAGCTAGGGAATGCAAGGCAAAAGGGCAAAGCAAGCCAAGGCAAGGAAAGGCAAAAGGGCAAAGCAAGGCAAGGCAAGGCAAGGTAAAGGACAAAGCAAGGCAAGGCAAGGAAAGGCAAAAGTGGAAAGCTTGGCAAGGAAAGGCAAGGGAAAAGGGCAAAGCAAGGCAAGGCAAAAGGGCAAAGAAAGGGAAGGCAAGGTAAGGCAAAAGACCAAAGCAAGGCAAAGCCAAAGTGCAAAAAAATAAAGGCAAGTCAAGGCAAAAGGGCAAAGCAAGGCAAGTGAAGGCAAAAGGGCAAAGCAAGTTAAGGCAAGGCGAGGCAAAATGGCAAAGCAAGGCAAGGGAAGGCAAAAGGGCAAAGGAAGCCAATTCTAAGGCAAGGTAAAAGGGCAAAGCAAGCCAAGGCAAGGCAAGCCAAAAGGGCAAAGCAAAGCAAGGAAGGGAAGGCAAAAGGGCAAATTAAGGGAATTCAAGGCAAGATAAAAGGGCAAAGCAAACCAAGGCAAGGCAAGTTAAAAGGGCAAAGCAAGGCAAGGAAAGGCAAAAGGGTGAACCAAGGGAAGGCAAAAGGGCGAACCAAGGGAAGGCAAAAGGGCAAAGCAAGGAAAGGCAAGAGAGACAAGGCAAGAGAAGGCAATGCAAAAGGGCAAAAAAAATGGAAGGCAAGGTAAGGAAAAAGGGCTAAGCAAGGCAAGGCAAGGCAAAAGGGAAAAGCACGGCAAGGCAAGAGACGGCAAGGCAAGAGAAGGCAAGGCAAAAGGGCAACTGAGGGAAGGCAAGGCAAGGCAAAAGTTCAAACTAAGCCAAGGCAAGGAGAGGCAAAAAGGTAAAGCAAAGCTAGGCAATAAAAGGCAAAAGGGCAAAGCAAGCAAAAGCAAGGAAAGGCAAAAGGGCAAAGTCAGCCAAGGGAAGGCAAAAGGGTAAAGGAAGGCAAGGCAAGTCAAGACAAAAGGGCAAAGCAAGGGAATTCAAGGCAAGGTAAAAGGGCAAAGCAAACCAAGGCAAAGCAAGGTAAAAGGGCAAAGCAAGCCAAAGCAAGGAAAGGCAAAAGGGCAAGGCAAGGCAAAAGGACAAAGCTAGGCAAGGCAAAGCAAAAGTGGAAAGTTTGGCAAGGAAAGGCAAGGCAAAAGGGCAAAGCAAGGCAAGGCAAGGCAAAAGGGCAATGAAAGGGAAGGCAAGGCAACAGGGCAAAGGAATTCAAAGCAAGAGAAGGCAAGGCAAGAGAAGGCAAGGCAAAAGGGCAAATGAGGGAAGGCAAGGCAAGGCAAAAGGGCAAAGCAAGGCAAGGCAAGGCAAGGCAAGGCAAAAGGTCAAACTAAGCCAAGGCAAGGACAGGCAAAAAGGTAAAGCAAAGCTAGGCAATGTAAGGCAAAAGGGCAAAGCAAGCAAAAGCAAGGAAAGGCAAAAGGGCAAAGCAAGGCAAGGCAAGGCAAGGTAAAGGACAAAGCAAGGCAAGGCAAGGCAAAAGTGGAAAGTTTGGTAAGGAAAGGCAAGGCAAAAGGGCAAATCAATGCAAGGAAAGGCAAGGCAAAAGTGTAAAGATAAGAAAGGCAAGGCAAGGAAAATAGGCAAAGCAAGTCAAGGAAAGGCAAGACAAAAGGGCAAAGCAAGGCAAGGCAAGGCAAAAGAGCAAAGCAAGGCAAGGCAAGTCAAAAGGGCAAAGCAAGGTACGGCAAGGCAAAAGCGCAAAAGAAGGCAAGGATAGGCAGAAGGGAAAAGCAAAGCAAGGAAGGGAAGGCAAAAGAGCAAAGTAAGGGAATTCAAGGCAAGGTAAAAGGGCAAAGCTAACAAAGGCAAGGCAAGGTAAAAGGGCAAAGCACGGCAAGGCAAGTCAAGGCAAAAGCGGAAAGTAAGGCAAGGCAAGGCAAAAGGGCAAAGCAAGGTAAGAGAAGGTATGGCAAAAAAGCAAAGCAAGGCATGGCAATGCAAAAGGACAAAGCAAGGCCGAGGAAGGGAAAAGGGCAATGCAAGGCAAGGCAAGGAAAGGCAAAAGGGTAAACCAAGTTAAGGGAAAAGGGCAAAGCAAGGCAAGACAAAATGGGAAAGCAAGGAAAGGCAAGAGAGGCAAAGCAAGGCAAGTCAAGGCAAAAGGGCAAAGCAAGTTAAGACAAGGCAAGGCAGCATGGCAAAGTCAGGCAAGGTAAGGCAAAAGGGTAAAGGAAGGCAAGGCAACTCAAGGCAAAAGGGCAAAGCAAGGCAAGGCAAGGCAAGGCAAAAGGGCAAAAGAAGTCAAGGAGAGGCAAAGCAAAGAGGATGAAAAGGCAAAAGGGCAAAGTAAGGGAATTCAAGGCAAGGTAAAAGGGCAAAGTAAACCAAGGCAAGTCAAAGTAAAAGGGCAAAGCAAGGCAAGGCAAGGCAAAAGCGAAAAGCTTGGCAAGGCAAGTCAAGGCAAAAGGGCAAAGCAAGGCAAGGCAAGTCAAGGCAAAAGCGGAAAGCAAGGCAAGGCAAGGCAAAAGGGCAAAGAAAGTTACGAGAAGGTATGGCAAAAAAGCAAAGCAAGGCATGGCAATGCAAAAGGGCAAAGCAAGGCTGAGGGAAGGGAAAAGGGCAATGCAAGGCAAGGCAAGGAAAGGCAAAAGGGTAAACCAAGGGAAGGAAAAAGGGCAAAGCAAGGCAAGGCAAAATGGCAAAGCAAGGAAAGGCAAGAGAGGCAAGGTAAGAGAAGGCAATGCAAAAGAGAAAAAAAATGGAAGGCAATGCAAGGCAAAAGGGCAAAGCAAGAAAAGGAAGGAAAGGCAAAAGGGCAAAGTCAGGCAAGGCAAGGCAAAAGGGTAATGGAAAGCAAGGCAAGTCAAATGAAAAGGGCAAAGCAAGGCAAGGGAAGTCAAAAGGGCAAAGCCCTTTCGCCTTGCCTTTCCTTGACTTGCTTTGCCCTTTTTCCTTGACTTGCCTTTCCTGTCTTTGCACTTTTGCCTTGCCTTTCCTTGACTTGCTTTGCCCCTTTTCCTTGCCTTGCCTTGCTTTGCTTTGGGCTTTTGCCTTGCCTTTCCTTGCCAAACTTTCCACTTTTGCCTTGCCTTGCCTTGCCTTGCTTTGTCCTTTACCATGCCTTGCCTTTCTTTGCCCTTTTGCCTTGCCTTGCTTTGGCTTGCTTTGCCCTTTTGCCTAGCCTTTCCTTGCCAAGCTTTCCACTTTTGCCTTGCCTTGCCTTGCTTGTTCCTTCTGCTTTGCCTTGACTTGCCTTGCTTTGCCCTTTTGCCTTGCCTTGCCTTTATTTGTTTGCACTTTTGACTTGCCTTGCCTTGCTTTGCCCTTTTTCCTTGCCTTGCCTTTCTTATCTTTACACTTTTGCCTTGCCTTTCCTTGGCTTTCTTTGCCCTATTTCCTTGCCTTGCCTTGCATTGCTTTGCCCTTTTTCCTTGCCTTTCCTTGCCAAGCTTTCCACTTCTGCCTTGCCTAGCCTTGCCTTGCTTTGTCCTTTACCTTGCCTTGCCTTGCCTTGCTTTGCCTTTTTGCCTTTCCTTGCTTTTGCTTGGTTTGCCCTTTTGCCTTGCATTGCCTAGCTTTGATTTACCTTTTTGCCTCTCCTTGCCTTGGCTTAGTTTGACCTTTTGCCTTGCCTTGCCTTGCCCTTTTGCCTTGCCTTGCCTTCCCTCATTTGCCCTTTTGCCTTGCCTTCTCTTGCCTTGCCTTCTCTTGCCTTGCCTTGTTTTGCCCTTTTGCCTTGCCTTGCCTTGCTTAGCCCTTTTTCCTTACCTTGCGTTCCATTTTTTTTGCCCTTTTGCATTGCCTTCTCTTGCTTTGCCTCTCTTGCCTTTCCTTCCTTTCCAATTTTGCCTTGCCTTGCTTTGTCCTTTTGCCTTCCCTTGGTTTACCCTTTGGCTTTCCGTGCCTTGCCTTGCATTGCCCTTTTGCCTTGACTGTTCATGCCTTAACCTTTGCCTTGCCTTGCCTTGCCTTGCTTTGCCATTTTGCCTTGCCTTGCCATAACTTCCTTTGCCCTTTTGCCTTGCCTTCCCTTTCTTTGCCCTTTTGCCTTGCCTTCCCTTTCTTTGCCCTTTTGCCTTGCCTTGCCTAGCTTTGTCCTTTTGCCTTGCCTTGCCTTGCTTTGCCCTTTACCTTGCCTTGCCTTGGCTTGCTTTGCCCTTTTTCCTTACCTTGCCTTCCATTTTTTTTGCCCTTTTGCATTGCCTTCTCTTGCCTTGCCTCTCTTGCCTTTCCTTGCTTTGCCATTTTGCCTTGCCTTGCTTTGCCCTTTTGCCTTCCCTTGGTTCACCCTTTTGCCTTTCCTTGCCTTGCTTTGCCCTTTTACCTTGCCTTGCCTTGGTTTGCTTTGCCCTTTTATCTTGCCTTGAATTCCCTTAATTTGCCCTTTTGCCTTCCCTTCCTTGCTTTGCTTTGCCCGTTTGGCTTGCCTTGCCTTGGCTTGCTTTGCCCTTTTGTGTTGACTTGCCTTGCTTTGCCCTTTGCCTTGGCTTGCCTTGCTTTGCCCTTTTGCCTCTCCTTGCCTTGCTTTGCCATTTTGCCTTGACTTGCCTTGGCTTAGTTTGACCTTTTGCCATGCCTTGCCTTCCCTTTCGTTGCCCTTTTGCCTTGCCATCTGTTGCCTTGACTTCTCTTGCCTTTCCTTACTTTGCCCTTTTGCCTTCCCTTCCCTTGCTTTGCTTTGCCCTTATGGCTTGCCTTGCCTTGACTTGCTTTGCCCCTTTACCTTGCCTTAGAATTGGCTTCCTTTGCCCTTTTGCCTTCCCTTGCCTTGCTTTGCTTTGCCCTTTCGCCTTGACTTTCCTTACCTTCCTTTACCCTTTTGCCTTGCCTTGCATGACTTTGCCATTTTGCCTTGCCTAGCCTTAACTTGCTTTGCCCTTTTGCCTTGACTTGCCTTGCTTTGCCCTTTTGCCTTGCATTTCCTTGCCAAACTTTCCACTTTTGCCTTGCCTTGCCTAGCTCTGTCCTTTTGCCCTGCCTTGCTTTGCCCTTTTGCCTTTCCTTGCTTTGTCTTGCTTTGCCATTTTGCCTTGCATTGCCTTGCTTTGCTTTAACCTTTTTGGCTCTCCTTGCCTTGGCTTAGGTTGACCTTTTCCCTTGCCTTGACTTTCCTTGACTTTTTGCCTTGCCTTCTCTTTCCTTGCCTTGCTTTGCCCTTTTGCCTTGACTTGTCATGCCTGAACCTTTGCCTTGCCTTGCCTTGCTTTGCCATTTTGCCTTGCCTTGCCTTAACTTGCTTTGCCCTGTTGCCTTTACTTGCCTTGCTTTGCCCTTTTGCCTTGCCTTGCCTTTATTTGTTTGCACTTTTGCTTTGCCATGCCTTGCTTTCACCTTTTGCCTTGCCTTGCATTCCCTTTCTTTGCCCTTTTGCCTTGCCTTGCCTTGCTTTGCCCTTTTGACTTGCCTTGCCTTGCTTTGCCCTTTTGCCTTGCCTTGCCTTGCCTTGCCTTGCTTTGCCCTTTTGCCTTTCCTTGCTTTGCCCTTTTGCCTTTCCTTGCTTTGGCTTCCTTTGCCCTTTTACCTTGCTTTGCCTTGGTTTGCTTTGCCCTTTTATCTTGCCTCGAATTCCCTTAATTTGCCCTTTTGCCTTATCTTCCCTGCTTTGCTTTCCCCTTTTTGATTGCCTTGCATTGGCTTGCTTTGCCCTTTTATCTTGCCTTGAATTCCCTTAATTTGCCCTTTTGCCTTCCCTTCCTTGCTTTGCTTTGCCCTTTCGCCTTGACTTTCCTTACCTTCCTTTACCCTTTTGCCTTGCCTTGCATGACTTTGCCATTTTGCCTTGCCTAGCCTTAACTTGCTTTGCCCTTTTGCCTTGACTTGCCTTGCTTTGCCCTTTTGCCTTGCATTTCCTTGCCAAACTTTCCACTTTTGCCTTGCCTTGCCTAGCTCTGTCCTTTTGCCCTGCCTTGCTTTGCCCTTTTGCCTTTCCTTGCTTTGTCTTGCTTTGCCATTTTGCCTTGCATTGCCTTGCTTTGCTTTAACCTTTTTGGCTCTCCTTGCCTTGGCTTAGGTTGACCTTTTCCCTTGCCTTGCCTTTCTTTGACTTTTTGCCTTGCCTTCTCTTTCCTTGCCTTGCTTTGCCCTTTTGCCTTGACTTGTCATGCCTCAACCTTTGCCTTGCCTTGCCTTGCTTTGCCATTTTGCCTTGCCTTGCCTTAACTTGCTTTGCCCTGTTGCCTTTACTTGCCTTGCTTTGCCCTTTTGCCTTGCCTTCCCTTTATTTGTTTGCACTTTTGCTTTGCCATGCCTTGCTTTCACCTTTTGCCTTGCCTTGCATTCCCTTTCTTTGCCCTTTTGCCTTGCCTTGCCTTGCTTTGCCCTTTTGACTTGCCTTGCCTTGCTTTGCCCTTTTGCCTTGCCTTGCCTTGCCTTGCCTTGCTTTGCCCTTTTGCCTTTCCTTGCTTTGCCCTTTTGCCTTTCCTTGCTTTGGCTTCCTTTGCCCTTTTACCTTGCTTTGCCTTGGTTTGCTTTGCCCTTTTATCTTGCCTCGAATTCCCTTAATTTGCCCTTTTGCCTTCCCTTCCCTGCTTTGCTTTCCCCTTTTTGATTGCCTTGCATTGGCTTGCTTTGCCCTTTTATCTTGCCTTGAATTCCCTTAATTTGCCCTTTTGCCTTCCCTTCCTTGCTTTGCTTTGCCCTTTTGCCTTGCCTTGGTTGGCTTTGCCGTTTTATCTTGCCTTGAATTCCCTTAATTTGCCCTTTTGCCTTCCCTTCCTACTTTGCTTTGCCCTTCTGACTCTCCTTGCCTTCTTTTGGGCTTTTGCCTTGCCGTACCTTGCTTTGCCCTTTTGACTTGCCTTGCCTTGCTTTGCTCTTTTGCCTTGCCTTGCCTTGCTTTGCCCTTTTACCTTAACTTGCCTTGCCTTCCGTTACCCTTTTGCCTTACCTTGCCTGACTTTGCCATGTTGCCTTGCCTTGCCTTAACTTGCTTTGCCCTTTTTCCTGGACTTGCCTTGCTTTGCCCTTTTGCCTCTCCTTGCCTTGGCTTAGTTTTACCTTTTGCCTTGCCTTGCCTTGCTTTGCCCTTTTGCCATGCCTTGCCTTCCCTTTCGTTGCCCTTTTGCCTTGCCTTCTGTTGCCTTGCCTTCTCTTGCCTTTCCTTACTTTGCCCTTTTGCCTTCCCTTCCCTTGGTTTGCTTTGCCCTTTCCCCTTGACTTGCCTTGCCTTCCTTTACCCTTTTGCCTTACCTTGCCTGACTATGCCATTTTGCCTTGCCTTGCCTTAACTTGCTTTGCCCTTTTGCCTTGACTTGCCTTGCTTTGCCCTTTTGCCTTGCCTTGCCTTTATTTGTTTGCACTTTTGCCTTGCCTTGCCTTGCCTTGACCTTTTGAATTGCCTTGCCTTCCCTTTCTTTGCCCTTTTGCCTTGCCTTTCCTTGCCAAACTTTCCACTTTTGCCTTGCCTAGCTTTGTCCTTTTGCCTTGCCTTGCTTTGGACTTTTGCCTTTCCTTGCTTTGTCTTGCTTTGCCCTTTTGCCTTGCATTGCCTTTCTTTGCTTTACCTTTTTGCCTCTCCTTGCCTTGGCTTAGTTTGACCTTTTGCCTTGCCTTGCCTTTCTTTGCCCTTTTGCCTTGCCTTATCTTGCCTTGCCTTGCTTTGCCCATTTGCCTTGCCTTGCCTTCCCTTTCTTTGCCCTTTTGCCTTGCCTTCTCTTGCCTTGCCTTCTCTTGCCTTGCCTTCTCTTGCCTTGCCTTGCTTTGCCCTTTTGCCTTGCCTTGCCTTGCCTTGCATTTCCCTTTTCCTATCCCTCGGCCTTGCTTTGTCCTTTTGCATTGCCATGGCTTGCTTTGCTTTTTTGCCATACCTCTCTTACCTTGCTTTGCCCTTTTTCCTTACCTTGCCTTCCATTTTTTTTGCCCTTTTGCCCTACCTTGTCTTGCCTTGCCTCTCTTGCCTTTCCTTGCTTTGCCTTTTTGCCTTAACTTGGTGTACCCTTTTGCCTTTCCTTGCCTTGCCTTGCATTGCCTTTTTCCCTTCCCTCGGCCTTGCTTTGTCCTCTTGCATTGCCATGTCTTGCTTTGCTTTTTTGGGATAACTTCTCGTACCTTGCTTTGCCCTTTTGCCTTGACTTGCCTTGCTTTGCCCTTTTGCCTTGCATTTCCTTGCCAAACTTTCCGCTTTTGCCTTGCCTTGCCTAGCTCTGTCCTTTTGCCCTGCCTTGCTTTGCCCTTTTGCCTTTCCTTGCTTTGTCTTGCTTTGCCATTTTGCCTTGCATTGCCTTGCTTTGCTTTAACCTTTTTGGCTCTCCTTGCCTTGGCTTAGGTTGACCTTTTCCCTTGCCTTGCCTTTCTTTGACTTTTTGCCTTGCCTTCTCTTTCCTTGCCTTGCTTTGCCCTTTTGCCTTGACTTGTCATGCCTGAACCTTTGCCTTGCCTTGCCTTGCTTTGCCATTTTGCCTTGCCTTGCCTTAACTTGCTTTGCCCTGTTGCCTTTACTTGCCTTGCTTTGCCCTTTTGCCTTGCCTTGCCTTTATTTGTTTGCACTTTTGCTTTGCCATGCCTTGCTTTCACCTTTTGCCTTGCCTTGCATTCCCTTTCTTTGCCCTTTTGCCTTGCCTTGCCTTGCTTTGCCCTTTTGACTTGCCTTGCCTTGCTTTGCCCTTTTGCCTTGCCTTGCCTTGCCTTGCCTTGCTTTGCCCTTTTGCCTTTCCTTGCTTTGCCCTTTTGCCTTTCCTTGCTTTGGCTTCCTTTGCCCTTTTACCTTGCTTTGCCTTGGTTTGCTTTGCCCTTTTATCTTGCCTCGAATTCCCTTAATTTGCCCTTTTGCCTTCCCTTCCCTGCTTTGCTTTCCCCTTTTTGATTGCCTTGCATTGGCTTGCTTTGCCCTTTTATCTTGCCTTGAATTCCCTTAATTTGCCCTTTTGCCTTCCCTTCCTTGCTTTGCTTTGCCCTTTTGCCTTGCCTTGGTTGGCTTTGCCGTTTTATCTTGCCTTGAATTCCCTTAATTTGCCCTTTTGCCTTCCCTTCCTACTTTGCTTTGCCCTTCTGACTCTCCTTGCCTTCTTTTGCGCTTTTGCCTTGCCGTACCTTGCTTTGCCCTTTTGACTTGCCTTGCCTTGCTTTGCTCTTTTGCCTTGCCTTGCCTTGCTTTGCCCTTTTACCTTAACTTGCCTTGCCTTCCGTTACCCTTTTGCCTTACCTTGCCTGACTTTGCCATGTTGCCTTGCCTTGCCTTAACTTGCTTTGCCCTTTTGCCTGGACTTGCCTTGCTTTGCCCTTTTGCCTCTCCTTGCTTGGCTTAGTTTTACCTTTTGCCTTGCCTTGCCTTGCTTTGCCCTTTTGCCATGCCTTGCCTTCCCTTTCGTTGCCCTTTTGCCTTGCCTTCTGTTGCCTTGCCTTCTCTTGCCTTTCCTTACTTTGCCCTTTTGCCTTCCCTTCCCTTGGTTTGCTTTGCCCTTTCCCCTTGACTTGCCTTGCCTTCCTTTACCCTTTTGCCTTACCTTGCCTGACTATGCCATTTTGCCTTGCCTTGCCTTAACTTGCTTTGCCCTTTTGCCTTGACTTGCCTTGCTTTGCCCTTTTGCCTTGCCTTGCCTTTATTTGTTTGCACTTTTGCCTTGCCTTGCCTTGCCTTGACCTTTTGAATTGCCTTGCCTTCCCTTTCTTTGCCCTTTTGCCTTGCCTTTCCTTGCCAAACTTTCCACTTTTGCCTTGCCTAGCTTTGTCCTTTTGCCTTGCATTGCCTTTCTTTGCTTTACCTTTTTGCCTCTCTTTGCCTTGGCTTAGTTTGACCTTTTGCCTTGCCTTGCCTTTCTTTGCCCTTTTGCCTTGCCTTATCTTGCCTTGCCTTGCTTTGCCCATTTGCCTTGCCTTTCCTTCCCTTTCTTTGCCCTTTTGCCTTGCCTTCTCTTGCCTTGCCTTCTCTTGCCTTGCCTTCTCTTGCCTTGCCTTGCTTTGCCCTTTTGCCTTGCCTTGCCTTGCCTTGCATTTCCCTTTTCCTATCCCTCGGCCTTGCTTTGTCCTTTTGCATTGCCATGGCTTGCTTTGCTTTTTTGCCATACCTCTCTTACCTTGCTTTGCCCTTTTTCCTTACCTTGCCTTCCATTTTTTTTGCCCTTTTGCCCTACCTTGTCTTGCCTTGCCTCTCTTGCCTTTTCTTGCTTTGCCTTTTTGCCTTAACTTGGTTTACCCTTTTGCCTTTCCTTGCCTTGCCTTGCATTGCCTTTTTCCCTTCCCTCGGCCTTGCTTTGTCCTCTTGCATTGCGATGTCTTGCTTTGCTTTTTTGGGATAACTTCTCGTACCTTGCTTTGCCCTTTTGCCTTGACTTGCCTTGCTTTCCGCTTTTGCCTTGACTTGCCTTGCCTTGCTTTGCCCTTTTGCCTTGACTTGCCTTGCCAAGCTTTTCGCTTTTGCCTTGCCTTGCCTTGCTTTGCCCTTTTACCTTGACTTGCTTTGGTTTGCTTTGCACATTTTACCTTGCCTTGAATTCCCTTACTTTGCCCTTTTGCCTTCCCTTCCTTGCTTTGCTTTGCCCTTCTGCCTCTCCTTGCCTTCTTTTGCGCTTTTGCCTTGCCGTACCTTGCTTTGCCCTTTTGACTTGCCTTGCCTTGCTTTGCCCTTTTGCCTTGCCTTGCATTGCTTTGCCCTTTTACCTTGACTTGCCTTGGTTTGCTTTCCCATTTTACCTTGCCTTGACTTCCCTTACTTTGCCCTTTTGCCTTCCCTTCCTTGCTTTGCTTTGCCCTTCTGCCTCTCCTTGCCTTCTTTTGCGCTTTTGCCTTGCCTTGCCTTGCTTTGCCCTTTTGCCTTGCCTTGTCATGCCTTACCCTTTTGCCTTGCCTTGCTTTGCCCATTTGCCTTGCCTTGCCTAGTTTTTCCGCTTCTGCCTTGACTTGTCTTGCCTTACCCTTTTGCCTTTTCTTGCCTTGTCTTGCTTTGCCCTTTTTCCTTACCTTGCCTTCCATTTTTTTTGCCCTTTAGCCTTGCCTTATCTTGCCTTGCCTCTCTTGCCTTTCCTTGCTTTGCCATTTTGCCTTGCCTTGCTTTGCCCTTTTGCCTTCCCTTGGTTCACCCTTTTGCCTTTCCTTGCCTTGCTTTGAACTTTTACCTTGCCTTGCCTTGGTTTGCTTTGCCCTTTTATCTTGCCTTGAATTCCCTTAATTTGCCCTTTTGCCTTCCCTTCCTTGCTTTGCTTTGCCCTTTTGGCTTGCCTTGCCTTGGCTTGCTTTGCCCTTTTACCTTGCCTTAGAATTGGCTTCCTTTGCCCTTTTGCCTTCCCTTGCCTTGCTTTGCCATTTTGACTTGCCTTGCCTTTATTTTTTTGCACTTTTGCCTTGCCTTGCCTTGCTTTGACCTTTTGCCTTACCTTGCCTTCCCTTTCTTTGCCCTTTTGCCTTGCCTTGCTTTGCCCTTTTGCCTTGCCTTTCCTTGCCAAGCTTTCCACTTCTGCCTTTCCTTGCCTTGCCTAGCTTTGTCCTTTACATTGCCTTGCCTTGCCTTGCTTTGCCCTTTTGCCTTTCCTTGCCTTGGCTTGCTTTGCCCTTTTGCCTTGCATTGCCTAGCTTTGCTTTACCTTTTTGCCTCTCCTTGCCTTGACTAGTTTGACCTTTTGCCTTGCCTTGCCTTGCTTTGCCGTTTTGCCTTGCCTTGCCTTGTTTTTCCGCTTTTGCCTTGACTTGTGTTGCCTTACCCTTTTGCCTTGCCTTGCCTTGCCTTGCTTAGCCCTTTTGCCTTACCTTGCCGTCCATTTTTTTTGCCATTTTGCCTTGCCTTGGTTTGCCCTTTTGCCTTCCCTTGGTTTACCCTTTTGCCTTTCCTTGCCTTGCCTTGCATTGCAATTTTCCCTTCCCTCGGCCTTGCTTTGCGCTTTTCCATTGCCATGCCTTGCTTTGCTTTTTTGCCATACCTTCTCTTACCTTGCTTTGCCCATTTGCCTTGCCTTGCCTTGCTTTCCGCTTTTGCCTTGACTTGCCTTGCCTTGCTTTGCCCTTTTGCCTTACTTGCCTTGGTTTGCTTGCCCTTTAATCTTGCCTTGAATTCCCTTAATTTGCCCTTTTGCCTTCCCTTCCTTGCTTTGCTTTGCCCTTTTGGCTTGCCTTGCGTTGGCTTGCTTTTGCCCTTTTACCTTGCCTTGATTTGGCTTCCTTTGCCATTTTGCCTTCCCTTTCCTTGCTTTGCTTTGCCCTTTTGCCTTGCCTTGCCTTACTTTGCCCTTTTGCCTTCCCTTCCCTTGCTTTGCTTTGCCCTTTTGATTGCATTGCCTTGGCTTGCTTTGCCCTTTTACCTTCCCTTGATTTGGCTTCCTTTGCCATTTTGCCTTCCTTTTCCTTGCTTTGCTTTGCCCTTTTGCCTTGCCTTGCCTTACTTTGCCCTTTTGCCTTCCCTTCCCTTGCTTTGCTTTGCCCTTTTGATTGCCTTGCCTTGGCTTGCTTTGCCCTTTTACCTTGCCTTAGAATTAGCTTCCTTTGCCCTTTTGCCTTCCCTTGCCTTGCTTTGCTTTGCCCTTTCGCCTTGACTTGCCTAACTTTGCCATTTTGCCTTGCCTTGCCTTGCCTTGCTTTGCCTTTTGCCTTGCCTTGCCGTTATTTGTTTGCACTTTTGCCTTGCCTTGCCTTGCTTTGACCTTTTCCTTGCCTTGCCTTCCCTTGCTTTGCCCTTTTGCCTTGCCTTGCCTTGCATTGCCCTTTTCCCTTGCTTTTCCTTGCTTTGCCCTTTTGCCTATCCTTGCTTTGGCTTGTTTTGCCCTTTTACCTTGCTTTGCGTTGCCTTGCTTTGCCCTTTTGCCATGCCTTGCCTTCCCTTTCGTTGCCCTTTTGCCTTGCCTTCTGTTGCCTTGCCTTCTGTTGCCTTTCCTTACTTTACCCTTTTGCCTTCCCTTCCCTTGCTTAGCTTTGCTCTTTTGGCTTGCCTTCCCTTGCTTTGCTTTGCCCCTTTGCCTTACCTTGCCTGACTTTGCCATGTTGCCTTGCCTTGCCTTAACTTGCTTTGCCCTTTTGCCTTGACTTGCCTGCTTTGCCTTTTTTCCTTGCCTTGCCTTTCCTATCCTTTCACTTTTGCCTTTCCTTTCATGACTTGCTTTGCCCTTTTTCCTTGCCTTGCCTTGCCTTGCTTTGCCCTTTTGCCTTGCCTTTCCTTGCCAAGCTTTCCAGTTTTGCATTGCCTTGCCTTGCCTTCCTTTGTCTTTTACCTTGCTTTGCCTTGCCTTGCTTTGCCCTTTTGCCTTTCCTTGCTTTGGCTTGCTTTGCCCTTTTGCCTTGCATTGCCTTGCTTTGCTTTACCTTTTTGCCTCTCCTTGACTTGGCTTAGTTCGTCCTTTTGCCTTGCCTTGCCTTGCTTTGCCGTTTTGCCTTGCCTTGCCTTGTTTTTCCGCTTTTGCCTTGACTTGTCTTGCCTTACCCTTTTGCCTTGCCTTACTTTGCCCTTTTGCCTTCCCTTCCTTGCTTTGCTTTGCCCTTCTGCCTCTCCTGCCTTCTTTTGCGCTTTTGCCTTGCCGTACCTTGCTTTGCCCTTTTGAGTTGCCTTGCCTTGCTTTCCCCTTTTGCCTTGACTTGCCTTGCCTTCCATTACCCTTTTACCTTACCTTGCTTGACTTTGCCATGTTGCCTTGCCTTGCCTTAACTTGCTTTGCCCTTTTGCCTTGACTTGCCTTGCTTTCCCTTTTGCCTTGCCTTGCCTTGCTTTGCCCTTTTGCCTCTCCTTGCCTTGGCTTAGTTTAACCTTTTGCCTTGCCTTGCCTTGCTTTGCCCTTTTGCCATGCCTTGCCTTCCCTTTCGTTGCCCTTTTGCCTTGCCTTCTCTTGCCTTGCCTTCTGTTGCCTTTCCTTACTTTGCCCTTTTGCCTTCCCTTCCCTTGCTTAGCTTTGCCCTTTTGGCTTGCCTTCCCTTGCTTTGCTTTGCCCTTTTGCATTGCCTTGCCTTGCTTTGCCCTTTTGGCTTGACTTGCCCTGCCTTCCTTTACCCTTTTGCCTTACCTTGCCTGACTTTGCCATGTTGCCTTGCCTTGCCTTAACTTGCTTTGCCCTTTTGCCTTGACTTGTGTTTCTTTGCCCTTTTTCCTTGCCTTGCCTTTCCTATCTTTGCACTTTTGCCTTGCCTTTCCTTGACTTGCTGTGCCCTTTTTCCTTGCCTTGCCTTGCATTGCTTTGCCCTTTTGCCTTGCCTTTCCTTGCCAAGCTTTCCACTTTTGCCTTGCCTTGCCTTGCTTTGTCCTTTACCTTGCCTTGCCTTGCTTTGCCCTTTTGCCTTTCCTTGCTTTGGCTTGCTTTGCCCTTTTGCCTTGCATTGCCTAGCTTTGCTTTACCTTTTTGCCTCTCTTTGCCTTGGCTTAGGTTGACCTTTTGCCTTGCCTTGCCTTTCTTTGCCCTTTTTCCTTGCCTTCTCTTGCCTTGCCTTGCTTTGCCCTTTTGCCTTGCCTTGTCATGCTTTAACGTTTGCCTTGCCTTGCCTTGCTTTGCCCATTTGCCTTGCCTTGCCTTCCCTTTCTTTGCCCTTTTGCCTTGCCTTCTCTTGCCTTGCCTTCTCTTGCCTTGCCTTGCTTTGCCCTTTTGCCTTGCCTTGCCATGTTTTTCCGCTTTTGCCTTGACTTGTCTTGCCTTACCCTTTTGCCTCGCCTTGCCTTGCCTGGCTTTGCCCTTTTTCCTTACCTTGCCTTCCATTTTTTTTTGCCCTTTTGCCTTGCCTTGTCTTGCCTTGCCTCTCTTGCCTTTCCTTGCTTTGCCATTTTGCCTTGCCTTGCCTTGCCCTTTTGCCTTCCCTTGGTTTACACTTTTGCCTTTCCTTGCATTGCCCTTTTCCCTTCCCTCGGCCTTGCTTTGTCCTTTTGCATTGCCATGGGTTGCTTTGCTTTTTTGCCATACCTTCTCTTACCTTGCTTTGCCCTTTTTCCTTACTTTGCCTTCCATTTTCTTTGCCCTTTTGCCTTACCTTGTCTTGCCTTGCCTCTCTTGCCTTTCCTTGCTTTGCCATTTTGCCTTAACTTGGTTTACCCTTTTGCCTTTCCTTGCCTTGCCTTGCATTGCCCTTTTCCCTTCCCTCGGCCTTGCTTTGTCCTCTTGCATTGCCATGTCGTGCTTTGGTTTTTTGCCATACCTTCTCGTACCTTGCTTTGCCCTTTTGCGTTGCCTTGCCTTGCTTTCCGCTTTTGCCTTGACTTGACTTGCCTTGCTTTGCCCTTTTGCCTTGACTTGCCTTACCTTGCTTTGCCCTTTTGCCTTGCCTTGCCTTGCTTTGCCCTTTTACCTTGACTTGCCTTGGTTTGCTTTCCCATTTTACCTTGCCTTTAATTCCCTTACTTTGCCCTTTTGCCTTCCCTTCCTTGCTTTGCTTTGCCCTTCTGCCTCTCCTTGCCTTCTTTTGCGCTTTTGCCTTGCCTTACCTTGCTTTGCCCTTTTGACTTGCCTTGCCTTCCTTTACCCTTTTGCCTTACCTTGCCTGACTTTGCCATGTTGCCTTGCCTTGCCTTAACTTGCTTTGCCCTTTTGCCTTGACTTGCCTTGCTTTGCCTTTTTTCCTTGCCTTGCCTTTCCTATCCTTTCACTTTTGCCTTTCCTTTCATGACTTGCTTTCCCCTTTTTCCTTGCCTTGCCTTGCCAAGCTTTCCAGTTTTGCATTGCCTTGCCTTGCCTTGCTTTGTCCTTTACCTTGCCTTGCCTTGCCTTGCTTGGCCCTTTTGCCTTTCCTTGCTTTGGCTTGCTTTGCCCTTTTGCCTTGCATTGCCTTGCTTTGCTTTACCTTTTTGCCTCTCTTTGCCTTTGCTTAGTTCGTCCTTTTGCCTTGCCTTGCCTTGCTTTGCCGTTTTGCCTTGCCTTGCCTTGTTTTTCCGCTTTTGCCTTGACTTGTCTTGCCTTACCCTTTTGCCTTGCCTTGCCTTTCTTTGCCCTTTTGCCTTTCTTGCTTTGTCTTGCTTTGCCCTTTTGCCTTGCATTGCCTTGCTTTGCTTTACCTTTTTGCCTTGCCTTGCCTTGGCTTGGTTTGACCTTTTGCCTTGCCTTGCCTTGCTTTGCCCTTTTGCCTTGCCTTGTCATGCCTTACCCTTTTGCCTTGCCTTGCTTTGCCCATTTGCCTTGCCTTCCCTAGTTTTTCCGCTTCTGCCTTGACTTGTCTTGCCTTACCCTTTTTCCTTTTCTTGCCTTGCCTTGCTTTGCCCTTTTTCCTTACCTTGCCTTCCATTTTTTTTGCCCTTTAGCCTTGCCTTCTCTTGCCTTGCCTCTCTTGCCTTTCCTTGCTTTCCCATTTTGCCTTGCCTTGCTTTGCCCTTTTGCCTACCTTGGTTTACCATTTTGCCTTTCCTTGCCTTGCCTTGCATTGCCCTTTTCCCTTCCTCGGCCTTGCTTTGTCCTTTTGCATTGCCATGCCTTGCTTTGCTTTTTTGCCATACCTTCTCTTACCTTGCTTTGCCCTTTTGCCCTGCCTTTGCCTTGCTTTCCGATTTTGCCTTGACTTGCCTTGCCTTGCTTTACCCTTTTACCTTGCCTTGCCTTTGTTTGCTTTGCCCTTTTACCTTGCCTTGAATTCCCTTACTTTGCTCTTTTGCCTTCCCTTCCTTGCTTTGCTTTTCCCTTCTGCTTCTCCTTGCCTTCTTTTGCGCTTTTGCCTTGCCGTACCTTGCTTTGTCCTTTTGACTTGCCTTGCCTTGCTTTGCTCTTTTGCCTTGCCTTGCCTTGCTTTGCCCTTTTGCCTTACCTTTCCTTGACTTGCTTTGCCCTTTTTCCTTGCCTTGCCTTTCTTATCTTTACACTTTTGCCTTGCCTTTCCTTGACTTGCTTTGCCCTATTTCCTTGCCTTGCCTTGCTCTGATTTGCCCTTTTGCCTTGCCTTTCCTTGCCAAACTTTCCACTTTTGCCTTGCCTTGCCTTGCCTTGCTTTGTCCTTTACCTTGCCTTGCCTTGCCTTGCTTTGCCCTTTTGCCTTTCCTTGCTTTTGCTTGCTTTGCCCTTTTGCCTTGCATTGCCTAGCTTTGCTTTACCTTTTTGCCTCTCCTTGCCTTGGCTTAGTTTGACCTTTTGCCTTGCCTTGCCTTGCCTTGCTTTGCCCTTTTGCCTTGCCTTGCCTTCCCTCATTTGCCCTTTTGCCTTCCCTTCTCTTGCCTTGCCTTCTCTTGCCTTGAATTCCTTTGCCCTGTTGCCTTGCCTTCCCTTTCATTGCCCTTTTGCCTTGCCTTGCCTTGCTTTGCCCTTTTGCCTTGCCTTTCCTTGCCAAACTTTCCACTTTTGCTTTGCCTTGCCTAGCTTTACCCTTTTGCCTTGCCTTGCCTTACTTAGCCCTTTTTCCTTACCTTGCCTTCCATTTTTTTTGCCCTTTTGCATTGCCTTCTCTTGCCTTGCCTCTCTTGCCTTTCCTTGCTTTGCCATTTTGCCTTGCCTTGCTTTGCCCTTTTGCCTTCCCTTGGTTCACCCTTTTGCCTTTCCTTGCCTTGCTTTGCCCTTTTACCTTGCCTTGCCTTGGTTTGCGTTGCCCTTTTATCTTGCCTTGAATACCCTTAATTTGCCCTTTTGCCTTCCCTTCCTTGCTTTGCTTTGCCCTTTTGGCTTGCCTTGCCTTGGCTTGCTTTGCCCTTTTACCTTGCCTTGATTTGGCTTCCTTTGCCAGTTTGCCTTCCCTTGCCTTGCTTTGCTTTGCCCTTTTGGCTTGCCGTGCCTTGGCTTGCTTTGCCCTTTTGCCTTGCCTTGTCATGCCTTACCCTTTTGCCTTGACTTGTCTTGCCTTACCCTTTTGCCTTGCCTTGCCTTGCTTTGCCCTTTTTCCTTACCTTGCCTTCCATTTTTTTTTGCCCTTTTGCCTTGCCTTGTCTTGCCTTGCCTCTCTTGCCTTTCGTTGCTTTGCCATTTTGCCTTGCCTTGCCTTGCCCTTTTGCCTTCCCTTGGTTTACACTTTTGCCTTTCCTTGCCTTGCCTTGCATTGCCCTTTTCCCTTCCCTCGCCCTTGCTTTGTCCTTTTGCATTGCCATGTGTTGCTTTGCTTTTTTGCCATACCTTCTCTTACCTTGCTTTGCCTTTTTGCCTTGCCTTGCCGTACCTTGCTTTGCCCTTTTGCCTTGCCTTACCTTGCTTTGCCCTTTTGCCTTGCCTTTCCATGCCAAGCTTTCCGCTTTTGCCTTGCCTTGCCTTGCTTTGTCCTTTACCTTCCCTTGCCTTGCCTTGCTTTGCCCTTTTGCCTTTCCTTGCTTTGGCTTGCTTTCCCCTATTACCTTGCATTCCCTTGCTTTGCCCTTTTACCTTGCCTTGCCTTCCCTTGCTTTGCCCTTTTGCCTTGCCTTGTCTTGCTTTGCGCTTTTGCCTTGACTTGCCTTGCCTTCCTTTACCCTTTTGCCTTACCTTGCCTGACTTTGCCATGTTGCCTTGCCTTGCCTTAACTTGCTGTGCCCTTTTGCCGTGCCTTGCCTTTCTTTGCCGTTTTGCCTTGCCTTTCCTTGCCAAGCTTTTCACTTTTGCCTTGCCTTGCCTTGCCTTGCTTTGCCCTTTTGCCTTTCCTTGCTTTGGCTTGCTTTGCCTAGCTTTGCTTTACCTTTTTGCCTCTCGTTGCCTTGGCTTAGTTTGACCTTTTGACTTGCCTTGCCTTGCTTTGCCCTTTTGCCTTCCCTTCCCTTGCTTTGCTTTGCCCTTTCGGCTTGCTGTGCCTTGGCTTGATTTGCCCTTTTACCTTGCCTTGAATTGGCTTCTTTTCCCCTTTTGTGTTCCCTTGCCTTGCTATGCTTTGCCATTTTGCCTTGACTTGCCTGACTTTCCCATTTTGCCTTGCCTTGCCTTACCTTGCTTTGCCCTTTTGTCTTGACTTGCCTTGCTTTGCCCTTTTGCCTTGCCTTTCCTTGCCTTGCTTTGCTCTTTTGCCTCTCCTTGCCTTGGCTTAGATTGACCTTTTGCCTTGCCTTGCCTTGCTTTGCCCTTTTGCCATGCCTTGCCTTCCCTTTCGTTGCCCTTTTGTCTTGCCTTCTGTTGCCTTGCCTTCTGTTGCCTTTCCTTACTTTCCCGTTTTGCCTTGCCTTGCCTTACTTTGCCCTTTTGCCTTCCCTTCCCTTGCTTTGCTTTGCCCTTTTGGCTTGCCTTACCTTGGCTTGCTTTGCCCTTTTACCTTGCCTTGAATTGCTTCTTTTGCCCTTTTGCCTTCCCTTGCCTTGCTTTGCTTTGCCCTTTCGCCTTGACTGCCTTGCCTTCCTTTAACCTTTTGCCTTTCCTTGCCTGACTTTGCCATTTTTGCCTTGCCTTGCCTTAACTTGCTTTGCCCTTTTGCCTTGACTTGCCTTGCCTTGCTTTGCTTTTTTGTGATACCTTCTCTTACCTTGCTTTGCCATTTTGCCTTGCCTTGCCTTCCTTTCTGCTTTTGCCTTGCCTAGCCTTGTCTTGCTTTGCCCTTTTGCCTTGCCTTACTTTGCATTTCTTTGCCCTTTTGGCTTTCCTTGCCTTGCCTCGCTTTGCCCTTTTTCCTTTCCTTGACTTTCCTATCTTTGCACTTCTGCCTTGCCTTTCCTTGACTTGCTTTGCCCTTTTTCCTTGCCTTGCCTTGCCTTGCTTTGCCCTTTTGCCTTGCCTTTCCTTGCCAAGCTTTCCACTTTTGCCTTGCCTTGCCTTGCTTTGTCCTTTACCTTGCCTTGCCTTGCTTTCCTTTGCCCTTTTGCCTTTCCTTGCTTTGACTTGCTTTGCCCTTTTGCCTTGCATTGCCTAGATTTGCTTTACCTTTTTGCCTCTCCTTGCCTTGGCTTAGTTTGACCTTTTGCCTTGCCTTCTCTTGCCTTGCCTTCTCTTGCCTTGCCTTGCTTTGCCCTTTGCCTTCCCTTGCCTTGTTTTTCCGCTTTTGACTTGACTTTTCTTTCCTTACCCTTTTGCCTTGCCTTGCCTTGCCTTGCTTTGCCCTTTTTCCTTACCTTGCCTTCCATTTTTTTTGCCCTTTTGCCTTGCCTTCTCTTGCCTTGCCTCTCTTGCCTTTTCTTGCTTTGCCATTTTGCCTTGCCTTGCTTTGCCCTTTTGCCTTCCCTTGGTTTACCCTTTTGCCTTTCCTTGCCTTGCCTTGCATTGCACTTTTCCCTTCCCTCGGCCTTGCTTTGCGCTTTTCCATTGCCATGCCTTGCTTTGCTTTTTTGCCATACCTTCTCTTACCTTGCTTTGCCCTTTTGCCTTGCCTTGACTTGCTTTCCGCTTTTGCCTTGCCTTGCCTTTCCTTACTTTGCCCTTTTGACTTGACTTGCCTTGCCAAGCTTTTCACTTTTGCCTTGCCTTGCCTTGCGCTACCCTTTTACCTTGCCTTGCCTTGGTTTCTTTTGCCCTTTTACCTTGCCTTGAATTCCCTTACTTTGCCCTTTTGCCTTGCCTTCCTTGCTTTGCTTTGCCCTTTTGGCTTGCCTAGCCTTGGTTTGCTTTGCCCTTTTACCTTGCCTTGCTTTGCCATTTTACTTGCCTTGCCTTCCCTTTCTTTGCCCTTTTGCCTTGCCTTCTCTTGCCTTGCCTTCTCTTGCCTTGCCTTGCTTTGCCCTTTTGCCTTGCCTTGCCTTGCTTTCCCCTTTTGCCTTGCCTTGCCTTGCCTTGCTTTGCCCTTTTTCCTTGCCTTGCCTTCCCTTTCTTTGCCCTTTTGCCTTGCCTTAACTTGCCTTGCCTTCTCTTGCCTTGACTTCCTTTACCCTTTTGCCTTACCTTGCCTGACTTTGCCATGTTGCCTTGCCTTAACTTGCTTTGCCCTTTCGCTTTGACTTGCCTTGCTTTACCCTTTTGCCTTGCCTTTCCTTGATTTGCTTTGCCCTTTTTCCTTGCCTTGCCTTTCCTATCTTTCCACTTTTGCCTTGCCTTTCCTTGACTTGCTTTGCCCTTTTTCCTTGCCTTGCCTTGCCTTGCTTTGCCCTTTTGCCTTGCCTTTCCTTGCCTTGCTTTCCTCTTTTGCCTTGCCTTGCCTTGCTTTGCCCTTTTGCCTTGACTTGCATTGCCAAGCTTTTCACTTTTGCCTTGCCTTCCCTTGCTTTGCCCTTTTACCTTGCCTTGCCTTGGTTTGCTTTGCCCTTTTACCTTGCCTTGAATTCCCTTACTTTGCCCTTTTGCCTTCCCTTCCTTGCTTTGCTTTGCCCTTTTGCATTGCCTTGCCTTGGCTTGCTTTGCCCTTTTAACTTGCCTTGAATTGGCTTCCTTTCCCCTTTTGCCTTCCCTTGCCTTGCTTTGCTTTGCCCTTTTGCCTTAACTTGCCTTGCCTTCCCCTACCCTTTTGTCTTGCCTTGCCTGACTTTGCCATTTTGCCTTGCCTTGCCTTACCTTGCTTTGCCCTTTTGTGTTGACTTGCCTTGCTTTGCCCTTTTGCCTTGCCTTCTGTTGCCTTTCCTTCTCTTGCCTTTCCTTACTTTCCCCTTTTGCCTTGCCTTGCCTTACTTTGCCCTTCTGCCTTCCCTTTCCTTGCTTTGCTTTGCCCTTTTGGCTTGCCTTGCCTCGCTTGCTTTGCCCTTTTACGTTGCCTTAGAATTGGCTTTCTTTGCCCTTTTGCCTTCCCTTGCCTTGCTTTGCTTTGCCCTTTCGCCTTGACTTGCTTTGCCTTGCTTTGCCCTTTCGCCTTTACTTGCCTTGCCTTCCTTTACCCTTTTGACTTGCCTTGCCTGACTTTGCCATTTTGCCTTGCCTTGCCTTCCCGTTCTTTGCCTTTTGCCTGGCCTTTCCTTGCCAAACTTTCCACATTTGCCTTGCCTTGCCTAGCTTTGTCCTTTTGCCTTGCCTTGCATTGCCTTGCCCTTTTGCCTTTCCTTGTTTTGTCTTGCTTTGCCCTTTTGCCTTGCATTGCCTTGCTTTGCTTTACCTTTTTGCCTCTCCTTGCCTTGGCTTAGTTTGCCCTTTTGCCTTGCCTTATCTTGCCTTGCCTTTTTTTTCTGCTTTTGCCTTGTCTTGTCTTGCCTTACCCTTTTGCCTTGCCTTGCCTTGCTTTGTCTTTTTCCTTACCTTGTCTTCCATTTTTTTTGCCCTTTTTCCTTGCCTTCTCTTACCTTGCCACTTTTGCCTTTCCTTGCTTTGCCATGTTGCCTTGCCTTGCTTTGCCCTTTTGTCTTCCCTTGGTTTATCCTTTTGCCTTTCATTGCCTTGCCTTGCATTGCCCTTTTCCCTTCCCTCGGCCTTGCTTTGCCCTTTTGCCTTGCCTTTCCTTTACTTTGCCCTTTTGCCTTGCCTTGCTTTGCCTTAATTTGCCCTTTTGCCTTCCCTTCCCTTGCTTTGCTTTGCCCTTGTGGCTTGCCTTGCCTTGGCTTGCTTTTCCCTTTTACCTGGCCTTGAATTGGCTTCCTTTCCCCTTTTGCCTTCCCTGGCCTTGCTTTTTTACTTTCTTCTTTCATTCTTCTTTCTTTCTTCTTTCTTTCTTCTTTCTTTCTTTCTTTCTTCTTTCATTCTTCTTTCTTACTTCTTTCTTACTTGTTTCTTTCTTTCTTCTTTCTTTCTTTCTTCTTTCTTATTTCTTTCTTACTTCTTTCTTACTTCTTTCTTTATTCTTTCTTTCTTCTTTCTTCTTTGTTTCTTCTTTCTTTCTTCTTTCTTTCTTCTTTCTTTCTTTCTTCTTTCTTTTTTCTTTCTTTCTTCTTTCTTTCTTTCTTTCTTCTGTCTTTCTTCTTTCTTTCTTCTTTCTTTATTCTTTCTTTCTTCTTTTTTTCTTCTTTCTTTCTTTTTTCTTTCTTTCTTTCTTTCTTCTTTCTTTCTTTCTTTCTCTCTTTCTTCTTTCTTTCTTCTTTCTTTGTTTCTTCTTTCTTTCCTCTTTCTTCTTTCTTTCTTCTTTCTTTCTTCTTTCTTTCTTCTTTCTTTCCTCTTTCTTTCTTTCTTCTTTCTTTCTTTCTTCTTTCTTTCTTACTTCTTTCTTTCTTTCTTCTTTCTTTCTTCTTTCTTTCTTCTTTCTTTCTTCTTTCTTTCTTTTTTCTTTCTCCTTTCTTTCTTCTTTCTTTCTTCTTTCTTCTTTCTTTCTTCTTTCTTTCTTTCTTCTTTCTTTCTTCTTTCTTTCTTCTTTATTTCTTCTTTATTTTTTTCTTTTTTCTTTCTTCTATCCTTCTTCTTTATTCTTTCTTTCTTTCTTCTTTCTTTCTTCTGTCTTTCTTCTTTCTTTCTTACTTCTTTCTTACTTCTTCCTTACTTCTTTCTTACTTCTTTCTTCTTTCTTTCTACTTTCTTTCTTTCTTTCTTCTTTCTTTCTTATTTCTTTCTTTCTTCTTTCTTTCTTTCTTTCTTTCTTTCTTCTTTCTTTCTTTCTTCTTTCTTTCTTTCTTCTCTCTTTCTTTCTTCTTTCTTTCTTCTTTCTTCTTTCTTTCTTACTTTATTCTTACTTCTTTCTTCTTTCTTTCTTCTTTCTTTCTTCTTTCTTTCTTCTTTCTTTCTTTCTTCTCTCTTTCTTCTTTCTTTCTTCTTTCTTTCTTCTTTCTTTCTTTCTTCTGCCTTTCTTCTTTCTTTCTTCTTTCTTTCTTTCTTTCTTTCTTTCTTTCTTTCTTTCTTTCTTTCTTTATTTCTTTCTTTATTTCTTTCTTCTTTTTCTTCTTTCTTTCTTCTTTCTTTCTTCTTTCTTTCTTCTTTCTTTCTTTCTTCTTTCTTTCTTCTTCTTTCTTTCTTCTTTCTTTCTTCTTTCTTTCTTCTTTCTTTCTTCTTTCTTTCCTCTTTCATTCTTTCTTCTTTCTTTCATTCTTCTTTCTTTCTTACTTCTTTCTTTCTTCTTTCTTTCTTCTTCTTTCTTTCTTCTTTCTTTCTTCTTTCTTTGTTTCTTCTTTCTTTCCTCTTTCTTCTTTCTTTCTTCTTTCTTTCTTCTTTCTCTCTTCTTTCTTTGTTTCTTCTTTCTTTGTTCTTTATTTTTTCTTTCTTTCTTCTTTCTTTCTTCTTTCTTTCTTCTTTCTTTCTTCTTTCTTTCTTCTTTCTTTCTTCTTTCTTTCTTCTTTCTTTCTTTCTCCTTTCTTCTTTATTTCTTCTTTCTTTCTTCTTTCTTCTTTCTTTCTTTCTTCATTCTTTATTCTTTCTTTCTCCTTTCTTCTTTCTTTCTTTCTTCTTACTTTCTTTCTTCTTTCTTTCTTCTTTCTTTCTTTCTTCTTTCTTCATTCTTTCTTCTTTCTTTCTTCCTTCTGTCTTCTTTCTGTCTTTCTTCATTCTTTCTTTCTCCTTTCTTCTTTCTCTCTTCTTTCTTTCTTTCTTCTTTCTTTCTTTCTTCTTTCTTTCTTCTTTCTTACATCTTTCTTTCTTTCTTCTTTCTTTCTTCTTTCTTTTTTCTTTCTTCTTTCTTTCTTCTTTCTTTCTTCTTTCTTACTTGATTCTTACTTCTTTCTTTCTCTCTTCTTTCTTACTTCTTTCTTTCTTCTTTCTTTCATACTTCTTTCTTCTTTCTTTCTTTCTTCTTTCTTTCTTTCTTCTTTCTTTCTTTATTCTTTCTTACTTCTTTCCTTCTTTCTTCTTTCTTTCTTCTTTATTTATTTCTTCTTTCTTTCTTCGTTGTTTCTTCTTTCTTCTTCTTTCTTTATTCTTTCTTTCTTCTTTCTTTCTTCTTTCTTTCTTCTTTCATATTTCTTTCTTCCTTTCTTCTTTCTTTCTTCTTTCTTCTTTCTTCTTTCTTCTTCTTTCTTTATTCTTTCTTTCTTACTTCTTTCTTACTTCTTTCTTACTTCTCTCTTACTTCCATCTCTCTTTCTTCTTTCTTTCTTCCTTCTTTCTTCTATCTCTCTTTCTTCTTTCTTTCTTCTTTCTTTCTTCATTCTTCTTTCTTACTGTCTTCGTTCTTTCTTCTTTCTTTCTTCTTTCTTTCTTTTCTTTCTTTTTTCTTTCTTCTTTCTTTCTTCTTTCTTTCTTTTCTTTCTTTCTTCTGTCTTTCTTCTTTCTTTCTTTCTTCTTTCTTTCTTCTTTCTTTCTTTCTTCTTTCTTTCTTCTTTCTTACTTCTTTCTCTCTTTTTTCTTTCTTTCTTCTTTCTTTCTTCTTTCTTTCTTCTTTCTTTCTTCTTTTTTTCTTTCTTCTTTAATTCTTCTTTCTTTCTTTCTTCTTTCTTTCTTCTTTCTTCTTTCTTACTTCTTTCTTACTTCTTCCTATCTTCTTTCTTTCTTTTTTCTTCTTTCTTTCTTCTTTCTTTCTTCTCCTTTCTTTCTTCTTTCTTTCTTCTTTCTTTCTTCTTTCTTTCTTTCTTTCTTCTTTCCTTCTTTCTTTCTTCTTTCTTTCTTCTTTCTTTCTTACTTCATTCTTTCTTTCTTCATTCTTTCTTTCTTCTTTCTTTCTTCTTTCTTTCTTCTATCTTTCTTCTTTCTTTCCTCTTTCTTTCTTCTTTCTTTATTCTTTTTTTCTTTCTTCTTTCTTTCTTCTTTCTTTCTTTCCTGTTTCTTTCTTCTTTCTTCTTTCTTTCTTCTTTCTTTCTTCTTTCTTCTTTCTTTCTTTCTTCTTTCTTTTTCTTCTTTCTTTCTTTTTTCTTTCTTCTTTCTTTCTTCTTTCTTTCTTCTTTCTTACTTCTTTGTTACTTCCATCTCTCTTTCTTCTTTCTTTCTTCTTTCTTTCTTCTATCTCTCTTTCTTCTTTCTTTCTTCTTTCTTTCTTCATTCTTCTTTCTTACTGTCTTCGTTCTTTCTTCTTTCTTTCTTCTTTCTTTCTTCTTTTTTTCTTTCTTCTTTAATTCTTCTTTCTTTCTTTCTTCTTTCTTTCTTTCTTGTTTCTTTCTTCTTTCTTACTTCTTTCTTACTTCTTCCTTTCTTCTTTCTTTCTTCTTTCTTCTTTCTTTCTTCTTTCTTTTTTCTTCTTTCTTTCTTCTTTCTTTCTTCTTTCTTTCTTCTTTCTTTCTTTCTTCTTTCTTTCTTCTTTCTTTCTTCTTTCTTTCTTCTTTCTTTCTTCTTTTCTTCTTTCTTCTTTCTTTCTTCATTCTTACTTCTTTCTTTATTCTTTCTTACTTCTTTCTCTCTTTCTTCTTTCTTTCTTCTTTCTTTCTTCTTTCTTTCTTCATTCTTTCTTTCTTCTTTCTTTCTTTCTTTCTTTCTTTCTTTCTTTCTTTCTTCTTTCTTTCTTTCTTCTTTCTTTCTTACTTCTTTCTTACATATTTCTTTCTTTCTTCATTTCTTTCTTCCTTCTTCCTCCTTTTTTTCTTCTTTCTTTCTTCTTTCTTACTTCTTTCTTACTTTCTTCTTTCTTCCTTACTTCTTTCTTACTTACTTCTTTCTTTCTTTCTTCTTTATTTCTTTCCTCTTTCTTTCTCCTTTTTTTCTTCTTTCTTTCTTCTTTCTTACTTCTTTCTTTCCTCTTTCTTTCTTCTTTCTTTCGCCTTTCTTTCTTCTTTCTAACTTCTTTCTTTCTTTCTTCTTTCTTACTTCTTTCTTTCTTCTTTCTTACTTCTTTCTTTCTTTCTTTCTTTCTTCTTTCTTTCTTCTTCCTTTCTTCTTTCTTTCTTTCTTCTTTCTTTCTTCTTTCTTTCTTCTTCCTTTCTTCTTTCTTTCTTCTTTCTTACTTCCTCCTCTCTTTCTTCTTTCTTTCTTCTTTCTTTCTTCTTTCTTTCTTCTTTCTTTCTTTCTTACTTCTTTCTTACTTCTTCCTTTCTTCTTTCTTTCTTCTTTCTTTCTTCTTTCTTTCTTCTTTCTTTCTTCTTTCTTAATTCTTTCTCTCTTTCTTCTTTATTTCTTCTTTCTTTCTTCTTTCTTTCTTTTTTCTTTCTTACTTCTTTCTTTCTTCTTTCTTTCTTCTTTCTTCTTTTTTTCTTTCTTCTTTCTTTATTCTTTCTTTCTTTCTTCTTTCTTTCTTCTTTCTTTCTTTCTTCGTTCTTTCTTCTTTCTTTCTTTCTTTTTTCTTTCTTCTTACTTACTTCTTTCTTTCTTCTTTCTTTCTTCTTTCTTACTTCTTTCTTTCTTCCTTCTGTCTTACTTCTTTCTTAATTGTTTCTTACTGCTTTCTTTCTTATTTCTTTCTTCTTTCTTCTTTCTTCTTTCTTCTTTCTTTCTTCTTTCTTTCTTCTTTCTTTCTTTCTTCTTTCTTTCTTCTTTCTTTCTTTCTTCTTTCTTTCTTCTTTATTCTTTCTTTCTTTCTTTCTTTCTTCTTTCTTTATTCTTTTTTTCTTTCTTCTTTCTTTCTTTCTTCTTTTTTCTTCTTTCTTACTTCTTTCTTTCTTCTTTCTTTCTTCTTTCTTTCTTCTTTCTTACTTCTTTCTTTCTGTTATTTCTTCTTTCTTACTTCTTTCTTACTTCTTTCTTACTTCCTTATTTTTCTTTCTTTCTTCTTTCTTACTTCTTTCTTTCTTCTTTCTTTTCCTTTCTTTCTTCTTTCTTTCTTACTTCTTTCTTTCTTTCTTTCTTCTTTCTTAATTTCTACCTTCTTTCTTTCCTCTTTCTTTCTTCTTTCTTTCTTCTTTCTTTCTTCTTTCTTTCTTACTTCATTCTTTCTTTCTTCTTTCTTTCTTCTTTCTACTTTCTTTCTTCTTTCTTTCTTTCTTCTTTCTTTCTTAGTTCTTTCTTACATCTGTCTTTCTTTCTTCTTCATTTCTTTCTTCTTTCTTGCTCCTTTTTTTCTTCTTTCTTTCTTCTTTCTAACTTCTTTCTTTCTTTCTTCTTTCCTTCTTCTTTCTTTCTTTCTTACTTCTTTCTTACTTCTTCCTTTCTTCTTTCTTTCTTCTTTCTTTCTCTCTTTCTTCTTTCTTTCTTCTTTCTTTCTTCTTTCTTTCTTTTTTCTGTCTTTCTTCTTTCTTTCTTCTTTCTTTCTTCTTTCTTTCTTCTTTTTTTCTTTCTTCTTTCTTTATTCTTTCTTTCTTTCTTCTTTCTTTCTTCTTTCTTTCTTTCTTCTTTCTTACTTCTTTCTTTCTTTCTTCGTTCTTTCTTATTTCTTTCTTTCTTTTTTCTTTCTTCTTACTTACTTCTTTCTTTCTTCTTTCTTTCTTCTTTCTTACTTCTTTCTTTCTTCCTTCTGTCTTACTTCTTTCTTAATTGTTTCTTACTGCTTTCTTTCTTATTTCTTTCTTCTTTCTTCTTTCTTCTTTCTTCTTTCTTTCTTCTTTCTTCCTTCTTTCTTTCTTCTTTCTTTCTTTCTTCTTTCTTTCTTCTTTATTCTTTCTTTCTTTCTTTCTTCTTTCTTTATTCTTTTTTTCTTTCTTCTTTCTTTCTTCTTTCTTTCTTTCTTCTTTCTTTCTTCTTTCTTACTTCTTTCTTACTTCTTTCTTTCTTCTTTCTTACTTCTTTCTTTCTTCTTACTTACTTCTTTCTTTCTTCTTTCTTTCTTCCTTCTGTCTTACTTCTTTTTTAATTGTTTCTTACTGCTTTCTTTCTTCTTTCTTTCTTCTTTCTTTCTTCTTTCTTACTTCTTTCACTCTTTCCTCTTTCTTTCTTCTTTCTTTCTTTCTTCTTTCTTTCTTCTTTTTTTCTTTCTTCTTTCTTTCTTTTTCTTTCTTTATTCTTTCTTTCTTCTTTCTTTCTTCTTTCTTACTTCCTTCTTTCTTCTTTCTTTCTTCTTTCTTTCTTCTTTCTTCCTTCTTTCTTTCTTCTTTCTTTCTTTCTTCTTTCTTTCTTCTTTATTCTTTCTTTCTTTCTTTCTTCTTTCTTTATTCTTTTTTTCTTTCTTCTTTCTTTCTTCTTTCTTTCTTTCTTCTTTCTTTCTTCTTTCTTACTTCTTTCTTTCTTCTTTCCTTCTCCTTTCTTTCTTCTTTCTTTCTTACTTGTTTCTTTCTTTCTTCTTTCTTTCTTCTTTCTTACTTTCTTTCTTCTTTCTTTCCTCTTTCTTTCTTCTTTCCTTCTTCTTTCTTTCTTACTTACTTCTTTCTTTCTTCTTTCCTTCTTCTTTCTTCTTTCTTTCTTCTTTCTTTCTTTCTTTCTTTCTTCTTTCTTTCTTTCTTCTTTCTTTCTTTCTTCTTTCTTTCTTAGTTCTTTCTTACATCTGTCTTTCTTTCTTCTTCATTTCTTTCTTCTTTCTTCCTCCTTTTTTTCTTCTATCTTTCTTCTTTCTTACTTCTTTCTTTCTTTCTTCTTTCTTTCTTCTTTCTTTCTTCTTTCTTTCTTCTTTCTTACTTCTTTCTTTCTTCTTTCTTTCTCCTTTCTTTCTTCTTTCTTTCTTCTTTCTTACTTCTTTCTTTCTTCTTTCTTTCTTCTTTCGTTCTTCTTTCTTCATTCTTTCTTACTTCTTTTTTACTTCTTTCTTACTTCTTTCTTTCTTCTTTCTTTTTTTCTTCTTTCTTTCTTCTTTCTTCTATCTCTCTTCTTTCTTTCTTCCTTTACTCTTTCTTTCTTTCTTCTTTCTTTATTACTTCTTTCTTACTTCTTTTTTTCTTTCATCTTTATTTCTTTCTTCTTTCTTTCTCCTTTTTTTCTTCTTTCTTTCTTCTTTTTTTCTTTCTTCTCTTTTTCTTTCTTCTTTCTTTCTTTCATCTTTCATTCTTCTTTCTTTCTTTCTTCTTTCTTTCTTCTTTTTTCTTTCTTCTTTCTTCTTTCTTTCTTTCTTCTTTCTTTCTTCTTTCTTTCTTCTGTCTTTCTTCTTTCTTTCTTTCTTCTTTCTTTTTTCTTTCTCTCTTTCTTTCTTCTTTCTTCTTTCTTTCTTTCTTCTTCCTTTCTTTCTTCTTCCTTTCTTTGTTCTTTCTTTCTTCTTTCTTTCTTTCTTCTTTCTTTCTTCTTTTTTTCTGCCTTCTTTCTTTCTTCTTTCTATCTTTCTTCTTTCTTCTTTCTTTCTTTCGTCTTTCTTTCTTTCTTTCTTTCTTTCTTTCTTTCTTTCTTTCTTCTTTCTTTCTTTCTTCTTTCTTTCTTCTTTCGTTCCTCTTTCGTTCCTCTTTCTTTATTTCTTCTTTCTTTCTTTCTTCTTTCTCTCTTCTTTCTTTCTTCTTCCTTCTTTCTTTCTTCTTTCTTTCTTTCTTCTTTCTTTCTTTCTTCTTTCTTTATACTTTGTTTCTTCTTTCTTTCTTCTTTCTTTCTTCTTTATTTCTTTTTTCTTTCTTTCTTTTTTCTTCTTTCTTTCTTCTTTCTTCTTTCTTCTTTCTTTCTTCTTTCTTTCTTCTTTCTTTCTTCTTTCTTTCTTTCTTCTTTCTTTCTTCTTACTTACTTCTTTCCTTCTTCTTTCTATCTTCTTTCTTACTTCTTTCTTTCTTACTTCTTTCTTACTTCTTTCTTTCTTCTTTCTTTCTTCTTTCTTCTTTCTTTCTTCTTTCTTCTTTCTTTCTTCTTTCTTCTTTTTTCTTTCTTCTTTCTTTCTTAATTCTTTCCTCATTCTTTCTTTCTTCTTTCTTTCTCCTTTCTTTCTTCTTTCTTTCTTCTTTCTTTATTCTTTTTTCTTTCTTCTTTCTTTCTTCTTTCTTTCTTTCTTCTTTCTTTCTTTCTTTCTTCTTTATTTCTTCTTTCTTCTTTCTCTCTTCTTTCTTTCTTTCTTCTTTCTTTCTTTCCTCTTTCTTTCTTAATTCTTTCTTAATTCTTCCTTTCTTCTTTCTTTCTCCTTTCTTTCTTCTTTCTTTCTTCTTTCTTACTTCTTTCTTTCTTCTTTCTTTCTTCTTTCTTTCTTCTATCTTTCTTCTTTCTTACTTCTTTCTTACTTCTTTCTTTCTTCTTTCTTATTTCTCACTTCTTTCTTACTTCTTTCTTACTTCTTTCTTACTTCTTTTTTTCTTCTTTCTTCTTTCTTTCTTTCTTCTTTCTTTTTTCTCTCTTTCTTCTTTCTTTCTTCTTTCTTTCTTCTTTCTTTCTTTCTTCTTTCTTTCTTCTTTCTTTCTTTCTTCTTTCTTTCTTCTTTCTTATTCCTTGCCTTTCCTTGCTTTGCCCTTTTGCCTTGCCTTTCCTTGACTTGCTTTGCCCTTTTGCATTGCCTTGCCTTGCCTTTCTTTGCACTTTTGCCTTGCCTTGCCTTGCTTTGCCCTTTTACCTTGTCTTGCCTTGCTTTGCTCTTTTACCTTGCTTTTCCTTACTTTGCCCTTTTGCCTCGCCTTGCCTTCCTTTGCCCTTTTGCCTTCCCTTCCTTGCTTTGCTTTGCCCTTTTGGCTTGCCTTGCCTTGGCTTGCTTTGTACTTTTTCCTTGCCTTGCCTTTCCTATCTTTGCACTTTTGGTTTTGCCTTTCCTTGACTTGCTTTGCCCTTTTTCCTTGCCTTGCCTTTCCTTGCTTTGCCCTTTTGCCTTGCCTTTTCATTGCCAAGCTTCCTTTGCTGTTTTGCCTTCCCTTTCATTGCTTTGCTTTGCCCGTTTGCCCTGACTTGCCTTGCCGTCCCCTACCCTTTTGCCTTGCGTTGCCTGACTTTGCCATTTTGCTTTGCCTTTCCTTGTGTTCTTTTGCGCTTATACCTTCTCTTACCTTGGTTTGCCCTTTTGCCTTGCCTTGCCTTCCTTACCGCTTTTGCCTTGCCTAACCTTGCCTTGCTTTGCCCTTTTGCCTTGTCTTTTCTTGCTTTTCCCTTTTACCTTACTTTGAATTGCTTTACTCTTTTGCCTTTCCTTGCCTTGCCTTGCTTTGCTTTGCCCTTTTGCCTCTAATTGCATTCGCTAACTTTGAACTTCTGCCTCTCCTTGCCTTCTTTTGCACTTTTGCCTTGCCTTGCCTTGCTTTGTCCTTTTCCCTTGACTTGCCTTGACTTCCTTTACCCTTTTGCCTTACCTTGCCTGACTTTGCCATGTTGCCTTGCCTTGCCTTAACTTGCTTTGCCCTTTTGCCTTGACTTGACTTGCTTTGCCCTTTTGCCTTCCCTTTCCTTGACTTGCTTTGCCCTTTTTCCTTGCCTTGCCTTTCCTATCTTTGCACTTTTGCCTTTGCCTTTCCTTGACTTGCTTTGCCCTTTTGCCTTGCCTTGCCTTGCCTTGCTTTGTCCTTTTGCCTTGCCTTTCCTTGCCAAGCTTTCCACTTTTGCCTTGCCTTGCCTTGCTTTGTCCTTCTGCCTTGCCTTGCCTTGCCTTGCTTTGCCCTTTTGCCTTTCCTTGCTTTGGCTTGCATTGCCCTTTTGCCTTGCATTGCCTTGCTTTTCTTTACCTTTTTGCCTCTCCTTGCCTTGGCTTAGTTTGACCATTTGCCTTGCCTTGCTTTGCCCTTTTCCCTTGCCTTGCCATCCTTTTCAATGCCCTTTTGCCTTGCCTTCTCTTCCCTTGCCTTCTCTTGCCTTTCCTTTCTTTTCCCTTTTACCTTGCCTTGCCCCACTTTACCATTTTGCCTTGCCTTGCCTTTCCTTACTTTGTGCTTTTGCATTGCCTTGCCTTGCTTTGTCCTTTACCTTCCCTTGCATTTCCTTGCTTTGCCCTTTTGCATTTCCTTGCTTTGGCTTGCTTTGCCCTTTTGCCTTGCATTGCCTTGATTTGCCCTTTTACCTTGCCTTGTCTTCCCTTTCTTTGCCCTTTTGCCTTGTCTTCTCTTGCCTTGCCTTCTCTTGCCTTTCCTTTCTTTGCCCTTTTGCCTTGCCTTGCCTTGTTTTTTCGCTTTTGCCTTGACTTGTCTTGCCTTACCCTTTTGCGTTGCCTTGCCTTGCCTTGCTTTGCCCTTTTTTATTACCTTGCCTGCCATTTTTTTTGCCCTTTTGCATTGCCTTCTCTTGCCTAGCCACTCTTGCCTATCCTTGCTTTGCCATTTTGCCTTGCCTTGCTTTGCCGTTTTGCCTTCCCTTGGTTTACCCTTTTGCCTTTCCTTGCCTTGTCTTGCATTGCCCTTTTCCCTTCCCTTTCTTGCCTTGCTTTGCCCTTTTACATTGCCACGCCTTGCTTTGCTTTTTTGCCATACTTTCTCTTACCTTGCTTTGCCCTCTTGCCTTGCCTTGCCTTGCTTTCCGCCTTTGCCTTGCCTTGCCTTGCCTTGCTTTGCCCTTTTGCCTTGACTTGCCTTGCCAAGCTTTTCACTTTTGCCTTGCCTTGCTATGCCCTTTTACCTTGCCTTGAATTCCCTTACTTTGCCCTTTTGCCTTCCCTTCCTTGCTTTGCTTTGCCATTTTAGCTTGCCTTGCCTTGGATTGCTTTGCCCTTTTACCTTGCCTTGAATTGGCTTCCTTGTCATTTTGCATTCCCTTGCCTTGCTTTGCTTTGCCCTTATTCCTTGCCTTTCCTTGCTTTGCCCTTTTGCCTTGCCTTTCCTTACTTTGCCCTTTTTCCTTGAATTGCCTTGCCTTCCTTTACCCTTTTGCATTACAATGCCTGACTTTGCCATTTTGCCTTGCCTTGCATTAACTTGCCTTGCCCTTTTGCCTTGACTTGCCTTGCTTTGCCCTTTTGCCTTGCCTTTCCTTGTCTTGCTTTGCCCTTTTTCCTTGCCTTGCTTTGCCCTTTTGCCTTTCCTTGCCTTCCTTTGCCCTTTTACCTTGCCTTGCCTTGGTTTGCTTTGCCCTTTTACCTTGCCTTGAATTGGCTTGCTTTGCCGTTTTGCCTTCCCTTGCCTTGCATTGCTTTGCCCTGTTGCCTTGCCTTTCCTTGCTTTGTCCTTTTGCCTTCCCTTGGTTTACCCTTTTGCCTTTCCTTGCCTTCCTTGCATTGCCCTTTTCCCTTCCCTCAGCCTTACTTTGCCCTTTTGCCTTGCCTTGCCTTGCCTTGCTTTGCCCTTTTGCCTTGCCTTGCCTTGCTTTGCCCTTTTGCCTTGCCTTGCCTTCCTTTGCCCTTTTGCCTTGCCTTTCCATTGCAAGCTTTCCGCTTTAGCCTTGCCTTGCCTTGCTTTGTCCTTTACCTTCCCTTTCCTTGCCTTGCTTTGCCCTTTTGCCTTTCCTTGCTTTGGCTTGCTTTGCCCTTTTGCCTTTCATTGCCTTCGTTTGCCCTTTTACCTTGCCTTGCCTTCCCTTTCTTTGCCCTTTTGCCTTGCCTTCTCTTGCCTTGCCTTCTCTTGCCTTGCCATGCTTTGCCCTTTTGCCTTGCCTTGCCTTGTTTTTCCGCTTTTGCCTTGCCTTCTCTTGCCTTGACTGTCTTGCCTTTCCTTGCGTTGCCATTTTGCCTTGCCTTGCTTTGCCCTTTTGCCTTGACTTGCCTTGCTTTGCCCTTTTGCATTGCCTTTCCATGACTTGCTTTGCCCTTTTTCCTTGCCTAGCCTTTCCTATCTTTGCACTTTTGCCTTGCCTTTCCTTGACTTGCTTTTTCCTTTTTCCTTGATTTGCCTTGCCTTCCTTTGCACTTTTGCCTTGCCTTGCCTTGCTTTGCCCTTTTGCCTTGCCTTGCCTTCCTTTCCCCTTTTACCTTGCCTTGCCTTGGTTTGCTTTGCCCTTTTACCTGCCTTGAGTTGGCTTCCTTTGCCGTTTTCCCTTTCCTTGCCTTGCATTGCTTTGCCCTTTAGCCTTGCCTTTCCTTGCTTTGTCCTTTTGCCTTCCCTTGGTTTACCCTTTTGCCTTTCCTTGCCTTGCATTGCCCTTTTCCCTTCCCTCGGCCTTGCTTTGCCCTTTTGCATTGCCATGCCTTGCTTTGATTTTTTGCCATGCCTCCTCTTACCTTGCTTTGCCCTTTTGCCTTGCCTTGCCTTGCTTTGCCTTTTTGCCTTGACTTGCCTTGCCTTCCTTTACCCTTTTGCCTTACCTTGCCTGACTTTGCCATTTTGGCTTGCCTTGCATTAACTTGCTTATGCCCTTTTGCCTTGACTTGCCTTGCTTTGCCCTTTTGCCTTGCCTTTCCTTGACTTGCTTTGCCCTTTTGCCTTGCCTTGCCTTGCCTTTCTTTGCACTTTTGCCTTGCCTTGCCTTGCTTTGCCCATTTGCCTTTCCTTGCCTTGCTTTGCCCTTTTGCCTTGCCTTGCCTTGCTTTGCCCTTTTGCCTTTCCTTGCCTTCCTTTGCCCTTTTACCTTGCCTTGCCTTGGATTGCTTTGCCCTTTTGCCTTGCCTTGAATTGGCTTCCCCTGGCGTTTTGCCTTCCCTTGCCTTGCATTGCCTTGCCCTTTTGCCTTGCCTTTCCTTGCTTTGTCCTTTTGCCTTCCCTTGGTTTACCCTTTTGCCTTTCCTTGCCTTGCCTTGCATTGCCCTTTTTAATTACCTTGCCTGCCATTTTTTTTTGCCCTTTTACCTTGCCTTCTCTTGCCTTGACTCTCTTGCCTTTCCTTGCTTTGCCATTTTGCCTTGCCTTGCTTTGCCCTTTTGTCTTGACTTGCATTGCTTTGCCCTTTTGCCTTGCCTTTCCTTGACTTGCTTTGCCCTTTTTCCTTGCCTTGCCTTTCCGATCTTTGAACTTTTGCCTTGCCATTCCTTGACTTGCTTTGCCCTTTTTCCTTACCTTGCTTTGCCTTTCTTTGCACTTTTGCCTTGCCTTGCCTTGCTTTGCCCTTTTGCCTTGCATTGCCTTGCTTTGCCCTTTTGCCTTGCCTTGCCATTCTTTGCCCTTTTGCCTTGCCTTGCCTTGCTTTCCCTTCTGCCTTGCCTTGCCTTGCCTTGCTTTGCCTTTTTGCCTTGTCTTGCCTTGCTTTACCCTTTTGCCTTGCCTTGCCTTGCTTTGCCTTTTTGCCTTGACTTGCCTTGCCTTCCTTTACCCTTTTGCCTTACCTTGCCTGACTTTGCCATTTTGGCTTGCCTTGCATTAACTTGCTTTGCCCTTTTGCCTTGACTTGCCTTGCTTTGCCCTTTTGCCTTGCCTTTCCTTGACTTGCTTTGCCCTTTTGCCTTGCCTTGCCTTGCCTTTCTTTGCACTTTTGCCTTGCCTTGCCTTGCTTTGCCCATTTGCCTTTCCTTGCCTTGCTTTGCCCTTTTGCCTTGCTTTGCCCTTTTGCCTTCCGTTGTTTTACCCTTTTGCCTTTCCTTTCCTTGCATTGCACTTTTCCCTTCCCTCGCCCTTGCTTTGCCCTTTTGCATTGCCATGCGTTGCTTTGCTTTTTTGCCATACCTTCTCTTACCTTGCTTTGCCCTTTTGCCTTGCCTTGCCTTGCTTTGACCTTTTGCCTTGCCTTGCCTTGCTTTGCCCTTTTGCCTTGCCTTTCCTTACTTTGCCCTTTTGCCTCGCCTTGCCTTCCTTTGCCCCATTGCCTTCCCTTCCTTGCTTTGCTTTGCCTTTTTGGCTTGCCTTGCCTTGGCTTCCTTTGCCCTTTTACATTGCCTTGAATTGGCTTCCTTTGCCGTTTTGCCTTCCTTGCTTTGCTTTCCTTTGCTTTTTTCCCTTGACTTGCCTTGCCTTCCCCTACCCTTTTGCCTTGCCTTGCCTGACTTTGCCGTTTTGCTTTGCCTTGCCTTTCCTTTCTTTGTACTTTTGCCTTGCCTTGCCTTGCCTTGCTTTGCTTTTTTGCGATACCTTCTCTTACCTTGCTTTGCCCTTTTGCCTTGCCTTCCTTACCGCTTTTGCCTTGCCTAGCCTTGCCTTGCTTTGCCCTTTTGCCTTCTCTTGTCAGGCTTTGCCCTTTTGCCTTACTTTGCATTGCTTAGCCCTTTTGCCTTTCCTTGCCTTGCCTTGCTTTGCTTTGCCCTTTTGCCTCTCCTTGCCTTCACTAACTTTGACCTTCTGCCTCTCCTTGCCTTCTTTTGCGTTTTTGCCTTTCCGTACCTGGCTTTGCCCTTTTGACTTGCCTTGCCTTCCTTTACCCTTTTGCCTTACCTTGCCTGACTTTGCCATGTTGCCTTGCCTTGCTTTGCCCTTTTGCCTTGACTTGCCTTGCTTTGCCCTTTTGCCTTGCCTTGCCTTGCCTTTCTTTTCACTTTTGCCTTGCCTTGCCTTGCTCTGCCGTTTTGCCTTGTCTTGCCTTGCTTTGCCCTTTTGCCTTGACTTGCCTTGCCTTCCTTTACCGTTTTGCCTTACCTTGCCTGACTTTGCCATGTTGCCTTCCCTTGCCTTAACTTGCTTTGCCCTTTTGCCTAGACTTGCCTTGCTTTGCCCTTTTCCCTTGCCTTTCCTTGCCAAGATTTCCACTTTTGCCTTTCCTTGCCTTGCCTTGCTTTGTCCTTTACCTTGCCTTGTCTTGCCTTGCTTTGCCCTTTTCCCTTTTCTTGCTTTGGCTTGCTTTGCAATTTTTCCTTGCCTTGCCTAGCTTTGCTTTACCTTTTTGCCTCTCCTTGCCTTGGCTTAGTTTCACCTTTTGCCTTGCCTTGCCTTGCTTTGCCCTTTTGCCTTTCCTTGCCTTCCTTTGCCCTTTTACCTTGCCTTGCCTTGGATTGCTTTGCCCTTTTGCCTTGCCTTGAATTGGCTTCCCCTGGCGTTTTGCCTTCCCTTGCCTTGCATTGCCTTGCCCTTTTGCCTTGCCTTTCCTTGCTTTGCCGTTTTGCCTTCCCTTGGTTTACCCTTTTGCCTTTCCTTGCCTTGCCTTGCATTGCCCTTTTTAATTACCTTGCCTGCCATTTTTTTTTGCCCTTTTACCTTGCCTTCTCTTTCCTTGACTCTCTTGCCTTTCCTTGCTTTGCCATTTTGCCTTGCCTTGCTTTGCCCTTTTGCCTTGACTTGCATTGCTTTGCCCTTTTGCCTTGCCTTTCCTTGACTTGCTTTGCCCTTTTTCCTTGCCTTGCCTTTCCGATCTTTGCACTTTTGCCTTGCCATTCCTTGACTTGCTTTGCCCTTTTTCCTTGCCTTGCTTTGCCTTTCTTTGCACTTTTGCCTTGCCTTGCCTTGCTTTGCCCTTTTGCCTTGCATTGCCTTGCTTTGCCCTTTTGCCTTGCCTTGCTTTGCTTTGCCCTTATTCCTTGCCTTTCCTTGCTTTCCCTTCTGCCTTGCCTTGCCTTGCCTTGCTTTGCCTTTTTGCCTTGTCTTGCCTTGCTTTACCCTTTTGCCTTGCCTTTCCTTACTTTGCCCTTTTGCCTCGCCTTGCCTTCCTTTGCCCTTTTGCCTTCCCTTCCTTGCTTTGCTTTGCCCTTTTGGCTTGCCTTGCCTTTCCTTCCTTTGCCCTTTTGCCTTCCCTTCCTTGCTTTGCTTTGCCCTTTTGGCTTGCCTTGCCTTGGCTTCCTTTGCCCTTTTACTTTGCCTTGAATTGGCTTCCTTTGCCGTTTTTCCTTCCCTTGCATTGCTCTGCTTTGCCCTTTTGCCTTGACTTGCCTTGCCTTCCCCTACCCTTTTGCCTTGCCTTGCCTGACTTTGCCGTTTTGCTTTGCCTTGCCTTTCCTTTCTTTGTAGTTTTGCCTTGCCTTGCCTTGCTTTGCTCTTTTGCCATGCCTTGCCTTGCTTTGCTTTTTAGCGATACCTTCTCTTACCTTGCTTTGCCCTTTTGGCTTGCCTTGCCTTCCTTACCGATTTTGCCTTGCCTAGCCTTGCCTTGCTTTGCCCTTTTGCCTTGTCTTGTCTTGCTTTGCCCTTTTGCCTTACTTTGCATTGCTTTGCCCTTTTGATTTGCCTTGCCTTGCTTTGCCCTTTTGCCTTGACTTGCCTTGCCTTCCTTTACCCTTTTGCCTTACCTTGCCTGACTTTGCCATGTTGCCTTGCCTAAACTTGCTTTGCCCTTTTGCCTTGACTTGCCTTGCTTTGCCCTTTTGCCTTGCCTTTCCTTGACTTGCTTTGCCCTTTTTCTTTACCTTGCCTTTCCTATCTTTGCCCTTTTGCCTTGCCTTTCCTTGACTTGCCTTGCCCTTTTGCCTTGCCTTGCCTTGCCAAGCTTTCCAATTTTGCCTTGCCTTGCCTTGCCTTGCTTTGTCCATTACCTTGCCTTGCCTTGCTTTGCCCTTTTGCCTTTCCTTGCTTTGGCTTGCTTTGCACTTTTTCCATGCATTGCCTAGCTTTGCTTTACCTTTTTACCTCTCCTTGCCTTGGCTTAGTTTGAACTTTTGCCTTGCCTTGCCTTGCTTTGCAATTTTGCCTTGCCTTGCCTATCTTTGCTTTACCTTTTTGCCTCTCCTTGCCTTGGCTTAGTTTGACCTTTTGCCTTGCCTTGCTTTGCTTTGCCCTTTTGCCTTGCCTTGCCTTGCTTTACCCTCTTTCCTTTCCCTGCCTTCCATTTTTTTTGCCCTTTTGCATTGCCTTCTCTTGCCTTGCCTCTCTTACCTTTCCTTGCTTTGCCATTTTGCCTTGCCTTGCTTTGCCGTTTTGCCTTCCCTTGGTTTACCCTTTTGCCTTTCCTTGCCTTGTCTTGCATTGCCCTTTTCCCTTCCCTTCCTTGCCTTGCTTTGACCTTTTGCATTGCCACGCCTTGCTTTGCTTTTTTGCCATACTTTCTCTTACCTTGCTTTGCCCTTTTGCCTTGCCTTGCCTTGCTTTCCGCTTTTGCCTAGCCTTGCCTTGCTTTGCCATTTTTCCTTGACTTCCTTGCCAAGCTTTTCACTTTTGCCTTGCCTTGCTATGCCCTTTTACCTTGCCTTGAATTCCCTTACTTTGCCCTTTTGCCTTCCCTTCCTTGCTTTGCTTTGCCATTTTAGCTTGCCTTGCATGGCTTGCTTTGCCCTTTTACTTTGCCTTGAATTGGCTTCCTTGCCATTTTGCATTCCCTTGCCTTGCTTTGCTTTCCCCTTATTCCTTGCCTTTCCTTGCTTTGCCCTTTTGCCTTGCCTTTCCTTGACTTGCTTTGCCTTTTTTCCTTGCCTTGCCTTGCCTTTCTTTGCACTTTTGCCTTGCCTTCCCTTGCTTTGCTCTTTTGCCTTTCCTTGCCTTCCTTTGCCCTTTTACCTTGCCTTGGTTTGCTTTGCCCTTTTACCTTGCCTTGAATTGGCTTCCTTTGCCGTTTTGCCTTCCCTTGCCTTGCATTGCTCTCCCCTTTTGCCTTGCCTTTCCTTGCTTTGACCTTTTGCCTTTCCTCGTTTTACCCTTTTGCCTTTCCTTGCCTTGCCTTGCCTTGCCTTGCATTGCCCCTTTCCCTTCCCTCGGCCTTGCTTTGCCCTTTTGCATTGCCATGCCTTGCTTTGCTGTTTTGCCATACCTTCTCTTACCTTGCTTTGCCCTTTTGCCTCGCCTTGCCTTGCTTTTGCTTTTGCCTTGGCCTTGCCTTGCCTTGCTTTGCCATTTTGCCTTGACTTGCCTTGCCAACCTTTTCACTTTTGCCTTGCCTTGCATTGCTTTGCCCTTTTACCTTGCCTTGCCTTGGTTTGCTTTGCCCTTTTACCTTGCCTTGGTTTGCTTTGCCTTGCCTTGCCTTGAATTGCCCTTTTGCATTCTTTTGTCTTGCCCTGCTTTGCCCTATTGCCTTGCCTTGACTTTCGTTTCCCTTTTGCCTTGCATGGACTTGCTTTTCCCTTTTGCCTTGCCTTGCCTTGCCGTTTTTCATTGCCTTGCCTTGCCTTGCTTTGCATTTTACCTTGCCTTGCCTTGCTTTGGCCTTTTCCCATGCCTTGCCTTGCTTTGCCCTTTTGCCTTTCCTTGCCTTGCTTTGTTTTTTGCCTTGCTTTCACTTTCTTTTTTCTTTCTTACCTTGCTTTGCGCTTTTGCCTTGCTTTGCTTTGCACTTTTGCCTTGCCTTGCCTTGCTTTTCTTATCCAGTTTACTTGCCTTGCCTTGCCTTACTTTGCCCTTTTGAGTTGTCTTGCCTTGCCTTGCTCTGCCCTTTCGCCTTGCCTTGCCTTTACTTGCTTTGCCATTTTGCCTTGCCTTGCCTTTACTTGCTTTGCCCTTTAGCCTTGCATTCATAGTTTTGCCCTTTTGCCTTGCCTTGCCTTGCTTTGCCCTTTTGCCTTGCCTTGCATTGCCTATTTCCCTTCTTTTGTCTTGCTTTGCTTTGCTTTTTTGCCTTGCCTGGTCTTGCTTTGCCCTTTTGCCTTGCCTTTCCTTCGTCTGCCATTTTGCCTTGCCTTGCCTTGCCTTGCATTGACCTTTTGCCTTTCCTTGCCTAGCTTTGCCCTTTTACCTTACATTGCCTTGCCTTGCTTTGCCCTTTTGCCTTGCCATGCCTTTCCTTGCCTTGCTTTCCCCATTTTTCTTAACTTGCTTTGCCTTGCTTTGACCATTTGCCTTGCCTTGTCTTACTTTGCCCTATTGCACTGCATTTCTTTGCCCTTTCCACCTACCTTGCCTTTATTTGCCCCTCTTGTCTTGCCTTGCTTTTCCCTTTTTCCTTGCCTTACCTTGTTTTGCAATTTGCCTTTCTTGCCTTGCTTTCCATTTTCCCTTGCCTTGCCTTGCTTTTCCCATTTGCCTTGCCTTGCCTTGCTTTTCCCTTTTACCCTTGCCTTGACCTGCTTTTCCCGTTTGCCATGTCTTGCCTTGCTTTGCCCTTTTGCCTTGGCCTTGCCTTGCATTGCTTTGCCCTTTTGCTTTGCCTTGCCATTACTTGTTTTGACATTTTGCCTTGCCTTGCCTTTACTTGATTTGCCCTTTTACCTTGCCTTGCATAGCTTTGCCCTTTTGTCTTGCCTTGCCCTTTTCCCTTTCCTTGCCTAGCTTTGCCCTTTTGCCTTGCCATGCCTTGCCTTGCATTGCCCTATTGCCTTTCTTTGCTTTGCCCTTTCGCCTTGCCTTGCCTTGAATTGCCCTTTTGCATTCTTTTGTCTTGCCCTGCTTTGCCCTTTTTCCTTGCCTTGCTTTGTTTTGCCATTTTGCCTTTCCTTGCCATGCTTTGCCCTATTACCTTGCCTTGACTTGCGTTTCCCTTTTGCCTTGCATGGACTTGCTTTTCCCTTTTGCCTTGCCTTGCCTTGCCTTGCCGTTTTTCATTGCCTTGCCTTGCCTTGCTTTGCATTTTACTTTGCCTTGCCTTGCTTTGCATTTTACTTTGCCTTGCCTTGCTTTGGCCTTTTGCCATGCCTTGCCTTGCTTTGCCCTTTTGCCTTTCCTTGCCTTGCTTTGTTTTTTGCCTTGCTCTCACTTTGTTTTTTCTTTCTTGCCTTGCTTTGCCCTTTTGCCTTGCTTTGCTTGGCCCTTTTGCCTTGCCTTGCCCTTTTCCTTGCCTAGCCTAGCTTTACCCTTTTGCCCTTTTGCCTTGCTTTGCTTTGCCCTTTTGCCTTGCCTTGCCTTGCCCTTTTCCTTGCCTAGCCTAGCTTTACCCTTTTGCCTTGCATTGCCTTGCCTTGCTTTGCCCTTTCGCCTTGCCCTGCCTTGATTTGCCCTTTTGCCTTCTTTTGTCTTGACCTGCTTTGCCCTTTTTCTTTGCCTTGCCTTGTTTTGACATTTTGCCTTGCCTTGCCTTGCTTTTAATTTTGCCTTGCCTTGCCTTGCTTTTGCCTTTTGCCTTGCCTTTCCTTGTTTACCCTTTTGCACTGCCTTGCCTTGCTTTGTTTTTTGCCTTGCTTTCACTTGCTGCTCCGTTTTGCCTTGCCTTGCCTTTCTCTGCCGTTTTGCCTTGTCTTGACTTGCTTTTCCCTTTTACCTTTGTCTTGCCTTGATTTTCCCTTTTGTCTTGCGTTGCCTTGCTTTGCCCTTTTGTCTTGCCTTGCTTTGCTTTGCCCTTTTGCCCCGCCTTGCCTTGCTTTTCTTATCCATTCTTCTTGCCTTGCCCTGCCTTACTTTGCCCTTTTGAGTTGTCTTGCCTTGCCTTGCTTTGCCCTTTCGCCTTGCCTTGCCTTGCATTGCTTTGCCCTTTTGCCTTGCCTTGCCTTTACTTGCTTTGCCATTTTGCCTTGCCTTGCCTTTACTTGCTTTGCCCTTTTCCCTTGCCTTGCCTTGCTTTGCCGTTTTGCCTTGCCTTGCCTTGCTTTGTTTTTTGCCTTGCTTTCACTTTCTTTTCCATTTTGCCTTGCATTGACTTGCTTTTCCCTTTTGCCTTGCCTTACCTTGCTTTGCCGTTTTGCCTTGTCTTGACTTGCTTTTCCCTTTTACCTTTGTCTTGCCTTGATTTTCCCTTTTGTCTTGCGTTGCCTTTCTTTGCCCTTTTGCCTTGCCTTGCCTTGTTTTGCCATTTTGCCTTGCCTTGCCACGCTTTGCCCTATTGCCTTGCCTTGACTTGCATTTCCCTTTTGCCTTGCATGGACTTGCTTTTCCCTTTTGCCTTGCCTTGCCTTGCCCTTTTTCATTGCCTTGCCTTGCCTTGCTTTGCATTGTGCCTTGCCTTTACTTCCTTTGCCCTTTTGCCTTGCCTTGCCTTGCTTTGCCCTTTTGCTTTGCTTTGCCTTGTTTTGCCATTTTGCCTTGCTTTGCCACGCTTTGCCCTATTGCCTTGCCTTGACTTGCATTTCCCTTTTGTCTTGCATTGACTTGCTTTTCCCTTTTGCCTTGCCTTGCCTTGCTTTTCCGTTTTCCCCTTTCCTTGACTTGCTATTCCTGTTTGCCTTTTCTTGCCTTGCTTTGCCCTTTCGCCTTGCCTTGCCTTGCATTGCTTTGCTCTGTTGCCTTGCCTTGCCTTGCTTTCCCCTTTTGACTTGTCATGCCTAGCTTTGCCCTTTTGTTTTCTCTTGCCTTGCTTTCCCTTTTGCATTGCCTTGCCTTGCCTTGCTTTGCATTTTGGCTTGCCTTGCCTTGATTTGCCCTTTTGCCTTGCCTTGCCTTGCTTTTCTTATCCATTTTTCTTGTCTTGCCTTGCCTTGCTTTGCCCTTTCGCCTTGCCTTGCCTTGCATTGCTTTGCCCTTTTGCCCCTCCTTGCCTTTACTTGCTTTGCCATTTTGCCTTGCCTTGCCTTTAATTGCTTTGCCTTTTTCCCTTGCCTTCATACCTTTGCCCTTTTGCCTTGCCTAGATTTGCCCTTTTGCCTTGCATTGCCTTGCCTTGCTTTCCCTTTTGCCTTGACATGCCTTGCCTTGCCTTGCTTTCTCTATTTTCCTTGACTTGCTTTGCCTTGCTTTGACCTTTGGCCTTGACATGCCTTGATTTGCCCCTTTTCCGTCTTTTGTCTTGCCTTGCTTTTCCCATTTCCTTGCCTTGCCTTATTTTGCAATTTTGCCTTGTCTTGCCATGCCTTGCATTTGCCTTGCCTTGCCTTCCTTTTCCCTTTTGCATTGCATTGACTTGCTTTTCCCTTTTGCCTTGCCTTGCCTTGCTTTTCCCTTTTCCCCTTGCCTTGACTTGCTTTTCCTGTTTGCCTTTTCTTTCCTCGCTTTGCCCTTTCGCCTTGCCTTGCCTTGCATTGCTTTGCCCTTTTTCCTTGCCTTGCCATTACTTGCTTTGCCATTTTGCCTTGCCTTGCCTTTACTTGCTTTGCCCTTTTCCCTTTCCTTGCCTAGCTTTGCCCTTTTGCCTTGCCATGCCTTGCCTTGCATTGCCCTATTGCCTTTCTTTGCTTTGCCCTTTCGCCTTGCCTTGCCTTGCTTTGCCCTTTTGCCTTTCCTTGCCTTGCTTTGTTTTTTGCCTTGCTCTCACTTTGTTTTTTCTTTCTTGCCTTGCTTTGCCCTTTTGCCTTGCTTTGCTTTGCCCTTTTGCCTTGCCTTGCCTTGCCCTTTTCCTTGCCTAGCCTAGCTTTACCCTTTTGCCTTGCATTGCCTTGCCTTGCTTTGCCCTTTTGCCTTGCCATGCCTTGCCTTGCATCTCCCTATTGCCTTCCCTTGCTTTGCCCTTTCGCCTTGCCCTGCCTTGATTTGCCCTTTTGCCTTCTTTTGTCTTGACCTGTCTTGACCCTTTTTCTTTGCCTTGCCTTGTTTTGCCATTTTGCCTTGCCTTGCCTTGCTTTTAATTTTGCCTTGCCTTGCCTTGCTTTTGCCTTTTGCCTTGCCTTTCCTTGTTTACCCTTTTGCACTGCCTTGCCTTGCTTTGTTTTTTGCCTTGCTTTCACTTGCTGCTCCGTTTTGCCTTGCCTTGCCTTTCTCTGCCGTTTTGCCTTGTCTTGACTTGCTTTTCCCTTTTACCTTTGTCTTGCCTTGATTTTCCCTTTTGTCTTGCGTTGCCTTGCTTTGCCCTTTTGCCTTGCCTTGCCTTGTTTTGCCATTTTGCCTTGCCTTGCCACGCTTTGCCCTATTGCCTTGCCTTGACTTGCATTTCCCTTTTGCCTTGCATGGACTTGCTTTTCCCTTTTGCCTTGCCTTGCCTTGCCCTTTTTCATTGCCTTGCCTTGCCTTGCTTTGCATTTTGCCTTGCCTTTACTTCCTTTGCCCTTTTGCCTTGCCTTGCTTTGCCCTTTTGCTTTGCTTTGCCTTGTTTTGCCATTTTGCCTTGCCTTGCCACGCTTTGCCCTATTGCCTTGCCTTGACTTGCATTTCCCTTTTGTCTTGCATTGACTTGCTTTTCCCTTTTGCCTTGCCTTGCCTTGCTTTTCTGTTTTCCCCTTTCCTTAACTTGCTATTCCTGTTTGCCTTTTCTTGCCTTGCTTTGCCCTTTCGCCTTGCCTTGCCTTGCATTGCTTTGCTCTGTTGCCTTGCCTTGCCTTGCTTTCCCCTTTTGACTTGTCATGCCTAACTTTGCCCTTTTGTTTTCTCTTGCCTTGCTTTCCCTTTTGCATCGCCTTGCCTTGCCTTGCTTTGCATTTTGGCTTGCCTTGCCTTGATTTGCCCTTTTGCCTTGCCTTGCCTTGCCCTTTTCCTTGCCTAGCCTAGCTTTACCCTTTTGCCTTGCATTGCCTTGCCTTGCTTTGCCCTTTTGCCTTGCCATGCCTTGCCTTGCATCTCCCTATTGCCTTCCCTTGCTTTGCCCTTTCGCCTTGCCCTGCCTTGATTTGCCCTTTTGCCTTCTTTTGTCTTGACCTGCTTTGCCCTTTTTCTTTGCCTTGCCTTGTTTTGCCATTTTGCCTTGCCTTGCCTTGCTTTTAATTTTGCCTTGCCTTGCCTTGCTTTTGCCTTTTGCCTTGCCTTTCCTTGTTTACCCTTTTGCACTGCCTTGCCTTGCTTTGTTTTTTGCCTTGCTTTCACTTGCTGTTCCGTTTTGCCTTGCCTTGCCTTTCTCTGCCGTTTTGCCTTGTCTTGACTTGCTTTTCCCTTTTACCTTTGTCTTGCTTTGATTTTCCCTTTTGTCTTGCGTTGCCTTGCTTTGCCCTTTTGCCTTGCCTTGCCTTGCTTTGCCCTTTTTCCTTGCCTTGCCTAGCTTTGCCCTTTTGCTTTCTCTTGCATTGCTTTGCCCTTTTGCATTGCCTTGCCTTGCCTTGCATTGACCTTTTGTCTTGCCTTGCTTTGCTTTGCCCTTTTGCCCCGCCTTGCCTTGCTTTTCTTATCCATTCTTCTTGCCTTGCCCTGCCTTACTTTGCCCTTTTGAGTTGTCTTGCCTTGCCTTGCTTTGCCCTTTCGCCTTGCCTTGCCTTGCATTGCTTTGCCCTTTTGCCTTGCCTTGCCTTTACTTGCTTTGCCATTTTGCCTTGCCTTGCCTTTACTTGCTTTGCCCTTTTCCCTTGCCTTGCCTTGCTTTGCCGTTTTGCCTTGCCTTGCTTTGTTTTTTGCCTTGCTTTCACTTTCTTTTCCATTTTGCCTTGCATTGACTTGCTTTTCCCTTTTGCCTTGCCTTACCTTGCTTTTCCCTTTTGCCTTGTCTTGACTTGCTTTTCCCTTTTACCTTTGTCTTGCCTTGATTTTCCCTTTTGTCTTGCGTTGCCTTGCTTTGCCCTTTTGCCTTGCCTTGCCTTGTTTTGCCATTTTGCCTTGCCTTGCCACGCTTTGCCCTATTGCCTTGCCTTGACTTGCATTTCCCTTTTGCCTTGCATGGACTTGCTTTTCCCTTTTGCCTTGCCTTGCCTTGCCCTTTTTCATTGCCTTGCCTTGCCTTGCTTTGCATTTTGCCTTGCCTTTACTTCCTTTGCCCTTTTGCCTTGCCTTGCCTTGCTTTGCCCTTTTGCTTTGCTTTGCCTTGTTTTGCCATTTTGCCTTGCCTTGCCACGCTTTGCCCTATTGCCTTGCCTTGACTTGCTTTTCCCTTTTGCCTTGCCTTGCCTTGCTTTTCCGTTTTCCCCTTTCCTTGACTTGCTATTCCTGTTTGCCTTTTCTTGCCTTGCTTTGCCCTTTCGCCTTGCCTTGCCTTGCATTGCTTTGCTCTGTTGCCTTGCCTTGCCTTGCTTTCCCCTTTTGACTTGTCATGCCTAGCTTTGCCCTTTTGTTTTCTCTTGCCTTGCTTTCCCTTTTGCATTGCCTTGCCTTGCCTTGCTTTGCATTTTGGCTTGCCTTGCCTTGATTTGCCCTTTTGCCTTGCCTTGCCTTGCTTTTCTTATCCATTTTTCTTGTCTTGCCTTGCCTTGCTTTGCCCTTTCGCCTTGCCTTGCCTTGCATTGCTTTGCCCTTTTGCCCCTCCTTGCCTTTACTTGCTTTGCCATTTTGCCTTGCCTTGCCTTTAATTGCTTTGCCTTTTTCCCTTGCCTTCATACCTTTGCCCTTTTGCCTTGCCTAGATTTGCCCTTTTGCCTTGCATTGCCTTGCCTTGCTTTCCCTTTTGCCTTGACATGCCTTGCCTTGCCTTGCTTTCTCTATTTTCCTTGACTTGCTTTGCCTTGCTTTGACCTTTTGCCTTGACTTGCCTTGATTTGCCCCTTTTCCGTCTTTTGTCTTGCCTTGATTTTCCCATTTCCTTGCCTTGCCTTATTTTGCAATTTTGCCTTGTCTTGCCATGCCTTGCATTTGCCTTGCCTTGCCTTCCTTTTCCCTTTTGCATTGCATTGACTTGCTTTTCCCTTTTGCCTTGCCTTGCCTTGCTTTTCCCTTTTCCCCTTGCCTTGACTTGCTTTTCCTGTTTGCCTTTTCTTTCCTCGCTTTGCCCTTTCGCCTTGCCTTGCCTTGCATTGCTTTGCCCTTTTTCCTTGCCTTGCCATTACTTGCTTTGCCATTTTGCCTTGCCTTGCCTTTACTTGCTTTGCCTTTTCCCTTTCCTTGCCTAGCTTTTCCCTTTTGCCTTGCCATGCCTTGCCTTGCATTGCCCTATTGCCTTTCTTTGCTTTGCCCTTTCGCCTTGCCTTGCCTTGAATTGCCCTTTTGCATTCTTTGTCTTGCCCTGCTTTGCCCTTTTTCCTTGCCTTGCTTTGTTTTGCCATTTTGCCTTTCCTTGCCATGCTTTGCCCTATTACCTTGCCTTGACTTGTGTTTCCCTTTTGCCTTGCATGGACTTGCTTTTCCCTTTTGCCTTGCCTTGCCTTGCCTTGCCGTTTTTCATTGCCTTGCCTTGCCTTGCTTTGCATTTTACTTTGCCTTGCCTTGCTTTGGCCTTTTGCCATGCCTTGCCTTGCTTTGCCCTTTTGCCTTTCCTTGCCTTGCTTTGTTTTTTGCCTTGCTCTCACTTTGTTTTTTCTTTCTTGCCTTGCTTTGCCCTTTTGCCTTGCTTTGCTTTGCCCTTTTGCCTTGCCTTGCCTTGCCCTTTTCCTTGCCTAGCCTAGCTTTACCCTTTTGCCTTGCATTGCCTTGCCTTGCTTTGCCCTTTTGCCTTGCCATGCCTTGCCTTGCATCTCCCTATTGCCTTCCCTTGCTTTGCCCTTTCGCCTTGCCCTGCCTTGATTTGCCCTTTTGCCTTCTTTTGTCTTGACCTGCTTTGCCCTTTTTCTTTGCCTTGCCTTGTTTTGCCATTTTGCCTTGCCTTGCCTTGCTTTTAATTTTGCCTTGCCTTGCCTTGCTTTTGCCTTTTGCCTTGCCTTTCCTTGTTTACCCTTTTGCACTGCCTTGCCTTGCTTTGTTTTTTGCCTTGCTTTCACTTGCTGTTCCGTTTTGCCTTGCCTTGCCTTTCTCTGCCGTTTTGCCTTGTCTTGACTTGCTTTTCCCTTTTACCTTTGTCTTGCCTTGATTTTCCCTTTTGTCTTGCATTGCCTTGCTTTGCCCTTTTGCCTTGCCTTGCCTTGCTTTGCCCTTTTTCCTTGCCTTGCCTAGCTTTGCCCTTTTGCTTTCTCTTGCATTGCTTTGCCCTTTTGCATTGCCTTGCCTTGCCTTGCATTGACCTTTTGTCTTGCCTTGCTTTGCTTTGCCCTTTTGCCCCGCCTTGCCTTGCTTTTCTTATCCATTCTTCTTGCCTTGCCCTGCCTTACTTTGCCCTTTTGAGTTGTCTTGCCTTGCCTTGCTTTGCCCTTTCGCCTTGCCTTCCCTTGCATTGCTTTGCCCTTTTGCCTTGCCTTGCCTTTACTTGCTTTGCCATTTTGCCTTGCCTTGCCTTTACTTGCTTTGCCCTTTTCCCTTGCCTTGCCTTGCTTTGCCGTTTTGCCTTGCCTTGCTTTGTTTTTTGCCTTGCTTTCACTTTCTTTTCCATTTTGCCTTGCATTGACTTGCTTTTCCCTTTTGCCTTGCCTTACCTTGCTTTGCCGTTTTGCCTTGTCTTGACTTGCTTTTCCCTTTTACCTTTGTCTTGACTTGCTTTTCCCTTTTGTCTTGCGTTGCCTTGCTTTGCCCTTTTGCCTTGCCTTGCCTTGTTTTGCCATTTTGCCTTGCCTTGCCACGCTTTGCCCTATTGCCTTGCCTTGACTTGCATTTCCCTTTTGCCTTGCATGGACTTGCTTTTCCCTTTTGCCTTGCCTTGCCTTGCCCTTTTTCATTGCCTTGCCTTGCCTTGCTTTGCATTTTGCCTTGCCTTTACTTCCTTTGCCCTTTTGCCTTGCCTTGCCTTGCTTTGCCCTTTTGCTTTGCTTTGCCTTGTTTTGCCATTTTGCCTTGCTTTGCCACGCTTTGCCCTATTGCCTTGCCTTGACTTGCATTTCCCTTTTGTCTTGCATTGACTTGCTTTTCCCTTTTGCCTTGCCTTGCCTTGCTTTTCCGTTTTCCCCTTTCCTTGACTTGCTATTCCTGTTTGCCTTTTCTTGCCTTGCTTTGCCCTTTCGCCTTGCCTTGCCTTGCATTGCTTTGCTCTGTTGCCTTGCCTTGCCTTGCTTTCCCCTTTTGACTTGTCATGCCTAGCTTTGCCCTTTTGTTTTCTCTTGCCTTGCTTTCCCTTTTGCATTGCCTTGCCTTGCCTTGCTTTGCATTTTGGCTTGCCTTGCCTTGATTTGCCCTTTTGCCTTGCCTTGCCTTGCTTTTCTTATCCATTTTTCTTGTCTTGCCTTGCCTTGCTTTGCCCTTTCGCCTTGCCTTGCCTTGCATTGCTTTGCCCTTTTGCCCCTCCTTGCCTTTACTTGCTTTGCCATTTTGCCTTGCCTTGCCTTTAATTGCTTTGCCTTTTTCCCTTGCCTTCATACCTTTGCCCTTTTGCCTTGCCTAGATTTGCCCTTTTGCCTTGCATTGCCTTGCCTTGCTTTCCCTTTTGCCTTGACATGCCTTGCCTTGCCTTGCTTTCTCTATTTTCCTTGACTTGCTTTGCCTTGCTTTGACCTTTTGCCTTGACTTGCCTTGATTTGCCCCTTTTCCGTCTTTTGTCTTGCCTTGATTTTCCCATTTCCTTGCCTTGCCTTATTTTGCAATTTTGCCTTGTCTTGCCATGCCTTGCATTTGCCTTGCCTTGCCTTCCTTTTCCCTTTTGCATTGCATTGACTTGCTTTTCCCTTTTGCCTTGCCTTGCCTTGCTTTTCCCTTTTCCCCTTGCCTTGACTTGCTTTTCCTGTTTGCCTTTTCTTTCCTCGCTTTGCCCTTTCGCCTTGCCTTGCCTTGCATTGCTTTGCCCTTTTTCCTTGCCTTGCCATTACTTGCTTTGCCATTTTGCCTTGCCTTGCCTTTACTTGCTTTGCCTTTTCCCTTTCCTTGCCTAGCTTTTCCCTTTTGCCTTGCCATGCCTTGCCTTGCATTGCCCTATTGCCTTTCTTTGCTTTGCCCTTTCGCCTTGCCTTGCCTTGAATTGCCCTTTTGCATTCTTTTGTCTTGCCCTGCTTTGCCCTTTTTCCTTGCCTTGCTTTGTTTTGCCATTTTGCCTTTCCTTGCCATGCTTTGCCCTATTACCTTGCCTTGACTTGTGTTTCCCTTTTGCCTTGCATGGACTTGCTTTTCCCTTTTGCCTTGCCTTGCCTTGCCTTGCCGTTTTTCATTGCCTTGCCTTGCCTTGCTTTGCATTTTACTTTGCCTTGCCTTGCTTTGGCCTTTTGCCATGCCTTGCCTTGCTTTGCCCTTTTGCCTTTCCTTGCCTTGCTTTGTTTTTTGCCTTGCTCTCACTTTGTTTTTTCTTTCTTGCCTTGCTTTGCCCTTTTGCCTTGCTTTGCTTTGCCCTTTTGCCTTGCCTTGCCTTGCCCTTTTCCTTGCCTAGCCTAGCTTTACCCTTTTGCCTTGCATTGCCTTGCCTTGCTTTGCCCTTTTGCCTTGCCATGCCTTGCCTTGCATCTCCCTATTGCCTTCCCTTGCTTTGCCCTTTCGCCTTGCCCTGCCTTGATTTGCCCTTTTGCCTTCTTTTGTCTTGACCTGCTTTGCCCTTTTTCTTTGCCTTGCCTTGTTTTGCCATTTTGCCTTGCCTTGCCTTGCTTTTAATTTTGCCTTGCCTTGCCTTGCTTTTGCCTTTTGCCTTGCCTTTCCTTGTTTACCCTTTTGCACTGCCTTGCCTTGCTTTGTTTTTTGCCTTGCTTTCACTTGCTGTTCCGTTTTGCCTTGCCTTGCCTTTTTCTGCCGTTTTGCCTTGTCTTGACTTGCTTTTCCCTTTTACCTTTGTCTTGCCTTGATTTTCCCTTTTGTCTTGCGTTGCCTTGCTTTGCCCTTTTGCCTTGCCTTGCCTTGCTTTGCCCTTTTTCCTTGCCTTGCCTAGCTTTGCCCTTTTGCTTTCTCTTGCATTGCTTTGCCCTTTTGCATTGCCTTGCCTTGCCTTGCATTGACCTTTTGTCTTGCCTTGCTTTGCTCTGCCCTTTTGCCCCGCCTTGCCTTGCTTTTTTTATCCATTCTTCTTGCCTTGCCCTGCCTTACTTTGCCCTTTTGAGTTGTCTTGCCTTGCCTTGCTTTGCCCTTTCGCCTTGCCTTGCCTTGCATTGCTTTGCCCTTTTGCCTTGCCTTGCCTTTACTTGCTTTGCCATTTTGCCTTGCCTTACCTTTACTTGCTTTGCCCTTTTCCCTTGCCTTGCCTTGCTTTGCATTTTGGCTTGCCTTGCCTTGATTTGCCCTTTTGCCTTGCCTTGCCTTGCTTTTCTTATCCATTTTTCTTGTCTTGCCTTGCCTTGCTTTGCCCTTTCGCCTTGCCTTGCCTTGCATTGCTTTGCCCTTTTGCCCCTCCTTGCCTTTACTTGCTTTGCCATTTTGCCTTGCCTTGCCTTTAATTGCTTTGCCTTTTTCCCTTGCCTTCATACCTTTGCCCTTTTGCCTTGCCTAGATTTGCCCTTTTGCCTTGCATTGCCTTGCCTTGCTTTCCCTTTTGCCTTGACATGCCTTGCCTTGCCTTGCTTTCTCTATTTTCCTTGACTTGCTTTGCCTTGCTTTGACCTTTTGCCTTGACTTGCCTTGATTTGCCCCTTTACCGTCTTTTGTCTTGCCTTGATTTTCCCATTTCCTTGCCTTGCCTTATTTTGCAATTTTGCCTTGTCTTGCCATGCCTTGCATTTGCCTTGCCTTGCCTTCCTTTTCCCTTTTGCATTGCATTGACTTGCTTTTCCCTTTTGCCTTGCCTTGCCTTGCTTTTCCCTTTTCCCCTTGCCTTGACTTGCTTTTCCTGTTTGCCTTTTCTTTCCTCGCTTTGCCCTTTCGCCTTGCCTTGCCTTGCATTGCTTTGCCCTTTTTCCTTGCCTTGCCATTACTTGCTTTGCCATTTTGCCTTGCCTTGCCTTTACTTGCTTTGCCTTTTCCCTTTCCTTGCCTAGCTTTTCCCTTTTGCCTTGCCATGCCTTGCCTTGCATTGCCCTATTGCCTTTCTTTGCTTTGCCCTTTCGCCTTGCCTTGCCTTGAATTGCCCTTTTGCATTCTTTTGTCTTGCCCTGCTTTGCCCTTTTTCCTTGCCTTGCTTTGTTTTGCCATTTTGCCTTTCCTTGCCATGCTTTGCCCTATTACCTTGCCTTGACTTGTGTTTCCCTTTTGCCTTGCATGGACTTGCTTTTCCCTTTTGCCTTGCCTTGCCTTGCCTTGCCGTTTTTCATTGCCTTGCCTTGCCTTGCTTTGCATTTTACTTTGCCTTGCCTTGCTTTGGCCTTTTGCCATGCCTTGCCTTGCTTTGCCCTTTTGCCTTTCCTTGCCTTGCTTTGTTTTTTGCCTTGCTCTCACTTTGTTTTTTCTTTCTTGCCTTGCTTTGCCCTTTTGCCTTGCTTTGCTTTGCCCTTTTGCCTTGCCTTGCCTTGCCCTTTTCCTTGCCTAGCCTAGCTTTACCCTTTTGCCTTGCATTGCCTTGCCTTGCTTTGCCCTTTTGCCTTGCCATGCCTTGCCTTGCATCTCCCTATTGCCTTCCCTTGCTTTGCCCTTTCGCCTTGCCCTGCCTTGATTTGCCCTTTTGCCTTCTTTTGTCTTGACCTGCTTTGCCCTTTTTCTTTGCCTTGCCTTGTTTTGCCATTTTGCCTTGCCTTGCCTTGCTTTTAATTTTGCCTTGCCTTGCCTTGCTTTTGCCTTTTGCCTTGCCTTTCCTTGTTTACCCTTTTGCACTGCCTTGCCTTGCTTTGTTTTTTGCCTTGCTTTCACTTGCTGTTCCGTTTTGCCTTGCCTTGCCTTTTTCTGCCGTTTTGCCTTGTCTTGACTTGCTTTTCCCTTTTACCTTTGTCTTGCCTTGATTTTCCCTTTTGTCTTGCGTTGCCTTGCTTTGCCCTTTTGCCTTGCCTTGCCTTGCTTTGCCCTTTTTCCTTGCCTTGCCTAGCTTTGCCCTTTTGCTTTCTCTTGCATTGCTTTGCCCTTTTGCATTGCCTTGCCTTGCCTTGCATTGACCTTTTGTCTTGCCTTGCTTTGCTCTGCCCTTTTGCCCCGCCTTGCCTTGCTTTTTTTATCCATTCTTCTTGCCTTGCCCTGCCTTACTTTGCCCTTTTGAGTTGTCTTGCCTTGCCTTGCTTTGCCCTTTCGCCTTGCCTTGCCTTGCATTGCTTTGCCCTTTTGCCTTGCCTTGCCTTTACTTGCTTTGCCATTTTGCCTTGCCTTACCTTTACTTGCTTTGCCCTTTTCCCTTGCCTTGCCTTGCTTTGCATTTTGGCTTGCCTTGCCTTGATTTGCCCTTTTGCCTTGCCTTGCCTTGCTTTTCTTATCCATTTTTCTTGTCTTGCCTTGCCTTGCTTTGCCCTTTCGCCTTGCCTTGCCTTGCATTGCTTTGCCCTTTTGCCCCTCCTTGCCTTTACTTGCTTTGCCATTTTGCCTTGCCTTGCCTTTAATTGCTTTGCCTTTTTCCCTTGCCTTCATACCTTTGCCCTTTTGCCTTGCCTAGATTTGCCCTTTTGCCTTGCATTGCCTTGCCTTGCTTTCCCTTTTGCCTTGACATGCCTTGCCTTGCCTTGCTTTCTCTATTTTCCTTGACTTGCTTTGCCTTGCTTTGACCTTTTGCCTTGACTTGCCTTGATTTGCCCCTTTACCGTCTTTTGTCTTGCCTTGATTTTCCCATTTCCTTGCCTTGCCTTATTTTGCAATTTTGCCTTGTCTTGCCATGCCTTGCATTTGCCTTGCCTTGCCTTCCTTTTCCCTTTTGCATTGCATTGACTTGCTTTTCCCTTTTGCCTTGCCTTGCCTTGCTTTTCCCTTTTCCCCTTGCCTTGACTTGCTTTTCCTGTTTGCCTTTTCTTTCCTCGCTTTGCCCTTTCGCCTTGCCTTGCCTTGCATTGCTTTGCCCTTTTTCCTTGCCTTGCCATTACTTGCTTTGCCATTTTGCCTTGCCTTGCCTTTACTTGCTTTGCCTTTTCCCTTTCCTTGCCTAGCTTTTCCCTTTTGCCTTGCCATGCCTTGCCTTGCATTGCCCTATTGCCTTTCTTTGCTTTGCCCTTTCGCCTTGCCTTGCCTTGAATTGCCCTTTTGCATTCTTTTGTCTTGCCCTGCTTTGCCCTTTTTCCTTGCCTTGCTTTGTTTTGCCATTTTGCCTTTCCTTGCCATGCTTTGCCCTATTACCTTGCCTTGACTTGTGTTTCCCTTTTGCCTTGCATGGACTTGCTTTTCCCTTTTGCCTTGCCTTGCCTTGCCTTGCCGTTTTTCATTGCCTTGCCTTGCCTTGCTTTGCATTTTACTTTGCCTTGCCTTGCTTTGGCCTTTTGCCATGCCTTGCCTTGCTTTGCCCTTTTGCCTTTCCTTGCCTTGCTTTGTTTTTTGCCTTGCTCTCACTTTGTTTTTTCTTTCTTGCCTTGCTTTGCCCTTTTGCCTTGCTTTGCTTTGCCCTTTTGCCTTGCCTTGCCTTGCCCTTTTCCTTGCCTAGCCTAGCTTTACCCTTTTGCCTTGCATTGCCTTGCCTTGCTTTGCCCTTTTGCCTTGCCATGCCTTGCCTTGCATCTCCCTATTGCCTTCCCTTGCTTTGCCCTTTCGCCTTGCCCTGCCTTGATTTGCCCTTTTGCCTTCTTTTGTCTTGACCTGCTTTGCCCTTTTTCTTTGCCTTGCCTTGTTTTGCCATTTTGCCTTGCCTTGCCTTGCTTTTAATTTTGCCTTGCCTTGCCTTGCTTTTGCCTTTTGCCTTGCCTTTCCTTGTTTACCCTTTTGCACTGCCTTGCCTTGCTTTGTTTTTTGCCTTGCTTTCACTTGCTGTTCCGTTTTGCCTTGCCTTGCCTTTTTCTGCCGTTTTGCCTTGTCTTGACTTGCTTTTCCCTTTTACCTTTGTCTTGCCTTGATTTTCCCTTTTGTCTTGCGTTGCCTTGCTTTGCCCTTTTGCCTTGCCTTGCCTTGCTTTGCCCTTTTTCCTTGCCTTGCCTAGCTTTGCCCTTTTGCTTTCTCTTGCATTGCTTTGCCCTTTTGCATTGCCTTGCCTTGCCTTGCATTGACCTTTTGTCTTGCCTTGCTTTGCTCTGCCCTTTTGCCCCGCCTTGCCTTGCTTTTTTTATACATTCTTCTTGCCTTGCCCTGCCTTACTTTGCCCTTTTGAGTTGTCTTGCCTTGCCTTGCTTTGCCCTTTCGCCTTGCCTTGCCTTGCATTGCTTTGCCCTTTTGCCTTGCCTTGCCTTTACTTGCTTTGCCATTTTGCCTTGCCTTACCTTTACTTGCTTTGCCCTTTTCCCTTGCCTTGCCTTGCTTTGCCATTTTGCCTTGCCTTGCCTTGCTTTGTTTTTTGCCTTGCTTTCACTTTCTTTTCCATTTTGCCTTGCATTGACTTGCTTTTCCCTTTTGCCTTGCCTTACCTTGCTTTTCCCTTTTGCCTTGCCTTACCTTGCTTTGCCGTTTTGCCTTGTCTTGACTTGCTTTTCCCTTTTACCTTTGTCTTGCCTTGATTTTCCCTTTTGTCTTGCGTTGCCTTGCTTTGCCCTTTTGCCTTGCCTTGCCTTGTTTTGCCATTTTGCCTTGCCTTGCCACGCTTTGCCCTATTGCCTTGCCTTGACTTGCATTTCCCTTTTGCCTTGCATGGACTTGCTTTTCCCTTTTGCCTTGCCTTGCCTTGCCCTTTTTCATTGCCTTGCCTTGCCTTGCTTTGCATTTTGCCTTGCCTTTACTTCCTTTGCCCTTTTGCCTTGCCTTGCCTTGCTTTGCCCTTTTGCTTTGCCTTGCATTGTTTTGCCATTTTGCCTTGCCTTGCCACGCTTTGCCCTATTGCCTTGCCTTGACTTGCATTTCCCTTTTGTCTTGCATTGACTTGCTTTTCCCTTTTGCCTTGCCTTGCCTTGCTTTTCCGTTTTCCCCTTTCCTTGACTTGCTATTCCTGTTTGCCTTTTCTTGCCTTGCTTTGCCCTTTCGCCTTGCATTGCTTTGCTCTGTTGCCTTGCCTTGCCTTGCTTTCCCCTTTTGACTTGTCATGCCTAGCTTTGCCCTTTTGTTTTCTCTTGCCTTGCTTTCCCTTTTGCATTGCCTTGTCTTGCCTTGCTTTGCATTTTGGCTTGCCTTGCCTTGATTTGCCCTATTGCCTTGCCTTGCCTTGCTTTTCTTATCCATTTTTCTTGTCTTGCCTTGCCTTGCTTTGCCCTTTCGCCTTGCCTTGCCTTGCATTGCTTTGCCCTTTTGCCCCTCCTTGCCTTTACTTGCTTTGCCATTTTGCCTTGCCTTGCCTTTAATTGCTTTGCCTTTTTCCCTTGCCTTCATACCTTTGCCCTTTTGCCTTGCCTAGATTTGCCCTTTTGCCTTGCATTGCCTTGCCTTGCTTTCCCTTTTGCCTTGACATGCCTTGCCTTGCCTTGCTTTCCCCATTTTCCTTGACTTGCTTTGCCTTGCTTTGCCCTTTCGCCTTGCCTTGCCTTGCATTGCTTTTCCCTTTTGCCTTGCCTTGCCTTTACTTGCTTTGCCATTTTGCCTTGCCTTACCTTTACTTGCTTTGCCCTTTTCCCTTGCCTTGCCTTGCTTTGCCGTTTTGCCTTGCCTTGCCTTGCTTTGTTTTTTGCTTGCTTTCACTTTCTTTTCCATTTTGCCTTGCATTGACTTGCTTTTCCCTTTTGCCTTGCCTTACCTTGCTTTGCCGTTTTGCCTTGTCTTGACTTGCTTTTCCCTTTTACCTTTGTCTTGCCTTGATTTTCCCTTTTGTCTTGCGTTGCCTTGCTTTGCCCTTTTGCCTTGCCTTACCTTGCTTTGCCGTTTTGCCTTGTCTTGACTTGCTTTTCCCTTTTACCTTTGTCTTGCCTTGATTTTCCCTTTTGCCTTGCATGGACTTGCTTTTCCCTTTTGCCTTGCCTTGCCTTGCCCTTTTTCATTGCCTTGCCTTGCCTTGCTATGCATTTTGCCTTGCCTTTACTTCCTTTGCCCTTTTGCCTTGCCTTGCCTTGCTTTGCCCTTTTGCTTTGCTTTGCCTTGTTTTGCCATTTTGCCTTGCCTTGCCACGCTTTGCCCTATTGCCTTGCCTTGACTTGCATTTCCCTTTTGTCTTGCATTGACTTGCTTTTCCCTTTTGCCTTGCCTTGCCTTGCTTTTCCGTTTTCCCCTTTCCTTGACTTGCTATTCCTGTTTGCCTTTTCTTGCCTTGCTTTGCCCTTTCGCCTTCCCTTGCCTTGCATTGCTTTGCTCTGTTGCCTTGCCTTGCCTTGCTTTCCCCTTTTGACTTGTCATGCCTAGCTTTGCCCTTTTGTTTTCTCTTGCCTTGCTTTCCCTTTTGCATTGCCTTGCCTTGCCTTGCTTTGCATTTTGGCTTGCCTTGCCTTGATTTGCCCTTTTGCCTTGCCTTGCCTTGCTTTTCTTATCCATTTTTCTTGTCTTGCCTTGCCTTGCTTTGCCCTTTCGCCTTGCCTTGCCTTGCATTGCTTTGCCCTTTTGCCCCTCCTTGCCTTTACTTGCTTTGCCATTTTGCCTTGCCTTGCCTTTAATTGCTTTGCCTTTTTCCCTTGCCTTCATACCTTTGCCCTTTTGCCTTGCCTAGATTTGCCCTTTTGCCTTGCATTGCCTTGCCTTGCTTTCCCTTTTGCCTTGACATGCCTTGCCTTGCCTTGCTTTCCCCATTTTCCTTGACTTGCTTTGCCTTGCTTTGCCCTTTCGCCTTGCCTTGCCTTGCATTGCTTTTCCCTTTTGCCTTGCCTTGCCTTTACTTGCTTTGCCATTTTGCCTTGCCGTACCTTTACTTGCTTTGCCCTTTTCCCTTGCCTTGCCTTGCTTTGCCGTTTTGCCTTGCCTTGCCTTGCTTTGTTTTTTGCTTGCTTTCACTTTCTTTTCCATTTTGCCTTGCATTGACTTGCTTTTCCCTTTTGCCTTGCCTTACCTTGCTTTGCCGTTTTGCCTTGTCTTGACTTGCTTTTCCCTTTTACCTTTGTCTTGCCTTGATTTTCCCTTTTGTCTTGCGTTGCCTTGCTTTGCCCTTTTGCCTTGCCTTACCTTGCTTTGCCGTTTTGCCTTGTCTTGACTTGCTTTTCCCTTTTACCTTTGTCTTGCCTTGATTTTCCCTTTTGCCTTGCATGGACTTGCTTTTCCCTTTTGCCTTGCCTTGCCTTGCCCTTTTTCATTGCCTTGCCTTGCCTTGCTTTGCATTTTGCCTTGCCTTTACTTCCTTTGCCCTTTTGCCTTGCCTTGCCTTGCTTTGCCCTTTTGCTTTGCTTTGCCTTGTTTTGCCATTTTGCCTTGCCTTGCCACGCTTTGCCCTATTGCCTTGCCTTGACTTGCATTTCCCTTTTGTCTTGCGTTGACTTGCTTTTCCCTTTTGCCTTGCCTTGCCTTGCTTTTCCGTTTTCCCCTTTCCTTGACTTGCTATTCCTGTTTGCCTTTTCTTGCCTTGCTTTGCCCTTTCGCCTTGCCTTGCCTTGCATTGCTTTGCTCTGTTGCCTTGCCTTGCCTTGCTTTCCCCTTTTGACTTGTCATGCCTAGCTTTGCCCTTTTGTTTTCTCTTGCCTTGCTTTCCCTTTTGCATTGCCTTGCCTTGCCTTGCTTTGCATTTTGGCTTGCCTTGCCTTGATTTGCCCTTTTGCCTTGCCTTGCCTTGCTTTTCTTATCCATTTTTCTTGTCTTGCCTTGCCTTGCTTTGCCCTTTCGCCTTGCCTTGCCTTGCATTGCTTTGCCCTTTTGCCCCTCCTTGCCTTTACTTGCTTTGCCATTTTGCCTTGCCTTGCCTTTAATTGCTTTGCCTTTTTCCCTTGCCTTCATACCTTTGCCCTTTTGCCTTGCCTAGATTTGCCCTTTTGCCTTGCATTGCCTTGCCTTGCTTTCCCTTTTGCCTTGACATGCCTTGCCTTGCCTTGCTTTCTCTATTTTCCTTGACTTGCTTTGCCTTGCTTTGACCTTTTGCCTTGACTTGCCTTGATTTGCCCCTTTTCCGTCTTTTGTCTTGCCTTGATTTTCCCATTTCCTTGCCTTGCCTTATTTTGCAATTTTGCCTTGTCTTGCCATGCCTTGCATTTGCCTTGCCTTGCCTTCCTTTTCCCTTTTGCATTGCATTGACTTGCTTTTCCCTTTTGCCTTGCCTTGCCTTGCTTTTCCCTTTTCCCCTTGCCTTGACTTGCTTTTCCTGTTTGCCTTTTCTTTCCTCGCTTTGCCCTTTCGCCTTGCCTTGCCTTGCATTGCTTTGCCCTTTTTCCTTGCCTTGCCATTACTTGCTTTGCCATTTTGCCTTGCCTTGCCTTTACTTGCTTTGCCTTTTCCCTTTCCTTGCCTAGCTTTTCCCTTTTGCCTTGCCATGCCTTGCCTTGCATTGCCCTATTGCCTTTCTTTGCTTTGCCCTTTCGCCTTGCCTTGCCTTGAATTGCCCTTTTGCATTCTTTTGTCTTGCCCTGCTTTGCCCTTTTTCCTTGCCTTGCTTTGTTTTGCCATTTTGCCTTTCCTTGCCATGCTTTGCCCTATTACCTTGCCTTGACTTGTGTTTCCCTTTTGCCTTGCATGGACTTGCTTTTCCCTTTTGCCTTGCCTTGCCATGCCTTGCCGTTTTTCATTGCCTTGCCTTGCCTTGCTTTGCATTTTACTTTGCCTTGCCTTGCTTTGGCCTTTTGCCATGCCTTGCCTTGCTTTGCCCTTTTGCCTTTCCTTGCCTTGCTTTGTTTTTTGCCTTGCTCTCACTTTGTTTTTTCTTTCTTGCCTTGCTTTGCCCTTTTGCCTTGCTTTGCTTTGCCCTTTTGCCTTGCCTTGCCTTGCCCTTTTCCTTGCCTAGCCTAGCTTTACCCTTTTGCCTTGCATTGCCTTGCCTTGCTTTGCCCTTTTGCCTTGCCATGCCTTGCCTTGCATCTCCCTATTGCCTTCCCTTGCTTTGCCCTTTCGCCTTGCCCTGCCTTGATTTGCCCTTTTGCCTTCTTTTGTCTTGACCTGCTTTGCCCTTTTTCTTTGCCTTGCCTTGTTTTGCCATTTTGCCTTGCCTTGCCTTGCTTTTAATTTTGCCTTGCCTTGCCTTGCTTTTGCCTTTTGCCTTGCCTTTCCTTGTTTACCCTTTTGCACTGCCTTGCCTTGCTTTGTTTTTTGCCTTGCTTTCACTTGCTGTTCCGTTTTGCCTTGCCTTGCCTTTTTCTGCCGTTTTGCCTTGTCTTGACTTGCTTTTCCCTTTTACCTTTGTCTTGCCTTGATTTTCCCTTTTGTCTTGCGTTGCCTTGCTTTGCCCTTTTGCCTTGCCTTGCCTTGCTTTGCCCTTTTTCCTTGCCTTGCCTAGCTTTGCCCTTTTGCTTTCTCTTGCATTGCTTTGCCCTTTTGCATTGCCTTGCCTTGCCTTGCATTGACCTTTTGTCTTGCCTTGCTTTGCTCTGCCCTTTTGCCCCGCCTTGCCTTGCTTTTTTTATACATTCTTCTTGCCTTGCCCTGCCTTACTTTGCCCTTTTGAGTTGTCTTGCCTTGCCTTGCTTTGCCCTTTCGCCTTGCCTTGCCTTGCATTGCTTTGCCCTTTTGCCTTGCCTTGCCTTTACTTGCTTTGCCCTTTTCCCTTGCCTTGCCTTGCTTTGCCATTTTGCCTTGCCTTGCCTTGCTTTGTTTTTTGCCTTGCTTTCACTTTCTTTTCCATTTTGCCTTGCATTGACTTGCTTTTCCCTTTTGCCTTGCCTTACCTTGCTTTTCCCTTTTGCCTTGCCTTACCTTGCTTTGCCGTTTTGCCTTGTCTTGACTTGCTTTTCCCTTTTACCTTTGTCTTGCCTTGATTTTCCCTTTTGTCTTGCGTTGCCTTGCTTTGCCCTTTTGCCTTGCCTTGCCTTGTTTTGCCATTTTGCCTTGCCTTGCCACGCTTTGCCCTATTGCCTTGCCTTGACTTGCATTTCCCTTTTGCCTTGCATGGACTTGCTTTTCCCTTTTGCCTTGCCTTGCCTTGCCCTTTTTCATTGCCTTGCCTTGCCTTGCTTTGCATTTTGCCTTGCCTTTACTTCCTTTGCCCTTTTGCCTTGCCTTGCCTTGCTTTGCCCTTTTGCTTTGCCTTGCATTGTTTTGCCATTTTGCCTTGCCTTGCCACGCTTTGCCCTATTGCCTTGCCTTGACTTGCATTTCCCTTTTGTCTTGCATTGACTTGCTTTTCCCTTTTGCCTTGCCTTGCCTTGCTTTTCCGTTTTCCCCTTTCCTTGACTTGCTATTCCTGTTTGCCTTTTCTTGCCTTGCTTTGCCCTTTCGCCTTGCATTGCTTTGCTCTGTTGCCTTGCCTTGCCTTGCTTTCCCCTTTTGACTTGTCATGCCTAGCTTTGCCCTTTTGTTTTCTCTTGCCTTGCTTTCCCTTTTGCATTGCCTTGTCTTGCCTTGCTTTGCATTTTGGCTTGCCTTGCCTTGATTTGCCCTATTGCCTTGCCTTGCCTTGCTTTTCTTATCCATTTTTCTTGTCTTGCCTTGCCTTGCTTTGCCCTTTCGCCTTGCCTTGCCTTGCATTGCTTTGCCCTTTTGCCCCTCCTTGCCTTTACTTGCTTTGCCATTTTGCCTTGCCTTGCCTTTAATTGCTTTGCCTTTTTCCCTTGCCTTCATACCTTTGCCCTTTTGCCTTGCCTAGATTTGCCCTTTTGCCTTGCATTGCCTTGCCTTGCTTTCCCTTTTGCCTTGACATGCCTTGCCTTGCCTTGCTTTCCCCATTTTCCTTGACTTGCTTTGCCTTGCTTTGCCCTTTCGCCTTGCCTTGCCTTGCATTGCTTTTCCCTATTGCCTTGCCTTGCCTTTACTTGCTTTGCCATTTTGCCTTGCCTTACCTTTACTTGCTTTGCCCTTTTCCCTTGCCTTGCCTTGCTTTGCCGTTTTGCCTTGCCTTGCCTTGCTTTGTTTTTTGCTTGCTTTCACTTTCTTTTCCATTTTGCCTTGCATTGACTTGCTTTTCCCTTTTGCCTTGCCTTACCTTGCTTTGCCGTTTTGCCTTGTCTTGACTTGCTTTTCCCTTTTACCTTTGTCTTGCCTTGATTTTCCCTTTTGTCTTGCGTTGCCTTGCTTTGCCCTTTTGCCTTGCCTTACCTTGCTTTGCCGTTTTGCCTTGTCTTGACTTGCTTTTCCCTTTTACCTTTGTCTTGCCTTGATTTTCCCTTTTGCCTTGCATGGACTTGCTTTTCCCTTTTGCCTTGCCTTGCCTTGCCCTTTTTCATTGCCTTGCCTTGCCTTGCTTTGCATTTTGCCTTGCCTTTACTTCCTTTGCCCTTTTGCCTTGCCTTGCCTTGCTTTGCCCTTTTGCTTTGCTTTGCCTTGTTTTGCCATTTTGCCTTGCCTTGCCACGCTTTGCCCTATTGCCTTGCCTTGACTTGCATTTCCCTTTTGTCTTGCATTGACTTGCTTTTCCCTTTTGCCTTGCCTTGCCTTGCTTTTCCGTTTTCCCCTTTCCTTGACTTGCTATTCCTGTTTGCCTTTTCTTGCCTTGCTTTGCCCTTTCGCCTTCCCTTGCCTTGCATTGCTTTGCTCTGTTGCCTTGCCTTGCCTTGCTTTCCCCTTTTGACTTGTCATGCCTAGCTTTGCCCTTTTGTTTTCTCTTGCCTTGCTTTCCCTTTTGCATTGCCTTGTCTTGCCTTGCTTTGCATTTTGGCTTGCCTTGCCTTGATTTGCCCTATTGCCTTGCCTTGCCTTGCTTTTCTTATCCATTTTTCTTGTCTTGCCTTGCCTTGCTTTGCCCTTTCGCCTTGCCTTGCCTTGCATTGCTTTGCCCTTTTGCCCCTCCTTGCCTTTACTTGCTTTGCCATTTTGCCTTGCCTTGCCTTTAATTGCTTTGCCTTTTTCCCTTGCCTTCATACCTTTGCCCTTTTGCCTTGCCTAGATTTGCCCTTTTGCCTTGCATTGCCTTGCCTTGCTTTCCCTTTTGCCTTGACATGCCTTGCCTTGCCTTGCTTTCCCCATTTTCCTTGACTTGCTTTGCCTTGCTTTGCCCTTTCGCCTTGCCTTGCCTTGCATTGCTTTTCCCTTTTGCCTTGCCTTGCCTTTACTTGCTTTGCCATTTTGCCTTGCCTTACCTTTACTTGCTTTGCCCTTTTCCCTTGCCTTGCCTTGCTTTGCCGTTTTGCCTTGCCTTGCCTTGCTTTGTTTTTTGCTTGCTTTCACTTTCTTTTCCATTTTGCCTTGCATTGACTTGCTTTTCCCTTTTGCCTTGCCTTACCTTGCTTTGCCGTTTTGCCTTGTCTTGACTTGCTTTTCCCTTTTACCTTTGTCTTGCCTTGATTTTCCCTTTTGTCTTGCGTTGCCTTGCTTTGCCCTTTTGCCTTGCCTTACCTTGCTTTGCCGTTTTGCCTTGTCTTGACTTGCTTTTCCCTTTTACCTTTGTCTTGCCTTGATTTTCCCTTTTGCCTTGCATGGACTTGCTTTTCCCTTTTGCCTTGCCTTGCCTTGCCCTTTTTCATTGCCTTGCCTTGCCTTGCTTTGCATTTTGCCTTGCCTTTACTTCCTTTGCCCTTTTGCCTTGCCTTGCCTTGCTTTGCCCTTTTGCTTTGCTTTGCCTTGTTTTGCCATTTTGCCTTGCCTTGCCACGCTTTGCCCTATTGCCTTGCCTTGACTTGCATTTCCCTTTTGTCTTGCGTTGACTTGCTTTTCCCTTTTGCCTTGCCTTGCCTTGCTTTTCCGTTTTCCCCTTTCCTTGACTTGCTATTCCTGTTTGCCTTTTCTTGCCTTGCTTTGCCCTTTCGCCTTGCCTTGCCTTGCATTGCTTTGCTCTGTTGCCTTGCCTTGCCTTGCTTTCCCCTTTTGACTTGTCATGCCTAGCTTTGCCCTTTTGTTTTCTCTTGCCTTGCTTTCCCTTTTGCATTGCCTTGCCTTGCCTTGCTTTGCATTTTGGCTTGCCTTGCCTTGATTTGCCCTTTTGCCTTGCCTTGCCTTGCTTTTCTTATCCATTTTTCTTGTCTTGCCTTGCCTTGCTTTGCCCTTTCGCCTTGCCTTGCCTTGCATTGCTTTGCCCTTTTGCCCCTCCTTGCCTTTACTTGCTTTGCCATTTTGCCTTGCCTTGCCTTTAATTGCTTTGCCTTTTTCCCTTGCCTTCATACCTTTGCCCTTTTGCCTTGCCTAGATTTGCCCTTTTGCCTTGCATTGCCTTGCCTTGCTTTCCCTTTTGCCTTGACATGCCTTGCCTTGCCTTGCTTTCTCTATTTTCCTTGACTTGCTTTGCCTTGCTTTGACCTTTTGCCTTGACTTGCCTTGATTTGCCCCTTTTCCGTCTTTTGTCTTGCCTTGATTTTCCCATTTCCTTGCCTTGCCTTATTTTGCAATTTTGCCTTGTCTTGCCATGCCTTGCATTTGCCTTGCCTTGCCTTCCTTTTCCCTTTTGCATTGCATTGACTTGCTTTTCCCTTTTGCCTTGCCTTGCCTTGCTTTTCCCTTTTCCCCTTGCCTTGACTTGCTTTTCCTGTTTGCCTTTTCTTTCCTCGCTTTGCCCTTTCGCCTTGCCTTGCCTTGCATTGCTTTGCCCTTTTTCCTTGCCTTGCCATTACTTGCTTTGCCATTTTGCCTTGCCTTGCCTTTACTTGCTTTGCCTTTTCCCTTTCCTTGCCTAGCTTTTCCCTTTTGCCTTGCCATGCCTTGCCTTGCATTGCCCTATTGCCTTTCTTTGCTTTGCCCTTTCGCCTTGCCTTGCCTTGAATTGCCCTTTTGCATTCTTTTGTCTTGCCCTGCTTTGCCCTTTTTCCTTGCCTTGCTTTGTTTTGCCATTTTGCCTTTCCTTGCCATGCTTTGCCCTATTACCTTGCCTTGACTTGTGTTTCCCTTTTGCCTTGCATGGACTTGCTTTTCCCTTTTGCCTTGCCTTGCCATGCCTTGCCGTTTTTCATTGCCTTGCCTTGCCTTGCTTTGCATTTTACTTTGCCTTGCCTTGCTTTGGCCTTTTGCCATGCCTTGCCTTGCTTTGCCCTTTTGCCTTTCCTTGCCTTGCTTTGTTTTTTGCCTTGCTCTCACTTTGTTTTTTCTTTCTTGCCTTGCTTTGCCCTTTTCCCTTGCTTTGCTTTGCCCTTTTGCCTTGCCTTGCCTTGCCCTTTTCCTTGCCTAGCCTAGCTTTACCCTTTTGCCTTGCATTGCCTTGCCTTGCTTTGCCCTTTTGCCTTGCCATGCCTTGCCTTGCATCTCCCTATTGCCTTCCCTTGCTTTGCCCTTTCGCCTTGCCCTGCCTTGATTTGCCCTTTTGCCTTCTTTTGTCTTGACCTGCTTTGCCCTTTTTCTTTGCCTTGCCTTGTTTTGCCATTTTGCCTTGCCTTGCCTTGCTTTTAATTTTGCCTTGCCTTGCCTTGCTTTTGCCTTTTGCCTTGCCTTTCCTTGTTTACCCTTTTGCACTGCCTTGCCTTGCTTTGTTTTTTGCCTTGCTTTCACTTGCTGTTCCGTTTTGCCTTGCCTTGCCTTTTTCTGCCGTTTTGCCTTGTCTTGACTTGCTTTTCCCTTTTACCTTTGTCTTGCCTTGATTTTCCCTTTTGTCTTGCGTTGCCTTGCTTTGCCCTTTTGCCTTGCCTTGCCTTGCTTTACCCTTTTTCCTTGCCTTGCCTAGCTTTGCCCTTTTGCTTTCTCTTGCATTGCTTTGCCCTTTTGCATTGCCTTGCCTTGCCTTGCATTGACCTTTTGTCTTGCCTTGCTTTGCTCTGCCCTTTTGCCCCGCCTTGCCTTGCTTTTTTTATACATTCTTCTTGCCTTGCCCTGCCTTACTTTGCCCTTTTGAGTTGTCTTGCCTTGCCTTGCTTTGCCCTTTCGCCTTGCCTTGCCTTGCATTGCTTTGCCCTTTTGCCTTGCCTTGCCTTTACTTGCTTTGCCATTTTGCCTTGCCTTACCTTTACTTGCTTTGCCCTTTTCCCTTGCCTTGCCTTGCTTTGCCATTTTGCCTTGCCTTGCCTTGCTTTGTTTTTTGCCTTGCTTTCACTTTCTTTTCCATTTTGCCTTGCATTGACTTGCTTTTCCCTTTTGCCTTGCCTTACCTTGCTTTTCCCTTTTGCCTTGCCTTACCTTGCTTTGCCGTTTTGCCTTGTCTTGACTTGCTTTTCCCTTTTACCTTTGTCTTGCCTTGATTTTCCCTTTTGTCTTGCGTTGCCTTGCTTTGCCCTTTTGCCTTGCCTTGCCTTGTTTTGCCATTTTGCCTTGCCTTGCCACGCTTTGCCCTATTGCCTTGCCTTGACTTGCATTTCCCTTTTGCCTTGCATGGACTTGCTTTTCCCTTTTGCCTTGCCTTGCCTTGCCCTTTTTCATTGCCTTGCCTTGCCTTGCTTTGCATTTTGCCTTGCCTTTACTTCCTTTGCCCTTTTGCCTTGCCTTGCCTTGCTTTGCCCTTTTGCTTTGCCTTGCATTGTTTTGCCATTTTGCCTTGCCTTGCCACGCTTTGCCCTATTGCCTTGCCTTGACTTGCATTTCCCTTTTGTCTTGCATTGACTTGCTTTTCCCTTTTGCCTTGCCTTGCCTTGCTTTTCCGTTTTCCCCTTTCCTTGACTTGCTATTCCTGTTTGCCTTTTCTTGCCTTGCTTTGCCCTTTCGCCTTGCATTGCTTTGCTCTGTTGCCTTGCCTTGCCTTGCTTTCCCCTTTTGACTTGTCATGCCTAGCTTTGCCCTTTTGTTTTCTCTTGCCTTGCTTTCCCTTTTGCATTGCCTTGTCTTGCCTTGCTTTGCATTTTGGCTTGCCTTGCCTTGATTTGCCCTATTGCCTTGCCTTGCCTTGCTTTTCTTATCCATTTTTCTTGTCTTGCCTTGCCTTGCTTTGCCCTTTCGCCTTGCCTTGCCTTGCATTGCTTTGCCCTTTTGCCCCTCCTTGCCTTTACTTGCTTTGCCATTTTGCCTTGCCTTGCCTTTAATTGCTTTGCCTTTTTCCCTTGCCTTCATACCTTTGCCCTTTTGCCTTGCCTAGATTTGCCCTTTTGCCTTGCATTGCCTTGCCTTGCTTTCCCTTTTGCCTTGACATGCCTTGCCTTGCCTTGCTTTCCCCATTTTCCTTGACTTGCTTTGCCTTGCTTTGCCCTTTCGCCTTGCCTTGCCTTGCATTGCTTTTCCCTTTTGCCTTGCCTTGCCTTGCCTTCCTTTTCCCTTTTGCATTGCATTGACTTGCTTTTCCCTTTTCCCTTGCCTTGCCTTGCTTTGCCGTTTTGCCTTGCCTTGCCTTGCTTTGTTTTTTGCTTGCTTTCACTTTCTTTTCCATTTTGCCTTGCATTGACTTGCTTTTCCCTTTTGCCTTGCCTTACCTTGCTTTGCCGTTTTGCCTTGTCTTGACTTGCTTTTCCCTTTTACCTTTGTCTTGCCTTGATTTTCCCTTTTGTCTTGCGTTGCCTTGCTTTGCCCTTTTGCCTTGCCTTGCCTTGTTTTGCCATTTTGCCTTGCCTTGCCACGCTTTGCCCTATTGCCTTGCCTTGACTTGCATTTCCCTTTTGCCTTGCATGGACTTGCTTTTCCCTTTTGCCTTGCCTTGCCTTGCCCTTTTTCATTGCCTTGCCTTGCCTTGCTTTGCATTTTGCCTTGCCTTTACTTCCTTTGCCCTTTTGCCTTGCCTTGCCTTGCTTTGCCCTTTTGCTTTGCTTTGCCTTGTTTTGCCATTTTGCCTTGCCTTGCCACGCTTTGCCCTATTGCCTTGCCTTGACTTGCATTTCCCTTTTGTCTTGCATTGACTTGCTTTTCCCTTTTGCCTTGCCTTGCCTTGCTTTTCCGTTTTCCCCTTTCCTTGACTTGCTATTCCTGTTTGCCTTTTCTTGCCTTGCTTTGCCCTTTCGCCTTCCCTTGCCTTGCATTGCTTTGCTCTGTTGCCTTGCCTTGCCTTGCTTTCCCCTTTTGACTTGTCATGCCTAGCTTTGCCCTTTTGTTTTCTCTTGCCTTGCTTTCCCTTTTGCATTGCCTTGCCTTGCCTTGCTTTGCATTTTGGCTTGCCTTGCCTTGATTTGCCCTTTTGCCTTGCCTTGCCTTGCTTTTCTTATCCATTTTTCTTGTCTTGCCTTGCATTGCTTTGCCCTTTCGCCTTGCCTTGCCTTGCATTGCTTTGCCCTTTTGCCCCTCCTTGCCTTTACTTGCTTTGCCATTTTGCCTTGCCTTGCCTTTAATTGCTTTGCCTTTTTCCCTTGCCTTCATACCTTTGCCCTTTTGCCTTGCCTAGATTTGCCCTTTTGCCTTGCATTGCCTTGCCTTGCTTTCCCTTTTGCCTTGACATGCCTTGCCTTGCCTTGCTTTCCCCATTTTCCTTGACTTGCTTTGCCTTGCTTTGCCCTTTCGCCTTGCCTTGCCTTGCATTGCTTTTCCCTTTTGCCTTGCCTTGCCTTTACTTGCTTTGCCATTTTGCCTTGCCTTACCTTTACTTGCTTTGCCCTTTTCCCTTGCCTTGCCTTGCTTTGCCGTTTTGCCTTGCCTTGCCTTGCTTTGTTTTTTGCTTGCTTTCACTTTCTTTTCCATTTTGCCTTGCATTGACTTGCTTTTCCCTTTTGCCTTGCCTTACCTTGCTTTGCCGTTTTGCCTTGTCTTGACTTGCTTTTCCCTTTTACCTTTGTCTTGCCTTGATTTTCCCTTTTGTCTTGCGTTGCCTTGCTTTGCCCTTTTGCCTTGCCTTACCTTGCTTTGCCGTTTTGCCTTGTCTTGACTTGCTTTTCCCTTTTACCTTTGTCTTGCCTTGATTTTCCCTTTTGCCTTGCATGGACTTGCTTTTCCCTTTTGCCTTGCCTTGCCTTGCCCTTTTTCATTGCCTTGCCTTGCCTTGCTTTGCATTTTGCCTTGCCTTTACTTCCTTTGCCCTTTTGCCTTGCCTTGCCTTGCTTTGCCCTTTTGCTTTGCTTTGCCTTGTTTTGCCATTTTGCCTTGCCTTGCCACGCTTTGCCCTATTGCCTTGCCTTGACTTGCATTTCCCTTTTGTCTTGCATTGACTTGCTTTTCCCTTTTGCCTTGCCTTGCCTTGCTTTTCCGTTTTCCCCTTTCCTTGACTTGCTATTCCTGTTTGCCTTTTCTTGCCTTGCTTTGCCCTTTCGCCTTGCCTTGTCTTGCATTGCTTTGCTCTGTTGCCTTGCCTTGCATTGCTTTCCCCTTTTGACTTGTCATGCCTAGCTTTGCCCTTTTGTTTTCTCTTGCCTTGCTTTCCCTTTTGCATTGCCTTGCCTTGCCTTGCTTTGCATTTTGGCTTGCCTTGCCTTGATTTGCCCTATTGCCTTGCCTTGCCTTGCTTTTCTTATCCATTTTTCTTGTCTTGCCTTGCCTTGCTTTTCCCTTTCGCCTTGCTTTGCCTTGCATTGCTTTGCCCCTTTGCCCCTCCTTGCCTTTACTTGCTTTGCCATTTTGCCTTGCCTTGCCTTTAATTGCTTTGCCTTTTTCCCTTGCCTTCATACCTTTGCCCTTCTGCCTTGCCTAGATTTGCCCTTTTGCCTTGCATTGCCTTGCCTTGCTTTCCCTTTTGCCTTGACATGCCTTGCCTTGCCTTGCTTTCCCCATTTTCCTTGACTTGCTTTGCCTTGCTTTGACCTTTTGCATTGACATGCCTTGATTTGCCCCTTTTTCGTCTTTTGTCTTGCCTTGCTTTTCCCATTTCCTTGCCTTGCCTTATTTTGCAATTTTGCCTTGTCTTGCCATGCCTTGCATTTGCCTTGCCTTGCCTTCCTTTTCCCTTTTGCATTGCATTGACTTGCTTTTCCCTTTTGCCTTGCCTTGCTTTTCCCTTTTCCCCTTGCCTTGACTTGCTTTTCCTGTTTGCCTTTTCTTGCCTCGCTTTGCCCTTTCGCCTTGCCTTGCCTTGCATTGCTTTGCCCTTTTTCCTTGCCTTGCCATTACTTGCTTTGCCATTTTGCCTTGCCTTGCCTTTACTTGCTTTGCCCTTTTCCCTTTCCTTGCCTAGCTTTGCCCTTTTGCCTTGCCATGCCTTGCCTTGCATTGCCCTATTGCCTTTCTTTGCTTTGCCCTTTCGCCTTGCCTTGCCTTGAATTGCCCTTTTGCATTCTTTTGCCTTGCCCTGCTTTGCCCTTTTTCCTTGCCTTGCTTTGTTTTGCCATTTTGCCTTTCCTTGCCATGCTTTGCCCTATTACCTTGCCTTGACTTGTGTTTCCCTTTTGCCTTGCATGGACTTGCTTTTCCCTTTTGCCTTGCCTTGCCTTGCCTTGCCGTTTTTCATTGCCTTGCCTTGCCTTGCTTTGCATTTTACTTTGCCTTGCCTTGCTTTGGCCTTGTGCCATGCCTTGCCTTGCTTTGCCCTTTTGCCTTTCCTTGCCTTGCTTTGTTTTTTGCCTTGCTCTCACTTTGTTTTTTCTTTCTTGCCTTGCTTTGCCCTTTTGCCTTGCCTTGCCTTGCCCTTTTCCTTGCCTAGCCTAGCTTTACCCTTTTGCCTTGCATTGCCTTGCCTTGCTTTGCCCTTTTGCCTTGCCATGCCTTGCCTTGAATCTCCCTATTGCCTTCCCTTGCTTTGCCCTTTTGCCTTGCCCTGCCTTGATTTGCCCTTTTGCCTTCTTTTGTCTTGACCTGCTTTGCCCTTTTTCTTTGCCTTGCCTTGTTTTGCCATTTTGCCTTGCCTTGCCTTGCTTTTAATTTTGCCTTGCCTTGCCTTGCTTTTGCCTTTTGCCTTGCCTTTCCTTGTTTACCCTTTTGCACTGCCTTGCCTTGCTTTGTTTTTTGCCTTGCTTTCACTTGCTGTTCCGTTTTGCCTTGCCTTGCCTTTCTCTGCCGTTTTGCCTTGTCTTGACTTGCTTTTCCCTTTTACCTTTGTCTTGCCTTGATTTTCCCTTTTGTCTTGCGTAGCCTTGCTTTGCCCTTTTGCCTTGCCTTGCCTTGCTTTGCCCTTTTTCCTTGCCTTGCCTAGCTTTGCCCTTTTGCTTTCTCTTGCATTGCTTTGCCCTTTTGCATTGCCTTGCCTTGCCTTGCATTGACCTTTTGTCTTGCCTTGCTTTGCTTTGCCCTTTTGCCCCGCCTTGCCTTGCTTTTCTTATCCATTCTTCTTGCCTTGCCCTGCCTTACTTTGCCCTTTTGAGGTGTCTTGCATTGCCTTGCTTTGCCCTTTCGCCTTGCCTTGCCTTGCATTGCTTTGCCCTTTTGCCTTGCCTTGCCTTTACTTGCTTTGCCCTATTGCCTTGCCTTGCCTTGCTTTTCTTATCCATTTTTCTTGTCTTGCCTTGCCTTGCTTTTCCCTTTCGCCTTGCTTTGCCTTGCATTGCTTTGCCCCTTTGCCCCTCCTTGCCTTTACTTGCTTTGCCATTTTGCCTTGCCTTGCCTTTAATTGCTTTGCCTTTTTCCCTTGCCTTCATACCTTTGCCCTTTTGCCTTGCCTAGATTTGCCCTTTTGCCTTGCATTGCCTTGCCTTGCTTTCCCTTTTGCCTTGACATGCCTTGCCTTGCCTTGCTTTCTCTATTTTCCTTGACTTGCTTTGCCTTGCTTTGACCTTTTGCCTTGACTTGCCTTGATTTGCCCCTTTTCCGTCTTTTGTCTTGCCTTGCTTTTCCCATTTCCTTGCCTTTGCCTTATTTTGCAATTTTGCCTTGTCTTGCCATGCCTTGCATTTGCCTTGCCTTGCCTTCCTTTTCCCTTTTGCATTGCATTGACTTGCTTTTCCCTTTTGCCTTGCCTTGCCTTGCTTTTCCCTTTTCCCCTTGCCTTGACTTGCTTTTCCTGTTTGCCTTTTCTTTCCTCGCTTTGCCCTTTCGCCTTGCCTTGCCTTGCATTGCTTTGCCCTTTTGCCCCGCCTTGCCTTGCTTTTCTTATCCATTCTTCTTGCCTTGCCTTGCCTTGCTTTGCCCTTTCGCCTTGCCTTGCCTTGCATTGCTTTGCCCTTTTGCCTTGCCTTGCCTTTACTTGCTTTGCCATTTTGCCTTGCCTTACCTTTACTTGCTTTGCCCTTTTCCCTTGCCTTGCCTTGCTTTGCCGTTTTGCCTTGCCTTGCCTTGCTTTGTTTTTTGCCTTGCTTTCACTTTCTTTTCCATTTTGCCTTGCATTGACTTGCTTTTCCCTTTTGCCTTGCCTTACCTTGCTTTGCCGTTTTGCCTTGTCTTGACTTGCTTTTCCCTTTTACCTTTGTCTTGCCTTGATTTTCCCTTTTGTCTTGCGTTGCCTTGCTTTGCCCTTTTGCCTTGCCTTGCCTTGTTTTGCCATTTTGCCTTGCCTTGCCACGCTTTGCCCTATTGCCTTGCCTTGACTTGCATTTCCCTTTTGCCTTGCATGGACTTGCTTTTCCCTTTTGCCTTGCCTTGCCTTGCCCTTTTTCATTGCCTTGCCTTGCCTTGCTTTGCATTTTGCCTTGCCTTTACTTCCTTTGCCCTTTTGCCTTGCCTTGCCTTGCTTTGCCCTTTTGCTTTGCTTTGCCTTGTTTTGCCATTTTGCCTTGCCTTGCCACGCTTTGCCCTATTGCCTTGCCTTGACTTGCATTTCCCTTTTGTCTTGCATTGACTTGCTTTTCCCTTTTGCCTTGCCTTGCCTTGCTTTTCCGTTTTCCCCTTTCCTTGACTTGCTATTCCTGTTTGCCTTTTCTTGCCTTGCTTTGCCCTTTCGCCTTCCCTTGCCTTGCATTGCTTTGCTCTGTTGCCTTGCCTTGCCTTGCTTTCCCCTTTTGACTTGTCATGCCTAGCTTTGCCCTTTTGTTTTCTCTTGCCTTGCTTTCCCTTTTGCATTGCCTTGCCTTGCCTTGCTTTGCATTTTGGCTTGCCTTGCCTTGATTTGCCCTTTTGCCTTGCCTTGCCTTGCTTTTCTTATCCATTTTTCTTGTCTTGCCTTGCCTTGCTTTGCCCTTTCGCCTTGCCTTGCCTTGCATTGCTTTGCCCTTTTGCCCCTCCTTGCCTTTACTTGCTTTGCCATTTTGCCTTGCCTTGCCTTTAATTGCTTTGCCTTTTTCCCTTGCCTTCATACCTTTGCCCTTTTGCCTTGCCTAGATTTGCCCTTTTGCCTTGCATTGCCTTGCCTTGCTTTCCCTTTTGCCTTGACATGCCTTGCCTTGCCTTGCTTTCCCCATTTTCCTTGACTTGCTTTGCCTTGCTTTGCCCTTTCGCCTTGCCTTGCCTTGCATTGCTTTTCCCTTTTGCCTTGCCTTGCCTTTACTTGCTTTGCCATTTTGCCTTGCCTTACCTTTACTTGCTTTGCCCTTTTCCCTTGCCTTGCCTTGCTTTGCCGTTTTGCCTTGCCTTGCCTTGCTTTGTTTTTTGCTTGCTTTCACTTTCTTTTCCATTTTGCCTTGCATTGACTTGCTTTTCCCTTTTGCCTTGCCTTACCTTGCTTTGCCGTTTTGCCTTGTCTTGACTTGCTTTTCCCTTTTACCCTTGTCTTGCCTTGATTTTCCCTTTTGTCTTGCGTTGCCTTGCTTTGCCCTTTTGCCTTGCCTTACCTTGCTTTGCCGTTTTGCCTTGTCTTGACTTGCTTTTCCCTTTTACCTTTGTCTTGCCTTGATTTTCCCTTTTGCCTTGCATGGACTTGCTTTTCCCTTTTGCCTTGCCTTGCCTTGCCCTTTTTCATTGCCTTGCCTTGCCTTGCTTTGCATTTTGCCTTGCCTTTACTTCCTTTGCCCTTTTGCCTTGCCTTGCCTTGCTTTGCCCTTTTGCTTTGCTTTGCCTTGTTTTGCCATTTTGCCTTGCCTTGCCACGCTTTGCCCTATTGCCTTGCCTTGACTTGCATTTCCCTTTTGTCTTGCATTGACTTGCTTTTCCCTTTTGCCTTGCCTTGCCTTGCTTTTCCGTTTTCCCCTTTCCTTGACTTGCTATTCCTGTTTGCCTTTTCTTGCCTTGCTTTGCCCTTTCGCCTTGCCTTGTCTTGCATTGCTTTGCTCTGTTGCCTTGCCTTGCATTGCTTTCCCCTTTTGACTTGTCATGCCTAGCTTTGCCCTTTTGTTTTCTCTTGCCTTGCTTTCCCTTTTGCATTGCCTTGCCTTGCCTTGCTTTGCATTTTGGCTTGCCTTGCCTTGATTTGCCCTATTGCCTTGCCTTGCCTTGCTTTTCTTATCCATTTTTCTTGTCTTGCCTTGCCTTGCTTTTCCCTTTCGCCTTGCTTTGCCTTGCATTGCTTTGCCCCTTTGCCCCTCCTTGCCTTTACTTGCTTTGCCATTTTGCCTTGCCTTGCCTTTAATTGCTTTGCCTTTTTCCCTTGCCTTCATACCTTTGCCCTTCTGCCTTGCCTAGATTTGCCCTTTTGCCTTGCATTGCCTTGCCTTGCTTTCCCTTTTGCCTTGACATGCCTTGCCTTGCCTTGCTTTCCCCATTTTCCTTGACTTGCTTTGCCTTGCTTTGACCTTTTGCATTGACATGCCTTGATTTGCCCCTTTTTCGTCTTTTGTCTTGCCTTGCTTTTCCCATTTCCTTGCCTTGCCTTATTTTGCAATTTTGCCTTGTCTTGCCATGCCTTGCATTTGCCTTGCCTTGCCTTCCTTTTCCCTTTTGCATTGCATTGACTTGCTTTTCCCTTTTGCCTTGCCTTGCTTTTCCCTTTTCCCCTTGCCTTGACTTGCTTTTCCTGTTTGCCTTTTCTTGCCTCGCTTTGCCCTTTCGCCTTGCCTTGCCTTGCATTGCTTTGCCCTTTTTCCTTGCCTTGCCATTACTTGCTTTGCCATTTTGCCTTGCCTTGCCTTTACTTGCTTTGCCCTTTTCCCTTTCCTTGCCTAGCTTTGCCCTTTTGCCTTGCCATGCCTTGCCTTGCATTGCCCTATTGCCTTTCTTTGCTTTGCCCTTTCGCCTTGCCTTGCCTTGAATTGCCCTTTTGCATTCTTTTGCCTTGCCCTGCTTTGCCCTTTTTCCTTGCCTTGCTTTGTTTTGCCATTTTGCCTTTCCTTGCCATGCTTTGCCCTATTACCTTGCCTTGACTTGTGTTTCCCTTTTGCCTTGCATGGACTTGCTTTTCCCTTTTGCCTTGCCTTGCCTTGCCTTGCCGTTTTTCATTGCCTTGCCTTGCCTTGCTTTGCATTTTACTTTGCCTTGCCTTGCTTTGGCCTTGTGCCATGCCTTGCCTTGCTTTGCCCTTTTGCCTTTCCTTGCCTTGCTTTGTTTTTTGCCTTGCTCTCACTTTGTTTTTTCTTTCTTGCCTTGCTTTGCCCTTTTGCCTTGCCTTGCCTTGCCCTTTTCCTTGCCTAGCCTAGCTTTACCCTTTTGCCTTGCATTGCCTTGCCTTGCTTTGCCCTTTTGCCTTGCCATGCCTTGCCTTGCATCTCCCTATTGCCTTCCCTTGCTTTGCCCTTTTGCCTTGCCCTGCCTTGATTTGCCCTTTTGCCTTCTTTTGTCTTGACCTGCTTTGCCCTTTTTCTTTGCCTTGCCTTGTTTTGCCATTTTGCCTTGCCTTGCCTTGCTTTTAATTTTGCCTTGCCTTGCCTTGCTTTTGCCTTTTGCCTTGCCTTTCCTTGTTTACCCTTTTGCACTGCCTTGCCTTGCTTTGTTTTTTGCCTTGCTTTCACTTGCTGTTCCGTTTTGCCTTGCCTTGCCTTTCTCTGCCGTTTTGCCTTGTCTTGACTTGCTTTTCCCTTTTACCTTTGTCTTGCCTTGATTTTCCCTTTTGTCTTGCGTTGCCTTGCTTTGCCCTTTTGCCTTGCCTTGCCTTGCTTTGCCCTTTTTCCTTGCCTTGCCTAGCTTTGCCCTTTTGCTTTCTCTTGCATTGCTTTGCCCTTTTGCATTGCCTTGCCTTGCCTTGCATTGACCTTTTGTCTTGCCTTGCTTTGCTTTGCCCTTTTGCCCCGCCTTGCCTTGCTTTTCTTATCCATTCTTCTTGCCTTGCCCTGCCTTACTTTGCCCTTTTGAGGTGTCTTGCATTGCCTTGCTTTGCCCTTTCGCCTTGCCTTCCCTTGCATTGCTTTGCCCTTTTGCCTTGCCTTGCCTTTACTTGCTTTGCCCTATTGCCTTGCCTTGCCTTGCTTTTCTTATCCATTTTTCTTGTCTTGCCTTGCCTTGCTTTTCCCTTTCGCCTTGCTTTGCCTTGCATTGCTTTGCCCTTTTGCCCCTCCTTGCCTTTACTTGCTTTGCCATTTTGCCTTGCCTTGCCTTTAATTGCTTTGCCTTTTTCCCTTGCCTTCATACCTTTGCCCTTTTGCCTTGCCTAGATTTGCCCTTTTGCCTTGCATTGCCTTGCCTTGCTTTCCCTTTTGCCTTGACATGCCTTGCCTTGCCTTGCTTTCTCTATTTTCCTTGACTTGCTTTGCCTTGCTTTGACCTTTTGCCTTGACTTGCCTTGATTTGCCCCTTTTCCGTCTTTTGTCTTGCCTTGCTTTTCCCATTTCCTTGCCTTGCCTTATTTTGCAATTTTGCCTTGTCTTGCCATGCCTTGCATTTGCCTTGCCTTGCCTTCCTTTTCCCTTTTGCATTGCATTGACTTGCTTTTCCCTTTTGCCTTGCCTTGCCTTGCTTTTCCCTTTTCCCCTTGCCTTGACTTGCTTTTCCTGTTTGCCTTTTCTTTCCTCGCTTTGCCCTTTCGCCTTGCCTTGCCTTGCATTGCTTTGCCCTTTTGCCCCGCCTTGCCTTGCTTTTCTTATCCATTCTTCTTGCCTTGCCTTGCCTTGCTTTGCCCTTTCGCCTTGCCTTGCCTTGCATTGCTTTGCCCTTTTGCCTTGCCTTGCCTTTACTTGCTTTGCCATTTTGCCTTGCCTTACCTTTACTTGCTTTGCCCTTTTCCCTTGCCTTGCCTTGCTTTGCCGTTTTGCCTTGCCTTGCCTTGCTTTGTTTTTTGCCTTGCTTTCACTTTCTTTTCCATTTTGCCTTGCATTGACTTGCTTTTCCCTTTTGCCTTGCCTTACCTTGCTTTGCCGTTTTGCCTTGTCTTGACTTGCTTTTCCCTTTTACCTTTGTCTTGCCTTGATTTTCCCTTTTGTCTTGCGTTGCCTTGCTTTGCCCTTTTGCCTTACCTTGCCTTGTTTTGCCATTTTGCCTTGCCTTGCCACGCTTTGCCCTATTGCTTTGCCTTGACTTGCATTTCCCTTTTGCCTTGCATGGACTTGCTTTTCCCTTTTGCCTTGCCTTGCCATGCCTTGCCGTTTTTCATTGCCTTGCCTTGCCTTGCTTTGCATTTTACTTTGCCTTGCCTTGCTTTGGCCTTTTGCCATGCCTTGCCTTGCTTTGCCCTTTTGCCTTTCCTTGCCTTGCTTTGTTTTTTGCCTTGCTCTCACTTTGTTTTTTCTTTCTTGCCTTGCTTTGCCCTTTTGCCTTGCTTTGCTTTGCCCTTTTGCCTTGCCTTGCCTTGCCCTTTTCCTTGCCTAGCCTAGCTTTACCCTTTTGCCTTGCATTGCCTTGCCTTGCTTTGCCCTTTTGCCTTGCCATGCCTTGCCTTGCATCTCCCTATTGCCTTCCCTTGCTTTGCCCTTTCGCCTTGCCCTGCCTTGATTTGCCCTTTTGCCTTCTTTTGTCTTGACCTGCTTTGCCCTTTTTCTTTGCCTTGCCTTGTTTTGCCATTTTGCCTTGCCTTGCCTTGCTTTTAATTTTGCCTTGCCTTGCCTTGCTTTTGCCTTTTGCCTTGCCTTTCCTTGTTTACCCTTTTGCACTGCCTTGCCTTGCTTTGTTTTTTGCCTTGCTTTCACTTGCTGTTCCGTTTTGCCTTGCCTTGCCTTTTTCTGCCGTTTTGCCTTGTCTTGACTTGCTTTTCCCTTTTACCTTTGTCTTGCCTTGATTTTCCCTTTTGTCTTGCGTTGCCTTGCTTTGCCCTTTTGCCTTGCCTTGCCTTGCTTTGCCCTTTTTCCTTGCCTTGCCTAGCTTTGCCCTTTTGCTTTCTCTTGCATTGCTTTGCCCTTTTGCATTGCCTTGCCTTGCCTTGCATTGACCTTTTGTCTTGCCTTGCTTTGCTCTGCCCTTTTGCCCCGCCTTGCCTTGCTTTTTTTATACATTCTTCTTGCCTTGCCCTGCCTTACTTTGCCCTTTTGAGTTGTCTTGCCTTGCCTTGCTTTGCCCTTTCGCCTTGCCTTGCCTTGCATTGCTTTGCCCTTTTGCCTTGCCTTGCCTTTACTTGCTTTGCCCTTTTCCCTTGCCTTGCCTTGCTTTGCCATTTTGCCTTGCCTTGCCTTGCTTTGTTTTTTGCCTTGCTTTCACTTTCTTTTCCATTTTGCCTTGCATTGACTTGCTTTTCCCTTTTGCCTTGCCTTACCTTGCTTTTCCCTTTTGCCTTGCCTTACCTTGCTTTGCCGTTTTGCCTTGTCTTGACTTGCTTTTCCCTTTTACCTTTGTCTTGCCTTGATTTTCCCTTTTGTCTTGCGTTGCCTTGCTTTGCCCTTTTGCCTTGCCTTGCCTTGTTTTGCCATTTTGCCTTGCCTTGCCACGCTTTGCCCTATTGCCTTGCCTTGACTTGCATTTCCCTTTTGCCTTGCATGGACTTGCTTTTCCCTTTTGCCTTGCCTTGCCTTGCCCTTTTTCATTGCCTTGCCTTGCCTTGCTTTGCATTTTGCCTTGCCTTTACTTCCTTTGCCCTTTTGCCTTGCCTTGCCTTGCTTTGCCCTTTTGCTTTGCCTTGCATTGTTTTGCCATTTTGCCTTGCCTTGCCACGCTTTGCCCTATTGCCTTGCCTTGACTTGCATTTCCCTTTTGTCTTGCATTGACTTGCTTTTCCCTTTTGCCTTGCCTTGCCTTGCTTTTCCGTTTTCCCCTTTCCTTGACTTGCTATTCCTGTTTGCCTTTTCTTGCCTTGCTTTGCCCTTTCGCCTTGCATTGCTTTGCTCTGTTGCCTTGCCTTGCCTTGCTTTCCCCTTTTGACTTGTCATGCCTAGCTTTGCCCTTTTGTTTTCTCTTGCCTTGCTTTCCCTTTTGCATTGCCTTGTCTTGCCTTGCTTTGCATTTTGGCTTGCCTTGCCTTGATTTGCCCTATTGCCTTGCCTTGCCTTGCTTTTCTTATCCATTTTTCTTGTCTTGCCTTGCCTTGCTTTGCCCTTTCGCCTTGCCTTGCCTTGCATTGCTTTGCCCTTTTGCCCCTCCTTGCCTTTACTTGCTTTGCCATTTTGCCTTGCCTTGCCTTTAATTGCTTTGCCTTTTTCCCTTGCCTTCATACCTTTGCCCTTTTGCCTTGCCTAGATTTGCCCTTTTGCCTTGCATTGCCTTGCCTTGCTTTCCCTTTTGCCTTGACATGCCTTGCCTTGCCTTGCTTTCCCCATTTTCCTTGACTTGCTTTGCCTTGCTTTGCCCTTTCGCCTTGCCTTGCCTTGCATTGCTTTTCCCTTTTGCCTTGCCTTGCCTTTACTTGCTTTGCCATTTTGCCTTGCCTTACCTTTACTTGCTTTGCCCTTTTCCCTTGCCTTGCCTTGCTTTGCCGTTTTGCCTTGCCTTGCCTTGCTTTGTTTTTTGCTTGCTTTCACTTTCTTTTCCATTTTGCCTTGCATTGACTTGCTTTTCCCTTTTGCCTTGCCTTACCTTGCTTTGCCGTTTTGCCTTGTCTTGACTTGCTTTTCCCTTTTACCTTTGTCTTGCCTTGATTTTCCCTTTTGTCTTGCGTTGCCTTGCTTTGCCCTTTTGCCTTGCCTTACCTTGCTTTGCCGTTTTGCCTTGTCTTGACTTGCTTTTCCCTTTTACCTTTGTCTTGCCTTGATTTTCCCTTTTGCCTTGCATGGACTTGCTTTTCCCTTTTGCCTTGCCTTGCCTTGCCCTTTTTCATTGCCTTGCCTTGCCTTGCTTTGCATTTTGCCTTGCCTTTACTTCCTTTGCCCTTTTGCCTTGCCTTGCCTTGCTTTGCCCTTTTGCTTTGCTTTGCCTTGTTTTGCCATTTTGCCTTGCCTTGCCACGCTTTGCCCTATTGCCTTGCCTTGACTTGCATTTCCCTTTTGTCTTGCATTGACTTGCTTTTCCCTTTTGCCTTGCCTTGCCTTGCTTTTCCGTTTTCCCCTTTCCTTGACTTGCTATTCCTGTTTGCCTTTTCTTGCCTTGCTTTGCCCTTTCGCCTTCCCTTGCCTTGCATTGCTTTGCTCTGTTGCCTTGCCTTGCCTTGCTTTCCCCTTTTGACTTGTCATGCCTAGCTTTGCCCTTTTGTTTTCTCTTGCCTTGCTTTCCCTTTTGCATTGCCTTGCCTTGCCTTGCTTTGCATTTTGGCTTGCCTTGCCTTGATTTGCCCTTTTGCCTTGCCTTGCCTTGCTTTTCTTATCCATTTTTCTTGTCTTGCCTTGCCTTGCTTTGCCCTTTCGCCTTGCCTTGCCTTGCATTGCTTTGCCCTTTTGCCCCTCCTTGCCTTTACTTGCTTTGCCATTTTGCCTTGCCTTGCCTTTAATTGCTTTGCCTTTTTCCCTTGCCTTCATACCTTTGCCCTTTTGCCTTGCCTAGATTTGCCCTTTTGCCTTGCATTGCCTTGCCTTGCTTTCCCTTTTGCCTTGACATGCCTTGCCTTGCCTTGCTTTCCCCATTTTCCTTGACTTGCTTTGCCTTGCTTTGCCCTTTCGCCTTGCCTTGCCTTGCATTGCTTTTCCCTTTTGCCTTGCCTTGCCTTTACTTGCTTTGCCATTTTGCCTTGCCTTACCTTTACTTGCTTTGCCCTTTTCCCTTGCCTTGCCTTGCTTTGCCGTTTTGCCTTGCCTTGCCTTGCTTTGTTTTTTGCTTGCTTTCACTTTCTTTTCCATTTTGCCTTGCATTGACTTGCTTTTCCCTTTTGCCTTGCCTTACCTTGCTTTGCCGTTTTGCCTTGTCTTGACTTGCTTTTCCCTTTTACCTTTGTCTTGCCTTGATTTTCCCTTTTGTCTTGCGTTGCCTTGCTTTGCCCTTTTGCCTTGCCTTACCTTGCTTTGCCGTTTTGCCTTGTCTTGACTTGCTTTTCCCTTTTACCTTTGTCTTGCCTTGATTTTCCCTTTTGCCTTGCATGGACTTGCTTTTCCCTTTTGCCTTGCCTTGCCTTGCCCTTTTTCATTGCCTTGCCTTGCCTTGCTTTGCATTTTGCCTTGCCTTTACTTCCTTTGCCCTTTTGCCTTGCCTTGCCTTGCTTTGCCCTTTTGCTTTGCTTTGCCTTGTTTTGCCATTTTGCCTTGCCTTGCCACGCTTTGCCCTATTGCCTTGCCTTGACTTGCATTTCCCTTTTGTCTTGCATTGACTTGCTTTTCCCTTTTGCCTTGCCTTGCCTTGCTTTTCCGTTTTCCCCTTTCCTTGACTTGCTATTCCTGTTTGCCTTTTCTTGCCTTGCTTTGCCCTTTCGCCTTGCCTTGCCTTGCATTGCTTTGCTCTGTTGCCTTGCCTTGCCTTGCTTTCCCCTTTTGACTTGTCATGCCTAGCTTTGCCCTTTTGTTTTCTCTTGCCTTGCTTTCCCTTTTGCATTGCCTTGCCTTGCCTTGCTTTGCATTTTGGCTTGCCTTGCCTTGATTTGCCCTTTTGCCTTGCCTTGCCTTGCTTTTCTTATCCATTTTTCTTGTCTTGCCTTGCCTTGCTTTGCCCTTTCGCCTTGCCTTGCCTTGCATTGCTTTGCCCTTTTGCCCCTCCTTGCCTTTACTTGCTTTGCCATTTTGCCTTGCCTTGCCTTTAATTGCTTTGCCTTTTTCCCTTGCCTTCATACCTTTGCCCTTTTGCCTTGCCTAGATTTGCCCTTTTGCCTTGCATTGCCTTGCCTTGCTTTCCCTTTTGCCTTGACATGCCTTGCCTTGCCTTGCTTTCTCTATTTTCCTTGACTTGCTTTGCCTTGCTTTGACCTTTTGCCTTGACTTGCCTTGATTTGCCCCTTTTCCGTCTTTTGTCTTGCCTTGATTTTCCCATTTCCTTGCCTTGCCTTATTTTGCAATTTTGCCTTGTCTTGCCATGCCTTGCATTTGCCTTGCCTTGCCTTCCTTTTCCCTTTTGCATTGCATTGACTTGCTTTTCCCTTTTGCCTTGCCTTGCCTTGCTTTTCCCTTTTCCCCTTGCCTTGACTTGCTTTTCCTGTTTGCCTTTTCTTTCCTCGCTTTGCCCTTTCGCCTTGCCTTGCCTTGCATTGCTTTGCCCTTTTTCCTTGCCTTGCCATTACTTGCTTTGCCATTTTGCCTTGCCTTGCCTTTACTTGCTTTGCCTTTTCCCTTTCCTTGCCTAGCTTTTCCCTTTTGCCTTGCCATGCCTTGCCTTGCATTGCCCTATTGCCTTTCTTTGCTTTGCCCTTTCGCCTTGCCTTGCCTTGAATTGCCCTTTTGCATTCTTTTGTCTTGCCCTGCTTTGCCCTTTTTCCTTGCCTTGCTTTGTTTTGCCATTTTGCCTTTCCTTGCCATGCTTTGCCCTATTACCTTGCCTTGACTTGTGTTTCCCTTTTGCCTTGCATGGACTTGCTTTTCCCTTTTGCCTTGCCTTGCCATGCCTTGCCGTTTTTCATTGCCTTGCCTTGCCTTGCTTTGCATTTTACTTTGCCTTGCCTTGCTTTGGCCTTTTGCCATGCCTTGCCTTGCTTTGCCCTTTTGCCTTTCCTTGCCTTGCTTTGTTTTTTGCCTTGCTCTCACTTTGTTTTTTCTTTCTTGCCTTGCTTTGCCCTTTTGCCTTGCTTTGCTTTGCCCTTTTGCCTTGCCTTGCCTTGCCCTTTTCCTTGCCTAGCCTAGCTTTACCCTTTTGCCTTGCATTGCCTTGCCTTGCTTTGCCCTTTTGCCTTGCCATGCCTTGCCTTGCATCTCCCTATTGCCTTCCCTTGCTTTGCCCTTTCGCCTTGCCCTGCCTTGATTTGCCCTTTTGCCTTCTTTTGTCTTGACCTGCTTTGCCCTTTTTCTTTGCCTTGCCTTGTTTTGCCATTTTGCCTTGCCTTGCCTTGCTTTTAATTTTGCCTTGCCTTGCCTTGCTTTTGCCTTTTGCCTTGCCTTTCCTTGTTTACCCTTTTGCACTGCCTTGCCTTGCTTTGTTTTTTGCCTTGCTTTCACTTGCTGTTCCGTTTTGCCTTGCCTTGCCTTTTTCTGCCGTTTTGCCTTGTCTTGACTTGCTTTTCCCTTTTACCTTTGTCTTGCCTTGATTTTCCCTTTTGTCTTGCGTTGCCTTGCTTTGCCCTTTTGCCTTGCCTTGCCTTGCTTTGCCCTTTTTCCTTGCCTTGCCTAGCTTTGCCCTTTTGCTTTCTCTTGCATTGCTTTGCCCTTTTGCATTGCCTTGCCTTGCCTTGCATTGACCTTTTGTCTTGCCTTGCTTTGCTCTGCCCTTTTGCCCCGCCTTGCCTTGCTTTTTTTATACATTCTTCTTGCCTTGCCCTGCCTTACTTTGCCCTTTTGAGTTGTCTTGCCTTGCCTTGCTTTGCCCTTTCGCCTTGCCTTGCCTTGCATTGCTTTGCCCTTTTGCCTTGCCTTGCCTTTACTTGCTTTGCCATTTTGCCTTGCCTTACCTTTACTTGCTTTGCCCTTTTCCCTTGCCTTGCCTTGCTTTGCCATTTTGCCTTGCCTTGCCTTGCTTTGTTTTTTGCCTTGCTTTCACTTTCTTTTCCATTTTGCCTTGCATTGACTTGCTTTTCCCTTTTGCCTTGCCTTACCTTGCTTTTCCCTTTTGCCTTGCCTTACCTTGCTTTGCCGTTTTGCCTTGTCTTGACTTGCTTTTCCCTTTTACCTTTGTCTTGCCTTGATTTTCCCTTTTGTCTTGCGTTGCCTTGCTTTGCCCTTTTGCCTTGCCTTGCCTTGTTTTGCCATTTTGCCTTGCCTTGCCACGCTTTGCCCTATTGCCTTGCCTTGACTTGCATTTCCCTTTTGCCTTGCATGGACTTGCTTTTCCCTTTTGCCTTGCCTTGCCTTGCCCTTTTTCATTGCCTTGCCTTGCCTTGCTTTGCATTTTGCCTTGCCTTTACTTCCTTTGCCCTTTTGCCTTGCCTTGCCTTGCTTTGCCCTTTTGCTTTGCCTTGCATTGTTTTGCCATTTTGCCTTGCCTTGCCACGCTTTGCCCTATTGCCTTGCCTTGACTTGCATTTCCCTTTTGTCTTGCATTGACTTGCTTTTCCCTTTTGCCTTGCCTTGCCTTGCTTTTCCGTTTTCCCCTTTCCTTGACTTGCTATTCCTGTTTGCCTTTTCTTGCCTTGCTTTGCCCTTTCGCCTTGCATTGCTTTGCTCTGTTGCCTTGCCTTGCCTTGCTTTCCCCTTTTGACTTGTCATGCCTAGCTTTGCCCTTTTGTTTTCTCTTGCCTTGCTTTCCCTTTTGCATTGCCTTGTCTTGCCTTGCTTTGCATTTTGGCTTGCCTTGCCTTGATTTGCCCTATTGCCTTGCCTTGCCTTGCTTTTCTTATCCATTTTTCTTGTCTTGCCTTGCCTTGCTTTGCCCTTTCGCCTTGCCTTGCCTTGCATTGCTTTGCCCTTTTGCCCCTCCTTGCCTTTACTTGCTTTGCCATTTTGCCTTGCCTTGCCTTTAATTGCTTTGCCTTTTTCCCTTGCCTTCATACCTTTGCCCTTTTGCCTTGCCTAGATTTGCCCTTTTGCCTTGCATTGCCTTGCCTTGCTTTCCCTTTTGCCTTGACATGCCTTGCCTTGCCTTGCTTTCCCCATTTTCCTTGACTTGCTTTGCCTTGCTTTGCCCTTTCGCCTTGCCTTGCCTTGCATTGCTTTTCCCTTTTGCCTTGCCTTGCCTTTACTTGCTTTGCCATTTTGCCTTGCCTTACCTTTACTTGCTTTGCCCTTTTCCCTTGCCTTGCCTTGCTTTGCCGTTTTGCCTTGCCTTGCCTTGCTTTGTTTTTTGCTTGCTTTCACTTTCTTTTCCATTTTGCCTTGCATTGACTTGCTTTTCCCTTTTGCCTTGCCTTACCTTGCTTTGCCGTTTTGCCTTGTCTTGACTTGCTTTTCCCTTTTACCTTTGTCTTGCCTTGATTTTCCCTTTTGTCTTGCGTTGCCTTGCTTTGCCCTTTTGCCTTGCCTTACCTTGCTTTGCCGTTTTGCCTTGTCTTGACTTGCTTTTCCCTTTTACCTTTGTCTTGCCTTGATTTTCCCTTTTGCCTTGCATGGACTTGCTTTTCCCTTTTGCCTTGCCTTGCCTTGCCCTTTTTCATTGCCTTGCCTTGCCTTGCTTTGCATTTTGCCTTGCCTTTACTTCCTTTGCCCTTTTGCCTTGCCTTGCCTTGCTTTGCCCTTTTGCTTTGCTTTGCCTTGTTTTGCCATTTTGCCTTGCCTTGCCACGCTTTGCCCTATTGCCTTGCCTTGACTTGCATTTCCCTTTTGTCTTGCATTGACTTGCTTTTCCCTTTTGCCTTGCCTTGCCTTGCTTTTCCGTTTTCCCCTTTCCTTGACTTGCTATTCCTGTTTGCCTTTTCTTGCCTTGCTTTGCCCTTTCGCCTTCCCTTGCCTTGCATTGCTTTGCTCTGTTGCCTTGCCTTGCCTTGCTTTCCCCTTTTGACTTGTCATGCCTAGCTTTGCCCTTTTGTTTTCTCTTGCCTTGCTTTCCCTTTTGCATTGCCTTGCCTTGCCTTGCTTTGCATTTTGGCTTGCCTTGCCTTGATTTGCCCTTTTGCCTTGCCTTGCCTTGCTTTTCTTATCCATTTTTCTTGTCTTGCCTTGCCTTGCTTTGCCCTTTCGCCTTGCCTTGCCTTGCATTGCTTTGCCCTTTTGCCCCTCCTTGCCTTTACTTGCTTTGCCATTTTGCCTTGCCTTGCCTTTAATTGCTTTGCCTTTTTCCCTTGCCTTCATACCTTTGCCCTTTTGCCTTGCCTAGATTTGCCCTTTTGCCTTGCATTGCCTTGCCTTGCTTTCCCTTTTGCCTTGACATGCCTTGCCTTGCCTTGCTTTCCCCATTTTCCTTGACTTGCTTTGCCTTGCTTTGCCCTTTCGCCTTGCCTTGCCTTGCATTGCTTTTCCCTTTTGCCTTGCCTTGCCTTTACTTGCTTTGCCATTTTGCCTTGCCTTACCTTTACTTGCTTTGCCCTTTTCCCTTGCCTTGCCTTGCTTTGCCGTTTTGCCTTGCCTTGCCTTGCTTTGTTTTTTGCTTGCTTTCACTTTCTTTTCCATTTTGCCTTGCATTGACTTGCTTTTCCCTTTTGCCTTGCCTTACCTTGCTTTGCCGTTTTGCCTTGTCTTGACTTGCTTTTCCCTTTTACCTTTGTCTTGCCTTGATTTTCCCTTTTGTCTTGCGTTGCCTTGCTTTGCCCTTTTGCCTTGCCTTACCTTGCTTTGCCGTTTTGCCTTGTCTTGACTTGCTTTTCCCTTTTACCTTTGTCTTGCCTTGATTTTCCCTTTTGCCTTGCATGGACTTGCTTTTCCCTTTTGCCTTGCCTTGCCTTGCCCTTTTTCATTGCCTTGCCTTGCCTTGCTTTGCATTTTGCCTTGCCTTTACTTCCTTTGCCCTTTTGCCTTGCCTTGCCTTGCTTTGCCCTTTTGCTTTGCTTTGCCTTGTTTTGCCATTTTGCCTTGCCTTGCCACGCTTTGCCCTATTGCCTTGCCTTGACTTGCATTTCCCTTTTGTCTTGCATTGACTTGCTTTTCCCTTTTGCCTTGCCTTGCCTTGCTTTTCCGTTTTCCCCTTTCCTTGACTTGCTATTCCTGTTTGCCTTTTCTTGCCTTGCTTTGCCCTTTCGCCTTGCCTTGTCTTGCATTGCTTTGCTCTGTTGCCTTGCCTTGCATTGCTTTCCCCTTTTGACTTGTCATGCCTAGCTTTGCCCTTTTGTTTTCTCTTGCCTTGCTTTCCCTTTTGCATTGCCTTGCCTTGCCTTGCTTTGCATTTTGGCTTGCCTTGCCTTGATTTGCCCTATTGCCTTGCCTTGCCTTGCTTTTCTTATCCATTTTTCTTGTCTTGCCTTGCCTTGCTTTTCCCTTTCGCCTTGCTTTGCCTTGCATTGCTTTGCCCCTTTGCCCCTCCTTGCCTTTACTTGCTTTGCCATTTTGCCTTGCCTTGCCTTTAATTGCTTTGCCTTTTTCCCTTGCCTTCATACCTTTGCCCTTCTGCCTTGCCTAGATTTGCCCTTTTGCCTTGCATTGCCTTGCCTTGCTTTCCCTTTTGCCTTGACATGCCTTGCCTTGCCTTGCTTTCCCCATTTTCCTTGACTTGCTTTGCCTTGCTTTGACCTTTTGCATTGACATGCCTTGATTTGCCCCTTTTTCGTCTTTTGTCTTGCCTTGCTTTTCCCATTTCCTTGCCTTGCCTTATTTTGCAATTTTGCCTTGTCTTGCCATGCCTTGCATTTGCCTTGCCTTGCCTTCCTTTTCCCTTTTGCATTGCATTGACTTGCTTTTCCCTTTTGCCTTGCCTTGCTTTTCCCTTTTCCCCTTGCCTTGACTTGCTTTTCCTGTTTGCCTTTTCTTGCCTCGCTTTGCCCTTTCGCCTTGCCTTGCCTTGCATTGCTTTGCCCTTTTTCCTTGCCTTGCCATTACTTGCTTTGCCATTTTGCCTTGCCTTGCCTTTACTTGCTTTGCCCTTTTCCCTTTCCTTGCCTAGCTTTGCCCTTTTGCCTTGCCATGCCTTGCCTTGCATTGCCCTATTGCCTTTCTTTGCTTTGCCCTTTCGCCTTGCCTTGCCTTGAATTGCCCTTTTGCATTCTTTTGCCTTGCCCTGCTTTGCCCTTTTTCCTTGCCTTGCTTTGTTTTGCCATTTTGCCTTTCCTTGCCATGCTTTGCCCTATTACCTTGCCTTGACTTGTGTTTCCCTTTTGCCTTGCATGGACTTGCTTTTCCCTTTTGCCTTGCCTTGCCTTGCCTTGCCGTTTTTCATTGCCTTGCCTTGCCTTGCTTTGCATTTTACTTTGCCTTGCCTTGCTTTGGCCTTGTGCCATGCCTTGCCTTGCTTTGCCCTTTTGCCTTTCCTTGCCTTGCTTTGTTTTTTGCCTTGCTCTCACTTTGTTTTTTCTTTCTTGCCTTGCTTTGCCCTTTTGCCTTGCCTTGCCTTGCCCTTTTCCTTGCCTAGCCTAGCTTTACCCTTTTTCCTTGCATTGCCTTGCCTTGCTTTGCCCTTTTGCCTTGCCATGCCTTGCCTTGCATCTCCCTATTGCCTTCCCTTGCTTTGCCCTTTTGCCTTGCCCTGCCTTGATTTGCCCTTTTGCCTTCTTTTGTCTTGACCTGCTTTGCCCTTTTTCTTTGCCTTGCCTTGTTTTGCCATTTTGCCTTGCCTTGCCTTGCTTTTAGTTTTGCCTTGCCTTGCCTTGCTTTTGCCTTTTGCCTTGCCTTTCCTTGTTTACCCTTTTGCACTGCCTTGCCTTGCTTTGTTTTTTGCCTTGCTTTCACTTGCTGTTCCGTTTTGCCTTGCCTTGCCTTTCTCTGCCGTTTTGCCTTGTCTTGACTTGCTTTTCCCTTTTACCTTTGTCTTGCCTTGATTTTCCCTTTTGTCTTGCGTTGCCTTGCTTTGCCCTTTTGCCTTGCCTTGCCTTGCTTTGCCCTTTTTCCTTGCCTTGCCTAGCTTTGCCCTTTTGCTTTCTCTTGCATTGCTTTGCCCTTTTGCATTGCCTTGCCTTGCCTTGCATTGACCTTTTGTCTTGCCTTGCTTTGCTTTGCCCTTTTGCCCCGCCTTGCCTTGCTTTTCTTATCCATTCTTCTTGCCTTGCCCTGCCTTACTTTGCCCTTTTGAGGTGTCTTGCATTGCCTTGCTTTGCCCTTTCGCCTTGCCTTGCCTTGCATTGCTTTGCCCTTTTGCCTTGCCTTGCCTTTACTTGCTTTGCCCTATTGCCTTGCCTTGCCTTGCTTTTCTTATCCATTTTTCTTGTCTTGCCTTGCCTTGCTTTTCCCTTTCGCCTTGCTTTGCCTTGCATTGCTTTGCCCCTTTGCCCCTCCTTGCCTTTACTTGCTTTGCCATTTTGCCTTGCCTTGCCTTTAATTGCTTTGCCTTTTTCCCTTGCCTTCATACCTTTGCCCTTTTGCCTTGCCTAGATTTGCCCTTTTGCCTTGCATTGCCTTGCCTTGCTTTCCCTTTTGCCTTGACATGCCTTGCCTTGCCTTGCTTTCTCTATTTTCCTTGACTTGCTTTGCCTTGCTTTGACCTTTTGCCTTGACTTGCCTTGATTTGCCCCTTTTCCGTCTTTTGTCTTGCCTTGCTTTTCCCATTTCCTTGCCTTTGCCTTATTTTGCAATTTTGCCTTGTCTTGCCATGCCTTGCATTTGCCTTGCCTTGCCTTCCTTTTCCCTTTTGCATTGCATTGACTTGCTTTTCCCTTTTGCCTTGCCTTGCCTTGCTTTTCCCTTTTCCCCTTGCCTTGACTTGCTTTTCCTGTTTGCCTTTTCTTTCCTCGCTTTGCCCTTTCGCCTTGCCTTGCCTTGCATTGCTTTGCCCTTTTGCCCCGCCTTGCCTTGCTTTTCTTATCCATTCTTCTTGCCTTGCCTTGCCTTGCTTTGCCCTTTCGCCTTGCCTTGCCTTGCATTGCTTTGCCCTTTTGCCTTGCCTTGCCTTTACTTGCTTTGCCATTTTGCCTTGCCTTACCTTTACTTGCTTTGCCCTTTTCCCTTGCCTTGCCTTGCTTTGCCGTTTTGCCTTGCCTTGCCTTGCTTTGTTTTTTGCCTTGCTTTCACTTTCTTTTCCATTTTGCCTTGCATTGACTTGCTTTTCCCTTTTGCCTTGCCTTACCTTGCTTTGCCGTTTTGCCTTGTCTTGACTTGCTTTTCCCTTTTACCTTTGTCTTGCCTTGATTTTCCCTTTTGTCTTGCGTTGCCTTGCTTTGCCCTTTTGCCTTGCCTTGCCTTGTTTTGCCATTTTGCCTTGCCTTGCCACGCTTTGCCCTATTGCCTTGCCTTGACTTGCATTTCCCTTTTGCCTTGCATGGACTTGCTTTTCCCTTTTGCCTTGCCTTGCCTTGCCCTTTTTCATTGCCTTGCCTTGCCTTGCTTTGCATTTTGCCTTGCCTTTACTTCCTTTGCCCTTTTGCCTTGCCTTGCCTTGCTTTGCCCTTTTGCTTTGCTTTGCCTTGTTTTGCCATTTTGCCTTGCCTTGCCACGCTTTGCCCTATTGCCTTGCCTTGACTTGCATTTCCCTTTTGTCTTGCATTGACTTGCTTTTCCCTTTTGCCTTGCCTTGCCTTGCTTTTCCGTTTTCCCCTTTCCTTGACTTGCTATTCCTGTTTGCCTTTTCTTGCCTTGCTTTGCCCTTTCGCCTTCCCTTGCCTTGCATTGCTTTGCTCTGTTGCCTTGCCTTGCCTTGCTTTCCCCTTTTGACTTGTCATGCCTAGCTTTGCCCTTTTGTTTTCTCTTGCCTTGCTTTCCCTTTTGCATTGCCTTGCCTTGCCTTGCTTTGCATTTTGGCTTGCCTTGCCTTGATTTGCCCTTTTGCCTTGCCTTGCCTTGCTTTTCTTATCCATTTTTCTTGTCTTGCCTTGCATTGCTTTGCCCTTTCGCCTTGCCTTGCCTTGCATTGCTTTGCCCTTTTGCCCCTCCTTGCCTTTACTTGCTTTGCCATTTTGCCTTGCCTTGCCTTTAATTGCTTTGCCTTTTTCCCTTGCCTTCATACCTTTGCCCTTTTGCCTTGCCTAGATTTGCCCTTTTGCCTTGCATTGCCTTGCCTTGCTTTCCCTTTTGCCTTGACATGCCTTGCCTTGCCTTGCTTTCCCCATTTTCCTTGACTTGCTTTGCCTTGCTTTGCCCTTTCGCCTTGCCTTGCCTTGCATTGCTTTTCCCTTTTGCCTTGCCTTGCCTTTACTTGCTTTGCCATTTTGCCTTGCCTTACCTTTACTTGCTTTGCCCTTTTCCCTTGCCTTGCCTTGCTTTGCCGTTTTGCCTTGCCTTGCCTTGCTTTGTTTTTTGCTTGCTTTCACTTTCTTTTCCATTTTGCCTTGCATTGACTTGCTTTTCCCTTTTGCCTTGCCTTACCTTGCTTTGCCGTTTTGCCTTGTCTTGACTTGCTTTTCCCTTTTACCTTTGTCTTGCCTTGATTTTCCCTTTTGTCTTGCGTTGCCTTGCTTTGCCCTTTTGCCTTGCCTTACCTTGCTTTGCCGTTTTGCCTTGTCTTGACTTGCTTTTCCCTTTTACCTTTGTCTTGCCTTGATTTTCCCTTTTGCCTTGCATGGACTTGCTTTTCCCTTTTGCCTTGCCTTGCCTTGCCCTTTTTCATTGCCTTGCCTTGCCTTGCTTTGCATTTTGCCTTGCCTTTACTTCCTTTGCCCTTTTGCCTTGCCTTGCCTTGCTTTGCCCTTTTGCTTTGCTTTGCCTTGTTTTGCCATTTTGCCTTGCCTTGCCACGCTTTGCCCTATTGCCTTGCCTTGACTTGCATTTCCCTTTTGTCTTGCATTGACTTGCTTTTCCCTTTTGCCTTGCCTTGCCTTGCTTTTCCGTTTTCCCCTTTCCTTGACTTGCTATTCCTGTTTGCCTTTTCTTGCCTTGCTTTGCCCTTTCGCCTTGCCTTGTCTTGCATTGCTTTGCTCTGTTGCCTTGCCTTGCATTGCTTTCCCCTTTTGACTTGTCATGCCTAGCTTTGCCCTTTTGTTTTCTCTTGCCTTGCTTTCCCTTTTGCATTGCCTTGCCTTGCCTTGCTTTGCATTTTGGCTTGCCTTGCCTTGATTTGCCCTTTTGCCTTGCCTTGCCTTGCTTTTCTTATCCATTTTTCTTGTCTTGCCTTGCCTTGCTTTGCCCTTTCGCCTTGCTTTGCCTTGCATTGCTTTGCCCCTTTGCCCCTCCTTGCCTTTACTTGCTTTGCCATTTTGCCTTGCCTTGCCTTTAATTGCTTTGCCTTTTTCCCTTGCCTTCATACCTTTGCCCTTCTGCCTTGCCTAGATTTGCCCTTTTGCCTTGCATTGCCTTGCCTTGCTTTCCCTTTTGCCTTGACATGCCTTGCCTTGCCTTGCTTTCCCCATTTTCCTTGACTTGCTTTGCCTTGCTTTGACCTTTTGCATTGACATGCCTTGATTTGCCCCTTTTTCGTCTTTTGTCTTGCCTTGCTTTTCCCATTTCCTTGCCTTGCCTTATTTTGCAATTTTGCCTTGTCTTGCCATGCCTTGCATTTGCCTTGCCTTGCCTTCCTTTTCCCTTTTGCATTGCATTGACTTGCTTTTCCCTTTTGCCTTGCCTTGCTTTTCCCTTTTCCCCTTGCCTTGACTTGCTTTTCCTGTTTGCCTTTTCTTGCCTCGCTTTGCCCTTTCGCCTTGCCTTGCCTTGCATTGCTTTGCCCTTTTTCCTTGCCTTGCCATTACTTGCTTTGCCATTTTGCCTTGCCTTGCCTTTACTTGCTTTGCCCTTTTCCCTTTCCTTGCCTAGCTTTGCCCTTTTGCCTTGCCATGCCTTGCCTTGCATAGCTTATTGCCTTTCTTTGCTTTGCCCTTTCGCCTTGCCTTGCCTTGAATTGCCCTTTTGCATTCTTTTGCCTTGCCCTGCTTTGCCCTTTTTCCTTGCCTTGCTTTGTTTTGCCATTTTGCCTTTCCTTGCCATGCTTTGCCCTATTACCTTGCCTTGACTTGTGTTTCCCTTTTGCCTTGCATGGACTTGCTTTTCCCTTTTGCCTTGCCTTGCCTTGCCTTGCCGTTTTTCATTGCCTTGCCTTGCCTTGCTTTGCATTTTACTTTGCCTTGCCTTGCTTTGGCCTTGTGCCATGCCTTGCCTTGCTTTGCCCTTTTGCCTTTCCTTGCCTTGCTTTGTTTTTTGCCTTGCTCTCACTTTGTTTTTTCTTTCTTGCCTTGCTTTGCCCTTTTGCCTTGCCTTGCCTTGCCCTTTTCCTTGCCTAGCCTAGCTTTACCCTTTTGCCTTGCATTGCCTTGCCTTGCTTTGCCCTTTTGCCTTGCCATGCCTTGCCTTGAATCTCCCTATTGCCTTCCCTTGCTTTGCCCTTTTGCCTTGCCCTGCCTTGATTTGCCCTTTTGCCTTCTTTTGTCTTGACCTGCTTTGCCCTTTTTCTTTGCCTTGCCTTGTTTTGCCATTTTGCCTTGCCTTGCCTTGCTTTTAATTTTGCCTTGCCTTGCCTTGCTTTTGCCTTTTGCCTTGCCTTTCCTTGTTTACCCTTTTGCACTGCCTTGCCTTGCTTTGTTTTTTGCCTTGCTTTCACTTGCTGTTCCGTTTTGCCTTGCCTTGCCTTTCTCTGCCGTTTTGCCTTGTCTTGACTTGCTTTTCCCTTTTACCTTTGTCTTGCCTTGATTTTCCCTTTTGTCTTGCGTAGCCTTGCTTTGCCCTTTTGCCTTGCCTTGCCTTGCTTTGCCCTTTTTCCTTGCCTTGCCTAGCTTTGCCCTTTTGCTTTCTCTTGCATTGCTTTGCCCTTTTGCATTGCCTTGCCTTGCCTTGCATTGACCTTTTGTCTTGCCTTGCTTTGCTTTGCCCTTTTGCCCCGCCTTGCCTTGCTTTTCTTATCCATTCTTCTTGCCTTGCCCTGCCTTACTTTGCCCTTTTGAGGTGTCTTGCATTGCCTTGCTTTGCCCTTTCGCCTTGCCTTGCCTTGCATTGCTTTGCCCTTTTGCCTTGCCTTGCCTTTACTTGCTTTGCCCTATTGCCTTGCCTTGCCTTGCTTTTCTTATCCATTTTTCTTGTCTTGCCTTGCCTTGCTTTTCCCTTTCGCCTTGCTTTGCCTTGCATTGCTTTGCCCCTTTGCCCCTCCTTGCCTTTACTTGCTTTGCCATTTTGCCTTGCCTTGCCTTTAATTGCTTTGCCTTTTTCCCTTGCCTTCATACCTTTGCCCTTTTGCCTTGCCTAGATTTGCCCTTTTGCCTTGCATTGCCTTGCCTTGCTTTCCCTTTTGCCTTGACATGCCTTGCCTTGCCTTGCTTTCTCTATTTTCCTTGACTTGCTTTGCCTTGCTTTGACCTTTTGCCTTGACTTGCCTTGATTTGCCCCTTTTCCGTCTTTTGTCTTGCCTTGCTTTTCCCATTTCCTTGCCTTTGCCTTATTTTGCAATTTTGCCTTGTCTTGCCATGCCTTGCATTTGCCTTGCCTTGCCTTCCTTTTCCCTTTTGCATTGCATTGACTTGCTTTTCCCTTTTGCCTTGCCTTGCCTTGCTTTTCCCTTTTCCCCTTGCCTTGACTTGCTTTTCCTGTTTGCCTTTTCTTTCCTCGCTTTGCCCTTTCGCCTTGCCTTGCCTTGCATTGCTTTGCCCTTTTGCCCCGCCTTGCCTTGCTTTTCTTATCCATTCTTCTTGCCTTGCCTTGCCTTGCTTTGCCCTTTCGCCTTGCCTTGCCTTGCATTGCTTTGCCCTTTTGCCTTGCCTTGCCTTTACTTGCTTTGCCATTTTGCCTTGCCTTACCTTTACTTGCTTTGCCCTTTTCCCTTGCCTTGCCTTGCTTTGCCGTTTTGCCTTGCCTTGCCTTGCTTTGTTTTTTGCCTTGCTTTCACTTTCTTTTCCATTTTGCCTTGCATTGACTTGCTTTTCCCTTTTGCCTTGCCTTACCTTGCTTTGCCGTTTTGCCTTGTCTTGACTTGCTTTTCCCTTTTACCTTTGTCTTGCCTTGATTTTCCCTTTTGTCTTGCGTTGCCTTGCTTTGCCCTTTTGCCTTGCCTTGCCTTGTTTTGCCATTTTGCCTTGCCTTGCCACGCTTTGCCCTATTGCCTTGCCTTGACTTGCATTTCCCTTTTGCCTTGCATGGACTTGCTTTTCCCTTTTGCCTTGCCTTGCCTTGCCCTTTTTCATTGCCTTGCCTTGCCTTGCTTTGCATTTTGCCTTGCCTTTACTTCCTTTGCCCTTTTGCCTTGCCTTGCCTTGCTTTGCCCTTTTGCTTTGCTTTGCCTTGTTTTGCCATTTTGCCTTGCCTTGCCACGCTTTGCCCTATTGCCTTGCCTTGACTTGCATTTCCCTTTTGTCTTGCATTGACTTGCTTTTCCCTTTTGCCTTGCCTTGCCTTGCTTTTCCGTTTTCCCCTTTCCTTGACTTGCTATTCCTGTTTGCCTTTTCTTGCCTTGCTTTGCCCTTTCGCCTTCCCTTGCCTTGCATTGCTTTGCTCTGTTGCCTTGCCTTGCCTTGCTTTCCCCTTTTGACTTGTCATGCCTAGCTTTGCCCTTTTGTTTTCTCTTGCCTTGCTTTCCCTTTTGCATTGCCTTGCCTTGCCTTGCTTTGCATTTTGGCTTGCCTTGCCTTGATTTGCCCTTTTGCCTTGCCTTGCCTTGCTTTTCTTATCCATTTTTCTTGTCTTGCCTTGCCTTGCTTTGCCCTTTCGCCTTGCCTTGCCTTGCATTGCTTTGCCCTTTTGCCCCTCCTTGCCTTTACTTGCTTTGCCATTTTGCCTTGCCTTGCCTTTAATTGCTTTGCCTTTTTCCCTTGCCTTCATACCTTTGCCCTTTTGCCTTGCCTAGATTTGCCCTTTTGCCTTGCATTGCCTTGCCTTGCTTTCCCTTTTGCCTTGACATGCCTTGCCTTGCCTTGCTTTCCCCATTTTCCTTGACTTGCTTTGCCTTGCTTTGCCCTTTCGCCTTGCCTTGCCTTGCATTGCTTTTCCCTTTTGCCTTGCCTTGCCTTTACTTGCTTTGCCATTTTGCCTTGCCTTACCTTTACTTGCTTTGCCCTTTTCCCTTGCCTTGCCTTGCTTTGCCGTTTTGCCTTGCCTTGCCTTGCTTTGTTTTTTGCTTGCTTTCACTTTCTTTTCCATTTTGCCTTGCATTGACTTGCTTTTCCCTTTTGCCTTGCCTTACCTTGCTTTGCCGTTTTGCCTTGTCTTGACTTGCTTTTCCCTTTTACCCTTGTCTTGCCTTGATTTTCCCTTTTGTCTTGCGTTGCCTTGCTTTGCCCTTTTGCCTTGCCTTACCTTGCTTTGCCGTTTTGCCTTGTCTTGACTTGCTTTTCCCTTTTACCTTTGTCTTGCCTTGATTTTCCCTTTTGCCTTGCATGGACTTGCTTTTCCCTTTTGCCTTGCCTTGCCTTGCCCTTTTTCATTGCCTTGCCTTGCCTTGCTTTGCATTTTGCCTTGCCTTTACTTCCTTTGCCCTTTTGCCTTGCCTTGCCTTGCTTTGCCCTTTTGCTTTGCTTTGCCTTGTTTTGCCATTTTGCCTTGCCTTGCCACGCTTTGCCCTATTGCCTTGCCTTGACTTGCATTTCCCTTTTGTCTTGCATTGACTTGCTTTTCCCTTTTGCCTTGCCTTGCCTTGCTTTTCCGTTTTCCCCTTTCCTTGACTTGCTATTCCTGTTTGCCTTTTCTTGCCTTGCTTTGCCCTTTCGCCTTGCCTTGTCTTGCATTGCTTTGCTCTGTTGCCTTGCCTTGCATTGCTTTCCCCTTTTGACTTGTCATGCCTAGCTTTGCCCTTTTGTTTTCTCTTGCCTTGCTTTCCCTTTTGCATTGCCTTGCCTTGCCTTGCTTTGCATTTTGGCTTGCCTTGCCTTGATTTGCCCTATTGCCTTGCCTTGCCTTGCTTTTCTTATCCATTTTTCTTGTCTTGCCTTGCCTTGCTTTTCCCTTTCGCCTTGCTTTGCCTTGCATTGCTTTGCCCCTTTGCCCCTCCTTGCCTTTACTTGCTTTGCCATTTTGCCTTGCCTTGCCTTTAATTGCTTTGCCTTTTTCCCTTGCCTTCATACCTTTGCCCTTCTGCCTTGCCTAGATTTGCCCTTTTGCCTTGCATTGCCTTGCCTTGCTTTCCCTTTTGCCTTGACATGCCTTGCCTTGCCTTGCTTTCCCCATTTTCCTTGACTTGCTTTGCCTTGCTTTGACCTTTTGCATTGACATGCCTTGATTTGCCCCTTTTTCGTCTTTTGTCTTGCCTTGCTTTTCCCATTTCCTTGCCTTGCCTTATTTTGCAATTTTGCCTTGTCTTGCCATGCCTTGCATTTGCCTTGCCTTGCCTTCCTTTTCCCTTTTGCATTGCATTGACTTGCTTTTCCCTTTTGCCTTGCCTTGCTTTTCCCTTTTCCCCTTGCCTTGACTTGCTTTTCCTGTTTGCCTTTTCTTGCCTCGCTTTGCCCTTTCGCCTTGCCTTGCCTTGCATTGCTTTGCCCTTTTTCCTTGCCTTGCCATTACTTGCTTTGCCATTTTGCCTTGCCTTGCCTTTACTTGCTTTGCCCTTTTCCCTTTCCTTGCCTAGCTTTGCCCTTTTGCCTTGCCATGCCTTGCCTTGCATTGCCCTATTGCCTTTCTTTGCTTTGCCCTTTCGCCTTGCCTTGCCTTGAATTGCCCTTTTGCATTCTTTTGCCTTGCCCTGCTTTGCCCTTTTTCCTTGCCTTGCTTTGTTTTGCCATTTTGCCTTTCCTTGCCATGCTTTGCCCTATTACCTTGCCTTGACTTGTGTTTCCCTTTTGCCTTGCATGGACTTGCTTTTCCCTTTTGCCTTGCCTTGCCTTGCCTTGCCGTTTTTCATTGCCTTGCCTTGCCTTGCTTTGCATTTTACTTTGCCTTGCCTTGCTTTGGCCTTGTGCCATGCCTTGCCTTGCTTTGCCCTTTTGCCTTTCCTTGCCTTGCTTTGTTTTTTGCCTTGCTCTCACTTTGTTTTTTCTTTCTTGCCTTGCTTTGCCCTTTTGCCTTGCCTTGCCTTGCCCTTTTCCTTGCCTAGCCTAGCTTTACCCTTTTGCCTTGCATTGCCTTGCCTTGCTTTGCCCTTTTGCCTTGCCATGCCTTGCCTTGAATCTCCCTATTGCCTTCCCTTGCTTTGCCCTTTTGCCTTGCCCTGCCTTGATTTGCCCTTTTGCCTTCTTTTGTCTTGACCTGCTTTGCCCTTTTTCTTTGCCTTGCCTTGTTTTGCCATTTTGCCTTGCCTTGCCTTGCTTTTAATTTTGCCTTGCCTTGCCTTGCTTTTGCCTTTTGCCTTGCCTTTCCTTGTTTACCCTTTTGCACTGCCTTGCCTTGCTTTGTTTTTTGCCTTGCTTTCACTTGCTGTTCCGTTTTGCCTTGCCTTGCCTTTCTCTGCCGTTTTGCCTTGTCTTGACTTGCTTTTCCCTTTTACCTTTGTCTTGCCTTGATTTTCCCTTTTGTCTTGCGTAGCCTTGCTTTGCCCTTTTGCCTTGCCTTGCCTTGCTTTGCCCTTTTTCCTTGCCTTGCCTAGCTTTGCCCTTTTGCTTTCTCTTGCATTGCTTTGCCCTTTTGCATTGCCTTGCCTTGCCTTGCATTGACCTTTTGTCTTGCCTTGCTTTGCTTTGCCCTTTTGCCCCGCCTTGCCTTGCTTTTCTTATCCATTCTTCTTGCCTTGCCCTGCCTTACTTTGCCCTTTTGAGGTGTCTTGCATTGCCTTGCTTTGCCCTTTCGCCTTGCCTTGCCTTGCATTGCTTTGCCCTTTTGCCTTGCCTTGCCTTTACTTGCTTTGCCCTATTGCCTTGCCTTGCCTTGCTTTTCTTATCCATTTTTCTTGTCTTGCCTTGCCTTGCTTTTCCCTTTCGCCTTGCTTTGCCTTGCATTGCTTTGCCCCTTTGCCCCTCCTTGCCTTTACTTGCTTTGCCATTTTGCCTTGCCTTGCCTTTAATTGCTTTGCCTTTTTCCCTTGCCTTCATACCTTTGCCCTTTTGCCTTGCCTAGATTTGCCCTTTTGCCTTGCATTGCCTTGCCTTGCTTTCCCTTTTGCCTTGACATGCCTTGCCTTGCCTTGCTTTCTCTATTTTCCTTGACTTGCTTTGCCTTGCTTTGACCTTTTGCCTTGACTTGCCTTGATTTGCCCCTTTTCCGTCTTTTGTCTTGCCTTGCTTTTCCCATTTCCTTGCCTTTGCCTTATTTTGCAATTTTGCCTTGTCTTGCCATGCCTTGCATTTGCCTTGCCTTGCCTTCCTTTTCCCTTTTGCATTGCATTGACTTGCTTTTCCCTTTTGCCTTGCCTTGCCTTGCTTTTCCCTTTTCCCCTTGCCTTGACTTGCTTTTCCTGTTTGCCTTTTCTTTCCTCGCTTTGCCCTTTCGCCTTGCCTTGCCTTGCATTGCTTTGCCCTTTTGCCCCGCCTTGCCTTGCTTTTCTTATCCATTCTTCTTGCCTTGCCTTGCCTTGCTTTGCCCTTTCGCCTTGCCTTGCCTTGCATTGCTTTGCCCTTTTGCCTTGCCTTGCCTTTACTTGCTTTGCCATTTTGCCTTGCCTTACCTTTACTTGCTTTGCCCTTTTCCCTTGCCTTGCCTTGCTTTGCCGTTTTGCCTTGCCTTGCCTTGCTTTGTTTTTTGCCTTGCTTTCACTTTCTTTTCCATTTTGCCTTGCATTGACTTGCTTTTCCCTTTTGCCTTGCCTTACCTTGCTTTGCCGTTTTGCCTTGTCTTGACTTGCTTTTCCCTTTTACCTTTGTCTTGCCTTGATTTTCCCTTTTGTCTTGCGTTGCCTTGCTTTGCCCTTTTGCCTTGCCTTGCCTTGTTTTGCCATTTTGCCTTGCCTTGCCACGCTTTGCCCTATTGCCTTGCCTTGACTTGCATTTCCCTTTTGCCTTGCATGGACTTGCTTTTCCCTTTTGCCTTGCCTTGCCTTGCCCTTTTTCATTGCCTTGCCTTGCCTTGCTTTGCATTTTGCCTTGCCTTTACTTCCTTTGCCCTTTTGCCTTGCCTTGCCTTGCTTTGCCCTTTTGCTTTGCTTTGCCTTGTTTTGCCATTTTGCCTTGCCTTGCCACGCTTTGCCCTATTGCCTTGCCTTGACTTGCATTTCCCTTTTGTCTTGCATTGACTTGCTTTTCCCTTTTGCCTTGCCTTGCCTTGCTTTTCCGTTTTCCCCTTTCCTTGACTTGCTATTCCTGTTTGCCTTTTCTTGCCTTGCTTTGCCCTTTCGCCTTCCCTTGCCTTGCATTGCTTTGCTCTGTTGCCTTGCCTTGCCTTGCTTTCCCCTTTTGACTTGTCATGCCTAGCTTTGCCCTTTTGTTTTCTCTTGCCTTGCTTTCCCTTTTGCATTGCCTTGCCTTGCCTTGCTTTGCATTTTGGCTTGCCTTGCCTTGATTTGCCCTTTTGCCTTGCCTTGCCTTGCTTTTCTTATCCATTTTTCTTGTCTTGCCTTGCCTTGCTTTGCCCTTTCGCCTTGCCTTGCCTTGCATTGCTTTGCCCTTTTGCCCCTCCTTGCCTTTACTTGCTTTGCCATTTTGCCTTGCCTTGCCTTTAATTGCTTTGCCTTTTTCCCTTGCCTTCATACCTTTGCCCTTTTGCCTTGCCTAGATTTGCCCTTTTGCCTTGCATTGCCTTGCCTTGCTTTCCCTTTTGCCTTGACATGCCTTGCCTTGCCTTGCTTTCCCCATTTTCCTTGACTTGCTTTGCCTTGCTTTGCCCTTTCGCCTTGCCTTGCCTTGCATTGCTTTTCCCTTTTGCCTTGCCTTGCCTTTACTTGCTTTGCCATTTTGCCTTGCCTTACCTTTACTTGCTTTGCCCTTTTCCCTTGCCTTGCCTTGCTTTGCCGTTTTGCCTTGCCTTGCCTTGCTTTGTTTTTTGCTTGCTTTCACTTTCTTTTCCATTTTGCCTTGCATTGACTTGCTTTTCCCTTTTGCCTTGCCTTACCTTGCTTTGCCGTTTTGCCTTGTCTTGACTTGCTTTTCCCTTTTACCCTTGTCTTGCCTTGATTTTCCCTTTTGTCTTGCGTTGCCTTGCTTTGCCCTTTTGCCTTGCCTTACCTTGCTTTGCCGTTTTGCCTTGTCTTGACTTGCTTTTCCCTTTTACCTTTGTCTTGCCTTGATTTTCCCTTTTGCCTTGCATGGACTTGCTTTTCCCTTTTGCCTTGCCTTGCCTTGCCCTTTTTCATTGCCTTGCCTTGCCTTGCTTTGCATTTTGCCTTGCCTTTACTTCCTTTGCCCTTTTGCCTTGCCTTGCCTTGCTTTGCCCTTTTGCTTTGCTTTGCCTTGTTTTGCCATTTTGCCTTGCCTTGCCACGCTTTGCCCTATTGCCTTGCCTTGACTTGCATTTCCCTTTTGTCTTGCATTGACTTGCTTTTCCCTTTTGCCTTGCCTTGCCTTGCTTTTCCGTTTTCCCCTTTCCTTGACTTGCTATTCCTGTTTGCCTTTTCTTGCCTTGCTTTGCCCTTTCGCCTTGCCTTGTCTTGCATTGCTTTGCTCTGTTGCCTTGCCTTGCATTGCTTTCCCCTTTTGACTTGTCATGCCTAGCTTTGCCCTTTTGTTTTCTCTTGCCTTGCTTTCCCTTTTGCATTGCCTTGCCTTGCCTTGCTTTGCATTTTGGCTTGCCTTGCCTTGATTTGCCCTATTGCCTTGCCTTGCCTTGCTTTTCTTATCCATTTTTCTTGTCTTGCCTTGCCTTGCTTTTCCCTTTCGCCTTGCTTTGCCTTGCATTGCTTTGCCCCTTTGCCCCTCCTTGCCTTTACTTGCTTTGCCATTTTGCCTTGCCTTGCCTTTAATTGCTTTGCCTTTTTCCCTTGCCTTCATACCTTTGCCCTTCTGCCTTGCCTAGATTTGCCCTTTTGCCTTGCATTGCCTTGCCTTGCCTTGCTTTCCCCATTTTCCTTGACTTGCTTTGCCTTGCTTTGACCTTTTGCATTGACATGCCTTGATTTGCCCCTTTTTCGTCTTTTGTCTTGCCTTGCTTTTCCCATTTCCTTGCCTTGCCTTATTTTGCAATTTTGCCTTGTCTTGCCATGCCTTGCATTTGCCTTGCCTTGCCTTCCTTTTCCCTTTTGCATTGCATTGACTTGCTTTTCCCTTTTGCCTTGCCTTGCTTTTCCCTTTTCCCCTTGCCTTGACTTGCTTTTCCTGTTTGCCTTTTCTTGCCTCGCTTTGCCCTTTCGCCTTGCCTTGCCTTGCATTGCTTTGCCCTTTTTCCTTGCCTTGCCATTACTTGCTTTGCCATTTTGCCTTGCCTTGCCTTTACTTGCTTTGCCCTTTTCCCTTTCCTTGCCTAGCTTTGCCCTTTTGCCTTGCCATGCCTTGCCTTGCATTGCCCTATTGCCTTTCTTTGCTTTGCCCTTTCGCCTTGCCTTGCCTTGAATTGCCCTTTTGCATTCTTTTGCCTTGCCCTGCTTTGCCCTTTTTCCTTGCCTTGCTTTGTTTTGCCATTTTGCCTTTCCTTGCCATGCTTTGCCCTATTACCTTGCCTTGACTTGTGTTTCCCTTTTGCCTTGCATGGACTTGCTTTTCCCTTTTGCCTTGCCTTGCCTTGCCTTGCCGTTTTTCATTGCCTTGCCTTGCCTTGCTTTGCATTTTACTTTGCCTTGCCTTGCTTTGGCCTTGTGCCATGCCTTGCCTTGCTTTGCCCTTTTGCCTTTCCTTGCCTTGCTTTGTTTTTTGCCTTGCTCTCACTTTGTTTTTTCTTTCTTGCCTTGCTTTGCCCTTTTGCCTTGCCTTGCCTTGCCCTTTTCCTTGCCTAGCCTAGCTTTACCCTTTTGCCTTGCATTGCCTTGCCTTGCTTTGCCCTTTTGCCTTGCCATGCCTTGCCTTGCATCTCCCTATTGCCTTCCCTTGCTTTGCCCTTTTGCCTTGCCCTGCCTTGATTTGCCCTTTTGCCTTCTTTTGTCTTGACCTGCTTTGCCCTTTTTCTTTGCCTTGCCTTGTTTTGCCATTTTGCCTTGCCTTGCCTTGCTTTTAATTTTGCCTTGCCTTGCCTTGCTTTTGCCTTTTGCCTTGCCTTTCCTTGTTTACCCTTTTGCACTGCCTTGCCTTGCTTTGTTTTTTGCCTTGCTTTCACTTGCTGTTCCGTTTTGCCTTGCCTTGCCTTTCTCTGCCGTTTTGCCTTGTCTTGACTTGCTTTTCCCTTTTACCTTTGTCTTGCCTTGATTTTCCCTTTTGTCTTGCGTTGCCTTGCTTTGCCCTTTTGCCTTGCCTTGCCTTGCTTTGCCCTTTTTCCTTGCCTTGCCTAGCTTTGCCCTTTTGCTTTCTCTTGCATTGCTTTGCCCTTTTGCATTGCCTTGCCTTGCCTTGCATTGACCTTTTGTCTTGCCTTGCTTTGCTTTGCCCTTTTGCCCCGCCTTGCCTTGCTTTTCTTATCCATTCTTCTTGCCTTGCCCTGCCTTACTTTGCCCTTTTGAGGTGTCTTGCATTGCCTTGCTTTGCCCTTTCGCCTTGCCTTCCCTTGCATTGCTTTGCCCTTTTGCCTTGCCTTGCCTTTACTTGCTTTGCCCTATTGCCTTGCCTTGCCTTGCTTTTCTTATCCATTTTTCTTGTCTTGCCTTGCCTTGCTTTTCCCTTTCGCCTTGCTTTGCCTTGCATTGCTTTGCCCTTTTGCCCCTCCTTGCCTTTACTTGCTTTGCCATTTTGCCTTGCCTTGCCTTTAATTGCTTTGCCTTTTTCCCTTGCCTTCATACCTTTGCCCTTTTGCCTTGCCTAGATTTGCCCTTTTGCCTTGCATTGCCTTGCCTTGCTTTCCCTTTTGCCTTGACATGCCTTGCCTTGCCTTTCTTTCTCTATTTTCCTTGACTTGCTTTGCCTTGCTTTGACCTTTTGCCTTGACTTGCCTTGATTTGCCCCTTTTCCGTCTTTTGTCTTGCCTTGCTTTTCCCATTTCCTTGCCTTGCCTTATTTTGCAATTTTGCCTTGTCTTGCCATGCCTTGCATTTGCCTTGCCTTGCCTTCCTTTTCCCTTTTGCATTGCATTGACTTGCTTTTCCCTTTTGCCTTGCCTTGCCTTGCTTTTCCCTTTTCCCCTTGCCTTGACTTGCTTTTCCTGTTTGCCTTTTCTTTCCTCGCTTTGCCCTTTCGCCTTGCCTTGCCTTGCATTGCTTTGCCCTTTTGCCCCGCCTTGCCTTGCTTTTCTTATCCATTCTTCTTGCCTTGCCTTGCCTTGCTTTGCCCTTTCGCCTTGCCTTGCCTTGCATTGCTTTGCCCTTTTGCCTTGCCTTGCCTTTACTTGCTTTGCCATTTTGCCTTGCCTTACCTTTACTTGCTTTGCCCTTTTCCCTTGCCTTGCCTTGCTTTGCCGTTTTGCCTTGCCTTGCCTTGCTTTGTTTTTTGCCTTGCTTTCACTTTCTTTTCCATTTTGCCTTGCATTGACTTGCTTTTCCCTTTTGCCTTGCCTTACCTTGCTTTGCCGTTTTGCCTTGTCTTGACTTGCTTTTCCCTTTTACCTTTGTCTTGCCTTGATTTTCCCTTTTGTCTTGCGTTGCCTTGCTTTGCCCTTTTGCCTTACCTTGCCTTGTTTTGCCATTTTGCCTTGCCTTGCCACGCTTTGCCCTATTGCTTTGCCTTGACTTGCATTTCCCTTTTGCCTTGCATGGACTTGCTTTTCCCTTTTGCCTTGCCTTGCCTTGCCCTTTTTCATTGCCTTGCCTTGCCTTGCTTTGCATTTTGCCTTGCCTTTACTTCCTTTGCCCTTTTGCCTTGCCTTGCCTTGCTTTGCCCTTTTGCTTTGCTTTGCCTTGTTTTGCCATTTTGCCTTGCCTTGCCACGCTTTGCCCTATTGCCTTGCCTTGACTTGCATTTCCCTTTTGTCTTGCATTGACTTGCTTTTCCCTTTTGCCTTGCCTTGCCTTGCTTTTCCGTTTTCCCCTTTCCTTGACTTGCTATTCCTGTTTGCCTTTTCTTGCCTTGCTTTGCCCTTTCGCCTTCCCTTGCCTTGCATTGCTTTGCTCTGTTGCCTTGCCTTGCCTTGCTTTCCCCTTTTGACTTGTCATGCCTAGCTTTGCCCTTTTGTTTTCTCTTGCCTTGCTTTCCCTTTTGCATTGCCTTGCCTTGCCTTGCTTTGCATTTTGGCTTGCCTTGCCTTGATTTGCCCTTTTGCCTTGCCTTGCCTTGCTTTTCTTATCCATTTTTCTTGTCTTGCCTTGCCTTGCTTTGCCCTTTCGCCTTGCCTTGCCTTGCATTGCTTTGCCCTTTTGCCCCTCCTTGCCTTTACTTGCTTTGCCATTTTGCCTTGCCTTGCCTTTAATTGCTTTGCCTTTTTCCCTTGCCTTCATACCTTTGCCCTTTTGCCTTGCCTAGATTTGCCCTTTTGCCTTGCATTGCCTTGCCTTGCTTTCCCTTTTGCCTTGACATGCCTTGCCTTGCCTTGCTTTCCCCATTTTCCTTGACTTGCTTTGCCTTGCTTTGCCCTTTCGCCTTGCCTTGCCTTGCATTGCTTTTCCCTTTTGCCTTGCCTTGCCTTTACTTGCTTTGCCATTTTGCCTTGCCTTACCTTTACTTGCTTTGCCCTTTTCCCTTGCCTTGCCTTGCTTTGCCGTTTTGCCTTGCCTTGCCTTGCTTTGTTTTTTGCTTGCTTTCACTTTCTTTTCCATTTTGCCTTGCATTGACTTGCTTTTCCCTTTTGCCTTGCCTTACCTTGCTTTGCCGTTTTGCCTTGTCTTGACTTGCTTTTCCCTTTTACCTTTGTCTTGCCTTGATTTTCCCTTTTGTCTTGCGTTGCCTTGCTTTGCCCTTTTGCCTTGCCTTACCTTGCTTTGCCGTTTTGCCTTGTCTTGACTTGCTTTTCCCTTTTACCTTTGTCTTGCCTTGATTTTCCCTTTTGCCTTGCATGGACTTGCTTTTCCCTTTTGCCTTGCCTTGCCTTGCCCTTTTTCATTGCCTTGCCTTGCCTTGCTTTGCATTTTGCCTTGCCTTTACTTCCTTTGCCCTTTTGCCTTGCCTTGCCTTGCTTTGCCCTTTTGCTTTGCTTTGCCTTGTTTTGCCATTTTGCCTTGCCTTGCCACGCTTTGCCCTATTGCCTTGCCTTGACTTGCATTTCCCTTTTGTCTTGCATTGACTTGCTTTTCCCTTTTGCCTTGCCTTGCCTTGCTTTTCCGTTTTCCCCTTTCCTTGACTTGCTATTCCTGTTTGCCTTTTCTTGCCTTGCTTTGCCCTTTCGCCTTGCCTTGTCTTGCATTGCTTTGCTCTGTTGCCTTGCCTTGCATTGCTTTCCCCTTTTGACTTGTCATGCCTAGCTTTGCCCTTTTGTTTTCTCTTGCCTTGCTTTCCCTTTTGCATTGCCTTGCCTTGCCTTGCTTTGCATTTTGGCTTGCCTTGCCTTGATTTGCCCTATTGCCTTGCCTTGCCTTGCTTTTCTTATCCATTTTTCTTGTCTTGCCTTGCCTTGCTTTTCCCTTTCGCCTTGCTTTGCCTTGCATTGCTTTGCCCCTTTGCCCCTCCTTGCCTTTACTTGCTTTGCCATTTTGCCTTGCCTTGCCTTTAATTGCTTTGCCTTTTTCCCTTGCCTTCATACCTTTGCCCTTCTGCCTTGCCTAGATTTGCCCTTTTGCCTTGCATTGCCTTGCCTTGCTTTCCCTTTTGCCTTGACATGCCTTGCCTTGCCTTGCTTTCCCCATTTTCCTTGACTTGCTTTGCCTTGCTTTGACCTTTTGCATTGACATGCCTTGATTTGCCCCTTTTTCGTCTTTTGTCTTGCCTTGCTTTTCCCATTTCCTTGCCTTGCCTTATTTTGCAATTTTGCCTTGTCTTGCCATGCCTTGCATTTGCCTTGCCTTGCCTTCCTTTTCCCTTTTGCATTGCATTGACTTGCTTTTCCCTTTTGCCTTGCCTTGCTTTTCCCTTTTCCCCTTGCCTTGACTTGCTTTTCCTGTTTGCCTTTTCTTGCCTCGCTTTGCCCTTTCGCCTTGCCTTGCCTTTCTTTGCTTTGCCCTTTCGCCTTGCCTTGCCTTGAATTGCCCTTTTGCATTCTTTTGCCTTGCCCTGCTTTGCCCTTTTTCCTTGCCTTGCTTTGTTTTGCCATTTTGCCTTTCCTTGCCATGCTTTGCCCTATTACCTTGCCTTGACTTGTGTTTCCCTTTTGCCTTGCATGGACTTGCTTTTCCCTTTTGCCTTGCCTTGCCTTGCCTTGCCGTTTTTCATTGCCTTGCCTTGCCTTGCTTTGCATTTTACTTTGCCTTGCCTTGCTTTGGCCTTTTGCCATGCCTTGCCTTGCTTTGCCCTTTTGCCTTTCCTTGCCTTGCTTTGTTTTTTGCCTTGCTCTCACTTTGTTTTTTCTTTCTTGACTTGCTTTGCCCTTTTGCCTTGCCTTGCCTTGCCCTTTTCCTTGCCTAGCCTAGCTTTACCCTTTTGCCTTGCATTGCCTTGCCTTGCTTTGCCCTTTTGCCTTGCCATGCCTTGCCTTGCATCTCCCTATTGCCTTCCCTTGCTTTGCCCTTTTGCCTTGCCCTGCCTTGATTTGCCCTTTTGCCTTCTTTTGTCTTGACCTGCTTTGCCCTTTTTCTTTGCCTTGCCTTGTTTTGCCATTTTGCCTTGCCTTGCCTTGCTTTTAGTTTTGCCTTGCCTTGCCTTGCTTTTGCCTTTTGCCTTGCCTTTCCTTGTTTACCCTTTTGCACTGCCTTGCCTTGCTTTGTTTTTTGCCTTGCTTTCACTTGCTGTTCCGTTTTGCCTTGCCTTGCCTTTCTCTGCCGTTTTGCCTTGTCTTGACTTGCTTTTCCCTTTTACCTTTGTCTTGCCTTGATTTTCCCTTTTGTCTTGCGTTGCCTTGCTTTGCCCTTTTGCCTTGCCTTGCCTTGCTTTGCCCTTTTTCCTTGCCTTGCCTAGCTTTGCCCTTTTGCTTTCTCTTGCATTGCTTTGCCCTTTTGCATTGCCTTGCCTTGCCTTGCATTGACCTTTTGTCTTGCCTTGCTTTGCTTTGCCCTTTTGCCCCGCCTTGCCTTGCTTTTCTTATCCATTCTTCTTGCCTTGCCCTGCCTTACTTTGCCCTTTTGAGGTGTCTTGCATTGCCTTGCTTTGCCCTTTCGCCTTGCCTTGCCTTGCATTGCTTTGCCCTTTTGCCTTGCCTTGCCTTTACTTGCTTTGCCCTATTGCCTTGCCTTGCCTTGCTTTTCTTATCCATTTTTCTTGTCTTGCCTTGCCTTGCTTTTCCCTTTCGCCTTGCTTTGCCTTGCATTGCTTTGCCCCTTTGCCCCTCCTTGCCTTTACTTGCTTTGCCATTTTGCCTTGCCTTGCCTTTAATTGCTTTGCCTTTTTCCCTTGCCTTCATACCTTTGCCCTTTTGCCTTGCCTAGATTTGCCCTTTTGCCTTGCATTGCCTTGCCTTGCTTTCCCTTTTGCCTTGACATGCCTTGCCTTGCCTTGCTTTCCCCATTTTCCTTGACTTGCTTTGCCTTGCTTTGCCCTTTTGCCTTGACTTGCCTTGATTTGCCCCTTTTCCGTCTTTTGTCTTGCCTTGCTTTTCCCATTTCCTTGCCTTGCCTTATTTTGCAATTTTGCCTTGTCTTGCCATGCCTTGCATTTGCCTTGCCTTGCCTTCCTTTTCCCTTTTGCATTGCATTGACTTGCTTTTCCCTTTTGCCTTGCCATGCCTTGCTTTTCCCTTTTCCCCTTGCCTTGACTTGCTTTTCCTGTTTGCCTTTTCTTTCCTCGCTTTGCCCTTTCGCCTTGCCTTGCCTTGCATTGCTTTGCCCTTTTTCCTTGCCTTGCCATTACTTGCTTTGCCATTTTGCCTTGCCTTGCCTTTACTTGCTTTGCCCTTTTCCCTTTCCTTGCCTAGCTTTGCCCTTTTGCCTTGCCATGCCTTGCCTTGCATTGCCCTATTGCCTTTCTTTGCTTTGCCCTTTCGCCTTGCCTTGCCTTGAATTGCCCTTTTGCATTCTTTTGTCTTGCCCTGCTTTGCCCTTTTTCCTTGCCTTGCTTTGTTTTGCCATTTTGCCTTTCCTTGCCATGCTTTGCCCTATTACCTTGCCTTGACTTGTGTTTCCCTTTTGCCTTGCATGGACTTGCTTTTCCCTTTTGCCTTGCCTTGCCTTGCCTTGCCGTTTTTCATTGCCTTGCCTTGCCTTGCTTTGCAGTTTACCTTGCCTTGCCTTGCTTTGGCCTTTTGCCATGCCTTGCCTTGCTTTGCCCTTTTGCCTTTCCTTGCCTTGCTTTGTTTTTTGCCTTGCTCTCACTTTGTTTTTTCTTTCTTGCCTTGCTTTGCCCTTTTGCCTTGCTTTGCTTTGCCCTTTTGCCTTGCCTTGCCTTGCCCTTTTCCTTGCCTAGCCTAGCTTTACCCTTTTGCCTTGCATTGCCTTGCCTTGCTTTGCCCTTTTGCCTTGCCATGCCTTGCCTTGCATCTCCCTATTGCCTTCCCTTGCTTTGCCCTTTCGCCTTGCCCTGCCTTGATTTGCCCTTTTGCCTTCTTTTGTCTTGACCTGCTTTGCCCTTTTTCTTTGCCTTGCCTTGTTTTGCCATTTTGCCTTGCCTTGCCTTGCTTTTAATTTTGCCTTGCCTTGCCTTGCTTTTGCCTTTTGCCTTGCCTTTCCTTGTTTACCCTTTTGCACTGCCTTGCCTTGCTTTGTTTTTTGCCTTGCTTTCACTTGCTGTTCCGTTTTGCCCTGCCTTGCCTTTCTCTGCCGTTTTGCCTTGTCTTGACTTGCTTTTCCCTTTTACCTTTGTCTTGCCTTGATTTTCCCTTTTGTCTTGCGTTGCCTTGCTTTGCCCTTTTGCCTTGCCTTGCCTTGCTTTGCCCTTTTCCCTTGCCTTGCCTAGCTTTGCCCTTTTGCTTTCTCTTGCATTGCTTTGCCCTTTTGCATTGCCTTGCCTTGCCTTTCTTTGCCCTTTTGTCTTGCCTTGCTTTGCCCTTTTGTCTTGCCTTGCTTTGCTTTGCCCTTTTGCCCCGCCTTGCCTTGCTTTTCTTATCCATTTTTCTTGCCTTGCCCTGCCTTACTTTGTCCTTTTGAGTTGTCTTGCCTTGCCTTGCTTTGCCCTTTCGCCTTGTCTTGCCTTGCATCGCTTTGCCCTTTTGCCGTTCCTTGCCTATCTTAGCCCTTTTGCCTTGCATTGCCTTGCCTTGCTTTGCCCTTTTGCCTTGCCATGGCTTGCTTTCCCTTTTGCCTTGCCTGGACTTGCTTTTCTCTTTTTCCTTTGTCTTGCCTTGATTTTCCCTTTTGTCTTGCGTTGCCTTGCTTTGCCCTTTTGCCTTGCCTTGCCTTGCTTTCCCCATTTTCCTTGACTTGATTTGCTTTGCTTTCACCTTTTGCCTTTCTTTGCCTTTTCTTGCTTTGCCCTATTGCCTTGCATTGCTTTGCCCTTTCGCCTTGCCTTCCCTTGATTTGCCCCTTTGCCGTCTTTTGTCTTGCCTTGCTTTTCCCTTTTTCCTTGCCTTGCCTTGTTTCGCCATTTTGCTTTTCCCTTTTGCATTGCATTAACTTGCTTTTCCCTTTTGCCTTGCCTTGACTTGCTTTTCCCCTTTGCCTTGTCTTGCCTTCCTTTGCCCTTTTGCCTGGCCTTGCCTTGCATTGCTATGCCCTTTTGCCTTGCCTTGCCTTTACTTGCTTTGCCATTTTGCCTTGCCTTGCCTTTACTTGCTTTGTCCTTTTCTCTTTCCTTCCATAGCTTTGCCCTTTTGCCTTGCATTGCCTTGCCTTGCTTTGCCCTTTTGCCTTGCCATGCCTTGCTTTTTTTTTTGCCTTGCTTTCACTTTCTTTTCCATTTTGCCTTGCATTGACTTGCTTTTCCCTTTTGCCTTGCCTTACCTTGCTTTGCCGTTTTGCCTTGTCTTGACTTGCTTTTCCCTTTTACCTTTGTCTTGCCTTGATTTTCCCTTTTGTCTTGCGTTGCCTTGCTTTGCCCTTTTGCCTTACCTTGCCTTGTTTTGCCATTTTGCCTTGCCTTGCCACGCTTTGCCCTATTGCCTTGCCTTGACTTGCATTTCCCTTTTGCCTTGCATGGACTTGCTTTTCCCTTTTGCCTTGCCTTGCCTTGCCCTTTTTCATTGCCTTGCCTTGCCTTGCTTTGTATTTTGCCTTGCCTTTACTTCCTTTGCACTTTTGCCTTGCCTTGCCTTGCTTTGCCCTTTTGCTTTGCTTTGCCTTGTTTTGCCATTTTGCCTTGCCTTGCCACGCTTTGCCCTATTGCCTTGCCTTGACTTGCATTTCCCTTTTGTCTTGCATTGACTTGCTTTTCCCTTTTGCCTTGCCTTGCCTTGCTTTTCCGTTTTCCCCTTTCCTTGACTTGCTATTCCTGTTTGCCTTTTCTTGCCTTGCTTTGCCCTTTCGCCTTGCCTTGCCTTGCATTGCTTTGCTCTGTTGCCTTGCCTTGCATTGCTTTGCCCTTTTGACTTGTCATGCCTAGCTTTGCCCTTTTGTTTTCTCTTGCCTTGCTTTCCCTTTTGCATTGCCTTGCCTTGCCTTGCTTTGCATTTTGGCTTGCCTTGCCTTGATTTGCCCTTTTGCCTTGCCTTGCTTTGCTTTGCACTTTTGCCTTGCCTTGCCTTGCTTTTCTTATCCATTTTTCTTGTCTTGCCTTGCCTTGCTTTGCCCTTTTGCCCCTCCTTGCCTTTACTTGCTTTGCCATTTTGCCTTGCCTTGCCTTTAATTGCTTTGCCTTTTTCCCTTGCCTTCATACCTTTGCCCTTTTGCCTTGCCTAGATTTGCCCTTTTGCCTTGCATTGCCTTGCCTTGCTTTCCCTTTTGCCTTGACATGCCTTGCCTTGCCTTGCTTTCCCCATTTTCCTTTACTTGCTTTGCCTTGCTTTAACCTTTTGCCTTGACTTGCCTTGATTTGCCCCTTTTCCGTCTTTTGTCTTGCCTTGCTTTTCCCATTTCCTTGCCTTGCCTTATTTTGCAATTTTGCCTTGTCTTGCCATGCTTTGCATTTGCCTTGCCTTGCCTTCCTTTTCCCTTTTGCATTGCATTGACTTGCTTTTCCCTTTTCCGCTTGCCTTGACTTGCTTTTCCTGTTTGCCTTTTCTTGCCTTGCTTTGCCCTTTCGCCTTGCCTTGCCTTGCATTGCTTTGCCCTTTTTCCTTGCCTTGCCATTACTTGCTTTGCCATTTTGCCTTGCCTTGCCTTTACTTGCTTTGCCCTTTTCCCTTGCCTTGCCTAGCTTTGCCCTTTTGCCTTTACGTTGCCTTGCCTTGCTTTGCCCTTTTGCCTTGCCATGTCTTGCCTTGCATTGCCCTATTTCCCTTCCTTGCTTTGCCCTTTCGCCTTGCCTTGCCTTGATTAGCCCTTTTGCCTTCCTTTGTTATGCCCTGCTTTGCCCCTTTTCCTTGCCTTGAGTTGTTTTGCCATTTTTCCTTGCCTTGCCTTGCTTTGCCCTATTGCCTTGCCTTGACTTGCATTTCCCTTTTGCCTTGCATGGACTTGCTTTTCCGTTTTGCCTTGCCTTGCCTTGCCTTGCCCTTTTTCGTTGCCTTGCCTTGCCTTTCTTTGCATTTTGCCTTGCCTTGCCTTGCTTTGGTCTTTTGTCTTGCCTTGACTTGCTTTGCCCTTTTGCCTTGCCTTGCCTTGCTATGTTTTTTGCCTTGCTTTCACTTGCTTTTCCCTTTTGCCTTGCCTTGCCTTGCTTTGTCGTTTTGCCTTGTCTTGCCTCGCTTTGCCCTTTTGCTTTCACTTGCCTTGCTTTGCCCTTTTGCTTTGCCTTGCCTTGCCTTGCTTTACATTTTGCGTTTCCTTGCCTTGTCTTGCTTTGCCCTTTTGCCTTGCATTGCCCATTTCCCTTCTTTTGTCTTGCTTTGCTTTGCCCTTTTGCCTTGCCTTGCATTGCTTTGCCCTTTTGACTTCCCTAGCCAAGCTTTGCCCTTTTGCTTTCCCTTACCTTGCTTTGCCCTTTTGCATTGCCTTGCCTTGCCTTGCTTTGCTTTTTGCCTTGCCTTGCCTTGCTTTGCCTTTTGCCTTGCCTTGCCTTGCTTTTCCCTTTTACAATTGCCTTCTCTTGCTTTTACCGTTTGCCTTGTCTTCCTTGATTTGCCCTTTCACCTTGCCTTGCGTTTCATTGCTTTGCCCTTTTGCCTTGCCTTGCCATTACTTGCTTTGCCATTTTTCCTTGCCTTGCCTTTATTTGCCTTGCCCTTTTCCATTGCCTTGCCTAGCTTTGCCCTTTTGACTTGCATTGCCTTGCCTTGCTTTGCCCGTTTGCCTTGCCATGCCTTGCCTTCCATTGCCCTATTGCCTTTCCTTGCTTTGCCCTTTCGCCTTGCCTTGCCTTGATTTGCCCTTTTGCCTTCTTTTGTCTTGCCCTGCTTTGCCCTTTTTCCTTGCCTTGCCTTGTTTTGCCATTTTGCCTTGTCTTGCAATGCTTTGCCCTATTGCCTTGCCTTGAATTGCATTTCCCTTTTGCCTTGTATGGACTTACTTTTCCGTTTTGACTTGCCTTGCCTTGCCTTGCCCTTTTTCATTGCCTTGCCTTGCCTTGCTTTGCATTTTGCCTTGCCTTGCTTTGGCCTTTTGCCTTGCCTTGCCTTGCTTTGCCCTTTTCCCTTTCCTTGCCTTGCTTTGCCCTTTTGACATGCCTTGCCTTGCTTTGTTTTTTGCCTTGCTTTCACTTTCTTTTTAATTTTGCCTTGCCTTGCCTTGCCCTTTTTCATTGCCTTGCCTTGTCTTGCTTTGCATTTTGCCTTGCCTTGCTTTGGCCTTTTGCCTTGCCTTGCCTTGCTTTGCCCTTTTCCCTTTCCTTGCCTTGCTTTGCCCTTTTGACTTGCCTTGCCTTGCTTTGCCGTTTTGCCTTGTCTTGGCTTGCTTTTCCCCTTTGCCTTGTCTTGCCTTCCTTTGCCCTTTTGCCTGGCCTTGCCTTGCATTGCTATGCCCTTTTGCCTTGCCTTGCCATTACTTGCTTTGACATTTTGCCTTGCCTTCCCTTTACTTGCTTTGTCCTTTTCTCTTTCCTTCCATAGCTTTGCCCTTTTGCCTTGCATTGCCTTGCCTTGCTTTGCCCTTTTGCCTTGCCATGCCTTGCTTGCATTGCCCTATTGCCTTTCCTTGCTTTGCCCTTTCGCCTTGCCTTGCCTTGATTTGCCCTTTTGCCTTCTTTTGTCTTGTCCTGCTTTGCCCTATTGTCTTGCCTTGACTTGCATTTCCCTTTTGCCTTGCATGGACTTGCTTTTCCGTTTTGCCTTAACTGGCCTTGATTTGCCCCTTTGCCGTCTTTTGTCTTGCCTTGCTTTTCCCATTTCCTTGCCTTGCCTTATGTTGCAATTTTGCCTTGTCTTGCCTTGCTTTGCATTTGCCTTGCCTTGCCTTCCTTTTCCCTTTTGCATTGCATTGACTTGCTTTTCCCTTTTGCCTTGCCTTGCCTTGCTTTTCCCTTTTCCCCTGCCTTGACTTGCTTTTCCAGTTTGCCTTTTCTTGCCTTGCTTTGACCTTTCGCCTTGCCTTGCCTTGCCTTGCCCATGCAAGGCAAAAGGGAAACGCAAGTCAAGGCAAGGTAATAGGGCAAAGCATGGCAAGGAAAGGCAAAATGGCAAAACAAAGCAAGGCAAGGAAAAAGGGCAAAGCAGGGCAAGACAAAAGAAGGCAAAAGGGCAATTCAAGGCAAGGCAAGGCGAAAGGGCAAAGCAAAGAAAGGCAATAGGGCAATGCAAGGCAAGGCATGGCAAGGCAAAAGGGCAAAGCTAGGCAAGGAAAGGGAAAAGGGCAAGGCAAAAGGGCAAAGCTATGCAAGGCAAGGTAAAAGGGCAAAGCAAGTAAAGGCAAGGCAAGGCAAAATGTCAAAGCAAGTAATGGCAAGGCAAGGCAAAAGGGCAAAGCAATGCAAGGCAAGGCCAAGGCGAAAGGGCAAAGCAAGGCAAGGCAAGGCAAAAGGGAAAAGGAAGGCAAGGCAAGGGAAAATGCAAAGCAAGGCAAGCAAGGCGAAATTGCAAAACAAGGCAAGGCAAGGAAAAATGGAAAGCAAGGCAAGACAAAAGACGGCAAAGGGGCAAATAAAGGCAAGGCAAGGCGAATGGACAAAGCAATGCAAGGCAATAGGACAAAGCAAGACAAGGCAAGGCAAGGCAAAAGGTCAAAGCAGGGCAAAGCAAGTCAAGGAAAATGGGGAAAGCAAAGCAAGGCAAGGCAAGGCATGGCAAGGCAAAAGGGCAAAGCAAGGCAAGGCAATGCAAGGCAAAAGGGCAAAGCTATGAAGGCAAGGGAAAAAGGCAAAGCAAGTAATGGCAAGGCAAGGAAAAAGAGCAAAGCAAGGCAAGACAAGGCAAACGGGAAAAGCAGGTCAAGGCAAGGGTAAAAGGGAAAAGCAAGGCAAGGCAAGGCAAAAGGGAAAAGCAAGTCAAGGCAAGGCAAAAGGGGAAAGCAAGGCAAGGCAAGGGAAAATGCAAAGCAAGGCAAGCAAGGCAAAATAAGGCAAGGCAAGGAAAAAGGGAAAAGCAAGGCAAGACAAAAGACGGCAAAGGGGCAAATAAAGGCAAAGTAGGTGGAAAGGGCAAAGAAATGCAATGCAATAGGGCAAAGTAAGACAAGGCAATGCAAATGGTCAAAGCAAGGCAAAGCAAGTTAAGGAAAATGGGGAAAGCAAGGCAAGGAAAGGCATGGCAAGGCAAAAGGGCAAAGCAAGGCAAGGCAATGTAAGGTAAAAGGGCAAAGCAAGGCAAGGCAAGGCAAAGGGCAAAGCAAGGCAAGGCAAGGCAAGGCAAACTGGAAAATCAAGGCAAGGAAAGTAAAAAGGGCAAAGCAAGGCAAGGCAAGGCAAAAGGGCAAAGCAAGGCAAAAGAAGGGAAATGGGCAACAAAAGGCAAGGAAAAAGGGCAAAGCAAGGCAAGGCAAGACAAAAGGGCAAAGCAAGACAAAAGTGCAAAGCAAGGCAAGGCAAGGCAATGCAAAAGGGCAAAGCAAGGCAAGTGAAAACAAAAGGGCAAAGCTAGGCAAGGCAAGGCAAAAGGTCAAAGCAAGGCAACGCAAGACAAAAGGGCAAAGCAAGGCAAGACAAAGGTAAAAGGGAAAAGCAAGTCAAGGCAAGGGCAAAAGGGAAAAGCAAGGCAAGGCAAGGGAAAAGGCAAGCAAGGCAAAATTGCAAAACAAGGCAAGGCAAGAGAAAAGGGAAAAGCAAGGCAAGACAAAAGACGGCAAAGGGGCAAATCAAGGCAAGGCAAGGCGAAAGGGCAAAGCAATGCAAGGCAATAGAGCAAAGGAAGACAAGGCATGGCAAGGCAAAATGGCAAAGTAAGGCAACGTTAGGCAAAAGGGCAAAGCAAGGCAAAACAAGGCAAAAGGGCAAAGCAAGGCAACGCAAGACAAAAGGGAAAATCAAGGCAAGACAAAGGTAAAAGGGAAAAGCAAGTCAAGAAAAGGCAAAACGGCAAAGCAAGGCAAGGCAAGGCAAAAGGGAAAAGCAAGTTAATGCAAGGCAAAATTGAAAAGAAAGTGAAAGCAAGGCAAAAAACAAAGCAATGCAAAGCAAGGCAAAAGGGCAAAGCAAGGCAAGGAAAGGGAAAAGGGCAAAGCAAGGCAAGGCAACGCAAAAAGGCCAAAGCAAGGCAAGGGTAGGCAAAATGCAAAGCAAGGCAGGGCAAGGCACTGAAAAAGGGCAAGGCAAGGCAAGGCAAGGCAAAACGGAAAAGCAAGTCCATGCAATGCAAAAGGGAAATGCAATTCAAGGCAAGGCAATAGGGCAAAGTATTGCAAGACAAGGTAAAATGGCAAAACAAGGCAAGGCAAGGAAAAAGGGCAAAACAAGGCAAGGCAATGCAAGGCAAAAGGGCAAAGCTAGGCAAGGCAAGGGAAAAGGGCAAGGCAAGTAAAGGCAAGGCAAGGCAAAATGGCAAAGCAAGTAATGGCAAGGAAAGGCAAAAGGGCAAAGCAATGAAAGGCAAGGCAAGGTGAAAGGGCAAATCAAGGCAAGACAAGGCAAACGGGAAAAGCAAGAGAAGGCAATTGTAAAAGGGAAAAGCAAGGCAAGGAAAGGCAAAAGGGCAAAGCAAGGCAAGGCAAAATTGCAAAGCAAGGCAAGGCAAGGCAAAAGGGAAAAGCAAGTCAAGGCAAGGCAAAAGGGAAAGCAAGGCAAAAAGCAAAGCAAGGCAAGGCAAGGCAATGCAAAAGGGCAAAGCAAGGTAAGGGAAAGCAAAAGGGCAAAGCTAGGCTAGGGAAGTCAAAAGGGCAAAGCAATGCAATGCAAGGCAAAAGGGCAAAGCAAGGCACGACAAGGCAAACAAGAAAAGCAAGTCAAGGCAAGGGTAAAAGGGAAAAGCAAGGAATGGCAATGAAAATTGCAAAGCAACGCAAGGGAAAGCAAAAGGGCAAAGCTAGGCTAGGGAAGGCAAAAGGGCAAAGCAAGGCAAGGCAAGGAAAAAAAGCAAAGCAAAGCAAGACAAAAGAAGGGAAATGGGCAATGCAAGGCAAGGCAAAAGGGCAAAGCAAGTCAATGCAAGGCAAAAGGGAAAATCAAGGCAAGGCAAGGCAAAATGCAAAGCAAGGCAAGGCAAGGCAAAATGGCAAAACCAGGCAAGGCAAGAGAAAAGGGAAAAGCAAGGCAAGACAAAAGACGGCAAAGGGGCAAATCAAGGCAAGGCAAGGCGAAAGGGCAAAGCAATGCAAGGCAATAGGGCAAAGCAAGACAAGGCAATGCAAGGCAAAGCAAGTCAAGGAAAATGGGGAAAGCAAGACAAGGCAAGGCATGGCAAAAGGGCAAAGCTAGGCAAGGCAAGGCAAAAGGGCAAAGCAAGGCAAGGCAAGGGCAAAGCTATGCAAGGCAAGGGAAAAGGGCAAAGCAAGTAAAGGCAAGGCAAGGCAAAATGGCAAAGCAAGTAAAGGCAAGGCAAGTCAAAAGTGCAAAGCAAAGCAAGGCAAGGCAAAAGGGCAAAGCAAGGCAAGGCAAGGCAAGGCAAAATGCAAAGCAAGGCAAGTCAAAGGAATGCAAAAGGGCAAAGCAAGGCAAGAGAAAGCTAAAGGGCAAAGCTAGGCATGGCAAGGCAAAAGGGCAAAGCAAGGGAAGGCAAGGGAAAAGGGCAAAGCACTTAAAGTCAAGGCCAGGCAAAATGGAAGAGCAAGTAAAGGCAAGGTAAAAGGGCAAAGCAAGGCAAGGCAAGGCAAAATGGCAAAACAAGGCAAGGCAAGGAAATAGGGCAAAGCAAGGCGAGACAAAAGACGGCAAAAGGGCAAATCAGGCAAGGCAAGGCAAAAGGGCAAAGCAAGGCAAGGAAAGGCAAAAGCGCAAAGCAGGACAAGGCAAGGGAATGCAAAAGGTCAATGCAAGGCAAGGCAAGGCAAGGCAAAATGGTAGACAAAGGAAAGGCAAGGCAAAAGGGCAAAGCAAGGTAACGCAATGCAAGGCAAATTGGCAAATCAAGGGAAGGCAAGGAAAAAGGGCAAAGCAAGAAAAGGCAAGGCAAGAAAGCAAAGCAAAGCACGACAAAAGAAGGGAAATGGGCAATGCAAGGCAAGGAAAAAAGGGCAAGGCAAGGCAAGGCAAGGAAATAGGGCAAAGCAAGGCAAAAGGTCAAAGCAAGGCAAGGCAAGGAAAGGCAAAATGAAAAGCCAGGCAAGGCAAGGAAATGCAAAATGGCAGAGCAAGGCAAGTGAAAGCAAAAGGGCAAAGCTAGGCAAGGCAAGGCAAAGAGGCAAAGCAAGGCAAGGCAAGACAAAAGGGCAAAGCAAGGCAACGCAAGATAAAAGGGAAAATCAAGGCAAGACAAAGGTAAAAGGGAAAAGCAAGTCAAGACAAGGCAAAACGGCAAAGCAAGGAAAGGCAAGGCAAAAGGGAAAAGTAAGGAAAAGGAAGGAAATGCAAAAGGGCAAAAGCAAAGCAATGCAAGCTAAGGCAAAAGGCCAAAGAAAATCAAGACAAGGCAAAAGGGTAAAGCAAAGCAAGGCAAGGCAAGGCAAAAGGGCAAAGCAAGGTGAGGCAAGGCACGGCTAAAGGGCAAAGCAAGGAAAGGCAAGGCAAAAGAACAAAACAAGGCGAGGCAAGGAATGGCTAAAGGGCAAAGCAAAGCAAGGCAAGGCAAAAGGGCAAAGCAAGGCGAGACAAGGCATGGCTAAAGGGCAAAGCAAGGCAAGACAAGTGAAGGCAAAAGGGCAAAGCAAGGCAAAGCAAGGCAAGGCAAAATTACAAGGGAACGCAAAAGGGGAGAGCAATGCAAAGCAAGGCAAGGCAAAAGGGCAAAGCAAGGCAAGGCAAGGCAAAAGGGCAAAGCAAGGCAAGGCAAAAGGGCAATGCAAGGCAAGGCAAGGCAACAGGCCAGTGCAAGGAAAGGCAAGGCAAAAGGGCAATTCAAGGCAAGGCAAGGCAACAGGCCAGTGCAAGGTAAGGCAAGGCAAAAGGGCAATGCAAGGCAAGGCAAGGCAACAGGCCAGTGCAGGGAAAGGCAAGGCAAAAGGGCAAAGCGAAGCAAGGCAAGGCAAAAGAGCAAAAAAAGGTAAGGCAAGGCAAGGTAAAAGGACAAAGCAAGGCAAAGCGAGGCATGGCAAAATGGCAAAGCAAGGCAAGGCAAGGCAAAATGCCAAATCAAGGAAAGACAAGGCAAAAGGGCAAAGCAAGGAAAGGGAAAAGGGCAAGGCAAAGAAAGGCAATAAAAAAGGGCAAAGCAAGGCAAGGCAACGCAAAAGGGCAAAACAGGCAAGGTAAGGCAAGGCAAAAGGTCAAAGCAAGGCAAGGCAAGGCAAGGCAAAAAGGCAAAGCAAGCGAAGGGAAGGCAAGTCAAAAGGGCAAAGTAAGACAAATAAGGCAAGGCAAGGCCAATGGACAAAGAAATACAAGGCAAGGCAAAAGGGCAAACCAAGGAAAGGCAAGGCAAAAGGGCAAAGCGAGGCAAGGCAAGTCAAAAATGCAAGGCTAGGCAAGGAAAGGCAAAATTGCAAACCAAGGCAAGGCAAGGCAAGGCAATGCAAAAAGGCAAAGCAAGTAAAGGTAAGGCAAGCTAAAACGACAAAGCAATGCAAGGCAAGGCAAAAGGGCGAAGCAAGGAAAGGCAAGGCAAAACGGCAAATCAAGAAAAGCAAGGCAAATTAAAAGGGCAAAGAAAAGCAAGGCATGGCAAGGGAAAAGGGGAAAGGGAAGCAAGGCAAGGCAAAAGTGTAAAGCAAGGCAAGGCAAGGCAAGGCAAAAAAAAAATGTAAGGAAAGTCAAGGAAATACAAAAGGGCAAAGCAAAGCAATGCAAGCTAAGGCAAAAGGGCAAAGAAAATCAAGACAAGGCAAAAGGGTAAAACAAGGCAAGGCAAGGCAAGGTAAAAGGGCAATAAAAATGCGAGGCAAGGCATGGCAAAAGGGCAAAGCAAGTCAAGGCAAGGCAAAAAGGCAAAGCAAGTAGAGGTAATGCAAGGTAAAAGGGCAAAGCAATGCAAGGCAAGGCAAGGCAAAAGGGAAAAGGGAAGCAAGGGAAGGCAAAAAGGAAAAGGAATTAAAGGTAAGGCAAAAAGGCAAAGCAAGGTAAGGCAAGGAAAGGGCAAAGCAAGCCAAGGCAATGTAAGGCAAAAGGGCAAAGCAGGATAAGGGAAGGGAAAAAGGCAAAGCAAGGCAAGGCAAGGCAAGGCAAAATAGAAAAGTAAGACAAGGGAAAAGGGAAAATTAAGGCAAGGCAAGGAAAGGCAAAAGGGCAAACCAAAGCAAGGCAAGGCAAAATGGCAAAGGGAACCAAGGCAAGGCAAAAGGGCAAAGCAAGGCAAGGCAAGACAAGGCAAAAGGGTAAAGCAAGGCAAGGCAAGGCAAGGCAAAAGGGCAAAGGAATGCAAGGCAAGGCAAAAGGGCAAACCAAGGCAAGGCAAAAGGGAAAAGGGAAGAAAGGCAAGGCAAAAAAGCAAAGGAATTAAAGGTAAGGCAAAAAGGCAAAGCAATGCAAGGCAAGGCAGAAGAGCAAAGCAAGGCAAGGCAAGAGTAAAAGGGAAAAGCACGTCAATGCAGGCAAATGGGAAAAGCAAGGCAAGACAAGGAAAAAAGGCAAAGAAAGGCAAGGCAATGGAAGGCAAAAGGGCAAAGCAAGGCAAGGCAAAAGGGCAAAGCAAGGCAACGCAAGACAAAAGGGAAAATCAAGGTAAGACAAAGGTAAAAGGGAAAAGCAAGTCAAGACAAGGCAAAACGGCAAAGCAAGGCAACGCAAGGCAAAAGGGAAAAGCAAGGCAAGGCAAGGCAAAATGCAAATTAAGGCAAGGCAAGGCAAAATGGCAAAACAAGGCAAGGCATGGAAAAAGGGAAAAGCAAGGCAAGACAAAAGACGGCAAAGGGGCAAATCAAGGCAAGGCAAGGCGAAAGGGGAAAGCAATGCAAGGCAATAGGGCAAAGCAAGACAAGGTCAAAGCAAGGCAAAGCAAGACAAGGAAAATGGGGAAAGCAAGGCAATGAGAGGCATGGCAAGGCAAAAGGGCAAAGCAAGGCAAGGCAATGCAAGGCAAAAGGGGAAAGCTAGGCAAGGCAAGGCAAAAGGGCAAAGCAAGGCAAGGCAAGTCAAAAGGGCAAAGCTATGCAAGGCAAGGGAAAAGGGCAAAGCAATTAAACGCAAGGCAAGGCAAAATGGCAAAGCAAATAAATGCAAGGCAAGTCAAAAGTGCAAAGCAAAGCAAGGCAAGGCAAAAGGGCAAAGCAAGGCAAGGCAAGGCAAGGCAAAAGGGCAAAGGAATGCAAGGCAAGGCAAAAGGGCAAACCAAGGCAAGGCAAAAGGGAAAAGGGAAGAAAGGCAAGGCAAAAAAGCAAAGGAATTAAAGGTAAGGCAAAAAGGCAAAGCAATGCAAGGCAAGGCAGAAGAGCAAAGCAAGGCAAGGCAAGAGTAAAAGGGAAAAGCACGTCAATGCAGGCAAATGGGAAAAGCAAGGCAAGACAAGGAAAAAAGGCAAAGAAAGGCAAGGCAATGGAAGGCAAAAGGGCAAAGCAAGGCAAGGCAAAAGGGCAAAGCAAGGCAACGCAAGACAAAAGGGAAAATCAAGGTAAGACAAAGGTAAAAGGGAAAAGCAAGTCAAGACAAGGCAAAACGGCAAAGCAAGGCAACGCAAGGCAAAAGGGAAAAGCAAGGCAAGGCAAGGCAAAATGCAAATTAAGGCAAGGCAAGGCAAAATGGCAAAACAAGGCAAGGCATGGAAAAAGGGAAAAGCAAGGCAAGACAAAAGACGGCAAAGGGGCAAATCAAGGCAAGGCAAGGCGAAAGGGCAAAGCAATGCAAGGCAATAGGGCAAAGCAAGACAAGGTCAAAGCAAGGCAAAGCAAGACAAGGAAAATGGGGAAAGCAAGGCAATGAGAGGCATGGCAAGGCAAAAGGGCAAAGCAAGGCAAGGCAATGCAAGGCAAAAGGGGAAAGCTAGGCAAGGCAAGGCAAAAGGGCAAAGCAAGGCAAGGCAAGTCAAAAGGGCAAAGCTATGCAAGGCAAGGGAAAAGGGCAAAGCAATTAAACGCAAGGCAAGGCAAAATGGCAAAGCAAATAAATGCAAGGCAAGTCAAAAGTGCAAAGCAAAGCAAGGCAAGGCAAAAGGGCAAAGCAAGGCAAGGCAAGGCAAGGCAAAATGCAAAGCAAGGCAAGGCAAGGCAATGCAAAATGGCAAAGCAAGGCAAGAGAAAGCAAAAGGGCAAAGCTAGGCATGGCAAGGCAAAAGGGCAAAGCAATGCAAGGCAAGGTAAAAGGGTAAAGCAAAGCAAGGCAAGGGTAACAGGCAAAAGCAAGGCAAGGCAAGGAAAAGAGGCAAAGAAAGGCAAGGCAAGACAAGGCAAAAGGGCAAAGCAAGGCAAGGCAAGGGAAAAGGGCAAAGCAATTAAAGTCAAGGCAAGGCAAAAGGGAAAAGCAAGTAAAGGCAAGGTAATAGGGCAAAGCAAGGCAAGGCAAGGCAAAATGGCAAAACAAGGCAAGGCAAAGAATTAGGGCAAAGCAAGGCAAGACAAAAGAAGGCAAAAGGGCAAATCAAGGCAAGGCAAGGCGAAAGGGCAAAGCAAGGCAAGGAAAGGCAAAAGGGCAAAGCAAGGCAAGGCAAAAAGGCAGACGAAGGCAATGCAAGGAAAATTGGCAAAGCAAGTGAAGGCAAGGAAAAATGGCAAAGCAAGGCAAGGCAAGGCAAAAAAGCAAATCAAGGCAAAAGGGCAAAGCAAGGCAAGGCAAGGAAAGGCAAAATGAAAAGCAAGGCAAGGCAAGGCAAAAGGGAAAAGCAAGTCCATGTAAGGCAAAAGGGAAATGCACGTCAAGGCAAGGCAATAGGGCAAAACAAGGCAAGGCAAGAGAAAAAGGAAAAGCAAGGCAAGACAAAAGACGGCAAAGGAGCAAATCAAGGCAAGGCAAGGCGAAAGGGCAAAGCAATGCAAGGCAATAGGGCAAAGCAAGACAAGGCAAAGCAAAGCAAAAAGTGAAAGCAAGGGAAAGCCAGTCAAGGGAAATGTGGAAAGCAAGGCAAGGCAAGGCATGACAAGGCAAAAGGGCGAAGCAAGGCAAGGCAATGCAAGGCAAAAGGGCAAAGCTAGGCAAGGCAAGGGAAAAGGGCAAAGCAAGTAAAGGCAAGGCAAGGGAAAATGGCAAAGCAAGTAAAGGCAAGGCAAGTCAAAAGTGCAAAGCAAAGCAAGGCAAGGCAAAAGGGCAAAGCAAGGCAAGGCAAGGCAAGGCAAAATGCAAAGCAAGGCAAGGCAAAGCAATGCAAAAGGACAAAGCAAGGCAAGAGAATGCTAAAGGGCAAAGCTAGGCATGGCAAGGCAAAAGGGCAAAGCAATGCAAGGCTAGGAAAAAGGGCAAAGCAAGGCAAGGCAAGGCAAAAGGGCAAAGCAAGACAAGGCAAGGGAAAAGGGCAAACCAAGGCAAGACAAAAGAAGGCAAAGGGGCAAATCATGGCAAGGCAAGGCGAAAGGGCAAAGCAAGGCAAGGAAAGGCAAAAGCGCAAAGCAGGACAAGGCAAGGGAAGGCAAAAGGTCAATGCAAGGAAAGGCAAGGCAAGGCAAAAGGGCAGACGAAGTCATGGCAAGGCAAAAGGGCAAAGCAAGGAAACGCAATGCAAGGCAAAATGGCAAAGCAAGGGAAGGCAAGGCAAAAGGGCAAAGCAAGGCAAGGCAAGGCAAAAAAGTGAAGCAAAGAAAGACAAAAGAAGAGAAACGGGCAATGCAAGGCAAGTCAGAAGTCCAAGGCAAGGCAAGGCAAAAGGGCAAGGCAAGGCAAGGCAAGGCAAAAGGGAAAAGCAAGTCCATGCAAGGCAAAAGGGAAATGCAAGTCAAGGTAAGGCAATAGGGCAAAGCAAGGCAAGGCAAGGCAAAATGGCAAAACAAGGCAAGGCAAGGAAAAAGGGCAAAGCAGGGCAAGACAAAAGAAGGCAAAAGGGCAAATCAAGGCAAGGCAAGGCGAAAGGGCAAAGCAAGGCAAGGCAATAGGGCAATGCAAGGAAAGGCATGGCAAGGCAAAAGTGCAAAGCAAGGCAAGTCAATGCAAGGCAAAATGGAAAAGCTAGGCAAGGCAAGGTAAAAGAACAAAGCAAGGCAAGGCAAGGCAAAAGGGCAAAGCAAGTAAAGGCAAGGCAAGTCAAAAGTGCAAAGCAAAGCAAGGCAAGGCAAAAGGGCAAAGCAAGGCAAGGCAAGGCAAGGCAAAACACAAAGCAAGGCAAGGCAAAGCAATGCAAAAGGGCAAAGCAAGGCAAGAGAAAGCTAAAGGGCAAAGCTAGGCATGGCAAGGCAAAAGGGCAAAGCAATGCAAGGCTAGGAAAAAGGGCAAAGCAAGGCAAGGCAAGGCAAAAGGGCAAAGCAAGGCAAGGCAAGGGAAAATGGCAAAGCACTTAAAGTCAAGGCAAGGCAAAATGGAAAAGCAAGTAAAGGCAAGGTAAAAGGGCAAAGCAAGGCAAGGCAAGGCAAAATGGCAAAACAAGGCAAGGCAAGGAAATAGGGCAAAGCAAGGCAAGACAAAAGAAGGCAAAGGGGCAAATCAAGGCAAGGCAAGGCGAAAGGGCAAAGCAAGGCAAGGCAATAGGGCAATGCAAGGAAAGGCATGGCAAGGCAAAAGTGCAAAGCAAGGCAAGTCAATGCAAGGCAAAATGGAAAAGCTAGGCAAGGCAAGGTAAAAGGGCAAAGCAAGGCAAGGCAAGGCAAAAGGGCAAAGCAAGTAAAGGCAAGGCAAGTCAAAAGTGCAAAGCAAAGCAAGGCAAGGCAAAAGGGCAAAGCAAGGCAAGGCAAGGCAAGGCAAAACACAAAGCAAGGCAAGGCAAAGCAATGCAAAAGGGCAAAGCAAGGCAAGAGAAAGCTAAAGGGCAAAGCTAGGCATGGCAAGGCAAAAGGGCAAAGCAATGCAAGGCTAGGAAAAAGGGCAAAGCAAGGCAAGGCAAGGCAAAAGGGCAAAGCAAGGCAAGGCAAGGGAAAATGGCAAAGCACTTAAAGTCAAGGCAAGGCAAAATGGAAGAGCAAGTAAAGGCAAGGTAAAAGGGCAAAGCAAGGCAAGGCAAGGCAAAATGGCAAAACAAGGCAAGGCAAGGAAATAGGGCAAAGCAAGGCAAGACAAAAGAAGGCAAAGGGGCAAATCAAGGCAAGGCAAGGCGAAAGGGCAAAGCAAGGCAAGGAAAGGCAAAAGCGCAAAGCAGGACAAGGCAAGGGAAGGCAAAAGGTCAATGCAAGGCAAGGCAAGGCAAGGCAAAAGGGCAGACGAAGTCATGGCAAGGCAAAAGGGCAAAGCAAGGAAACGCAATGCAAGGCAAATTGGCAAAGCAAGGGAAGGCAAGGAAAAAGGGAAAGCAAGGCAAGGGAAGGCAAAAATGCGAAGCAAAGCAAGACAAAAGAAGGGAAATGGGAAATGCAAGGCAAGGCAAAAGGGCAAAGCAAGGCAACGCAAGATAAAAGGGAAAATCAAGGCAAGACAAAGGTAACAGGGAAAAGCAAGTCAAGACAAGGCAAAACGGCAAAGCAAGGCAAGGCAAGGCAAAAGGGAAAAGCAAGTCAATGCAAGGCAAAAGGGAAATGCAAGGTAAGGCAAGGCAAAATTCAAAGCAAGGCAAGGCAAGGCAATGCAAAAGGGCAAGGCAAGGCAAGGCAAGGCAAAAGGGCAAGGCAAGGCAAGGCAATAGGGCAATGCAAGGCAAGGCATGGCAAGGCAAAAGTGAAAAGCAAGGCAAGGCAATGCAAGTCAAAAGGGCAAAGCAAGGCAAGGCAAGAGTAAAACGGAAAAGCAAGGCAAGGCAAGGCAAAAGGGCAAAGCAAGGCAAGGCAAGGCAAAAGGGCAAAGCAATGCAACGCAAGATAAAAGGGAAAATCAAGGCAAGACAAAGGTAAAAGGGAAAAGCAAGTCAAGACAAGGCAAAACGGCAAAGCAAGGCAAGGCAAGGCAAAAGGGAAAAGCAAGTGAAAGCAAGGCAAAAAACAAAGCAAGGCAAGGCAATGCAAAAGGGCCAAGCAAGGCAAGGCAAAAGGCCAAAGCAAGGCAAGGCAAGGCAAAATTCAAAGCAAGGCAAGGCAAGGCAATGCAAAAGGGAAAAGCAAGTCCATGCAAGGCAAAAGGGAAATGCAAGTCAAGGCAAGGCAATAGGGCAAAGCAAGGCAAGGCAAGGCAAAATGGCAAAACAAGGCAAGGCAAGGAAAAAGGGCAAAGCAGGGCAAGACAAAAGAAGGCAAAAGGGCAAATCAAGGCAAGGCAAGGCGAAAGGGCAAAGCAAGGCAAGGCAATAGGGCAACGCAAGGCAAGGCAAGGCAAAATGGCAAAACAAGGCAAGGCAAGGAAAAAGGGCAAAGCAGGGCAAGACAAAAGAAGGCAAAAGGGCAAATCAAGGCAAGGCAAGGCGAAAGGGCAAAGCAAGTCAAGGCAATAGGGCAATGCAAGGCAAGGCATGGCAAGGCAAAAGGGCAAAGCTAGGCAAGACAATGCAAGGCAAAAGGGCAAAGCAATGCAAGGCAAGGCCAGGTGAAAGGTCAAAGGAAGGCAAGACAAGGCAAACGGGAAAAGCAAGTCAAGGCAAGGTAAAAGGGAAAAGCAAGTTAATGCAATGCAAAAGGGAAAAGCAAGGCAAAATGCAAATCAAGGCAAGGCAAGGCAAAATGGTGAAACAAGGCAAGGCAAGTCAAAAGGGCAAAGCAAGGCAAGGCAAGAGTAAAACGGAAAAGCAAGGCAAGGCAAGGCAAAAGGGCAAAGCAAGGCAAGGCAAGGCAAAAGGGCAAAGCAATGCAACGCAAGATAAAAGGGAAAATCAAGGCAAGACAAAGGTAAAAGGGAAAAGCAAGTCAAGACAAGGCAAAACGGCAAAGCAAGGCAAGGCAAGGCAAAAGGGAAAAGCAAGTGAAAGCAAGGCAAAAAACAAAGCAAGGCAATGCAAGGCAAAAGGGCAAAGCAAGGCAAGGCAAGAGTAAAACGGAAAAGCAAGGCAAGGCAAGGCAAATGGGAAAAGCAAAGCAAGACAAGGAAAAAAGGCAAAGAAAGGCTAGGGAAGGGAAGGCAAAAGGGCAAAGCAAGGCAAGGCAAGGCAAAAGGGCAAAACAAGGCAAGGCAAGTAAAGGCAAGGCAAGTCAAAAGTGCAAAGCAAAGCAAGGCAAGGCAAAAGGGCAAAGCAAGGCAAGGCAAGGCAAGGCAAAATGCAAAGCAAGGCAAGGCAAAGCAATGCAAAAGGGCAAAGCAAGGCAAGAGAAAGCTAAAGGGCAAAGCTAGGCATGGCAAGGCTAAAGGGCAAAGCAATGGAAGGCTAGGAAAAAGGGCAAAGCAAGTCAAGGCAAGGCAAAAGGGCAAGGCAAGGCAAGGCAAGGGAAAAGGGCAAAGCACTTAAAGTCAAGGCAAGGCAAAATGGAAAAGCAAGTAAAGGCAAGGTAAAAGGGCAAAGCAAGGCAAGGCAAGGCAAAATGGCAAAACAAGGCAAGGCAAGGAAATAGGGCAAAGCAAGGCAAGACAAAAGAAGGCAAAAGGGCAAATCAAGGCAAGGCAAGGCGAAAGGGCAAAGCAAGGCAAGGCAATAGGGCAATGCAAGGCAAGGCATGGCAAGGCAAAAGTGCAAAGCAAGGCAAGTAAATGCAAGGCAAAAGGGAAAAGCAAGGCAAGGCAAGGCAAAATGCAAAGCAAGGGAAGGCAAGGCAAAATGGCAAAACAAGGCAAGGCAAGAGAAAAGGGAAAAGCAAGGCAAAACAAAAGACGGCAAAGGGGCAAATCAAGGCAAGGCAAGGCGAAAGGGCAAAGCAAGGCAAAAGGGCAAAGCAAGACAAGGCAAAGCAAGGCAAAAGGTGAAAGCAAGGCAAAGCCAGTCAAGGAAAATGGGGAAAGCAAGGCAAGGCAAGGCATGACAAGGCAAAAGGGCAAAGCAAGGCAAGTCAATGCAAGGCAAAAGGGCAAAGCTAGGCAAGGCAAGGCAAAAGGGCAAAGCAAGGCAAGGCAAGGCAAAAGGGCAAAGCTATGCAAGGCAAGGGAAAAGGGCAAAGCAAGTAAAGGCAAGGCAAGGCAAAATGGCAAAGCAAGTAAAGGCAAGGCAAGTCAAAAGTGCAAAGCAAAGCAAGGCAAGGCAAAAGGGCAAAGCAAGGCAAGGCAAGGCAAGGCAAAACGCAAAGAAAGGCAAGGCAAAGCAATGCAAAAGGGCAAAGCAAGGCAAGAGAAAGCTAAAGGGCAAAGCCAGGCATGGCAAGGCAAAAGGGCAAAGCAATGCAAGGCTAGGAAAAAGGGCAAAGCAAGCAAGGCAAGGCAAAAGGGCAAAGCAAGGCAAGGCAAGGGAAAGGGGCAAAGCACTTAAAGTCAAGGCAAGGCAAAATGGAAAAGCAAGTAAAAGCAAGGTAAAAGGGCAAAGCAAGGCAAGGCAAGGCAAAATGGCAAAACAAGGCAAGGCAAGGAAATAGGGCAAAGCAAGGCAAGACAAAAGAAGGCAAAAGGGCAAATCAAGGCAAGGCAAGGCAAAATGGCAAAGCAAGTAAAGGCAAGGCAAGGCAAAAGGGCAAAGCAATGCAAGGCAAGGCAAGGCGAAAGGGCAAAGCAAGGCAAGGCAATACAAGGCAAATGGGCAATGTAAGGCAAGGCAAGGCAATGCAAAAGGGCAAAGCAAGGCAAGAGAAAGCAAAAGGGCAAAGCAATGCAAGGCATCGCAAGGCAAAAGGACAAAGCAATGCAAGGGAAGGCAAAAGGGCAAGGCAAGGCAAAGCAAGGAAAAAAGGCAAAGAAAGGCAAGGCAATGGAAGGCAAAAGGGCAAATCAAGGCAAGGCAAGGCAAAAGGGCAAAGCAAGGCAAGGCAAGGTAAAAGGGCAAAGCAATTAAAGTCAAGGCAAGGCAAAAGGGCAAAGCAAGGCAAGGCAAGGTAAAAGGGCAAAGCAAGGCAAGGCAAGGCAAAATGGCAAAACAAGGCAAGGAAAGGAAATAGGGCAAAGCAAGGCAAGTGAAAGCAAAAAGGCAAAGCTAGGCAAGGCAAGGCAAAAGGGCAAAGCAAGGCAAGGCAAGGCAAAAGGGCAAAACAAGGCAACGCAAGACAAACGGGAAAATCAAGGCAAGACAAAGATAAAAGTGAAAAGCAAGTCAAGACAAGGCAAAAGGGCAAAGCAAGGCAAGGCAAGGCAAAAGGGTAAAGCAAGGCAAGGCAAGGCAAAAGGTCAAAGCAAGGCAAGGCAAGGCAAAATTCAAAGCAAGGCAAGGCAAGGCAAGGCAAAAGGGAAAAGCAAGTCCATGCAAGGCAAAAGGGAAATGCAAGTCAAGGCAAGGCAATAGGGCAAAGCAAGTTAAGGCAAGGGAAAATGGCAAAACAAGGCAAGGCAAGGAAAAAGGACAAAGGAGGGCAAGACAAAAGAAGGCAAAAGGGCAAATCAAGGCAAGGCAAGGCGAAAGGGCAAAGCAAGGCAAGGCAATAGGGCAATGCAAGGCAAGGCATGGCAAGGCAAAAGGGCAAAGCTAGGCAAGGCAATGCAAGGCAAAAGGGCAAAGCTATGCAAGGCAAGAGAAAAGGACAAAGCAAGTAAAGGCAAGGCAAGGCAAAAAGGCAAAGCACGTAAAGGCAAGGCAAGGCAAAAGGGCAAAGCAATGCAAGGCAAGGCCAGGTGAAAGGTCAAAGGAAGGCAAGACAAGGCAAACGGGAAAAGCAAGTCAAGGCAAGGCAAACGGGAAAAGCAAGTCAAGGCAAGGCAAAAGGGAAAAGCAAGTTAATGCAATGCAAAAGGGAAAAGCAAGGCAAGGCAAGGCAAAATGCAAATCAAGGCAAGGCAAGGCAAAATGGTGAAACAAGGCAAGGCAAGGAAAAAGAGAAAAGCAAGGCAAGACAAATGTAAAAGGGAAAAGCAAGTCAAGACAAGGCAAAACGGCAAAGCAAGGCAAGGCAAGGCAAAAGGGAAAAGCAAGTCAATGCAAGGCAAAAGGGAAAAGCAAGTGAAAGCAAGGGAAAAAACAAAGCAAGGCAAGGCAAGGCAAAAGGGTAAAGCAAGGCAAGGCAAGGCAAAAGGCCAAAGCAAGGCAAGGCAAGGCAAAATTCAAAGCAAGGCAATGCAAAAGGGCAAGGCAAGGCAAGGCAGAAGGGAAAAACAAGTCCATGCAAGGCAAAAGGGAAATGCAAGTCAAGGCAAGGCAATAGGGCAAAGCAAGGCAATGCAAGTCAAAATGGCAAAACAAGGCAAGGCAAGGAAAAAGGGCAAAGCAGGTCAAGACAAAAGAAGGCAAAAGGGCAAATCAAGGCAAGGCAAGGCGAAAGGGCAAAGCAAGGCAAGGCAATGCAAGGCAAAAGGGAAAAGCAAGGCAAGGCAAGGCAAAATGCAAAGCAAGACAAGGCAAGGCAAAATGGCAAAACAAGGCAAGGCAAGAGAAAAGGGAAAAGCAAGGCAAGACAAAAGACGGCAAAGGGGCAAATCAAGGCAAGACAAGGCGAAAGGGCAAAGCAATGCAAGTCAATAGGGCAAAGCAAGACAAAGCAAAGCAAGGCAAAAGGTGAAAGCAAGGCAAAGCCAGTCAAGAAAATGGGGAAAGCAGGGCAAGGCAAGGCATGACAAGGCAAAAGGGCAAAGCAAGGCAAGGCAATGCAAGGCAAAAGGGCAAAGCTAGGCAAGGCAAGGGAAAAGGGCAAAGCAAGTGAAAGCAAGGCAAAAAACTAAGCAAGGCAAGGCAATGCAATAGGGCCAAGCAAGGCAAGGCAAAAGGCCAAAGCAAGGCAAGGCAAGGCAATGCAAAAGGGCAAGGCAAGGCAAGGAAAGGCAAAAGGGAAATGCAGGTCCATGGAAGGCAAAAGGGAAATGCAAGTCAAGGCAAGGCAATAGGGCAAAGCAAGGCAAGGCAAGGCAAAATGGCAAAAAAAGGCAAGGCAAGGAAAAAGGGCAAAGCAGGGCAAGACAAAAGAAGGCAAAAGGGCAAATCAAGGCAAGGCAAGGCGAAAGGGCAAAGCAAGGCAAGGCAATAGGGCAATGCAAGGCAAGGCATGGCAAGGCAAAAGTGCAAAGCAAGGCAAGTCAATGCAAGGCAAAATGGAAAAGCTAGGCAAGGCAAGGCAAAAGGGCAAAGCAAGGCAAGGCAAGGCAAAAGGGCAAAGCTATGCCAGGCAAGGGAAAAGGGCAAAGCAAGTAAAGGCAAGGCAAGGCAAAATGGCAAAGCAAGTAAAGGCAAGGCAAGTCAAAAGTGGAAAGCAAAGCAAGGCAAGGCAAAAGGGCAAAGCAAGGCAAGGCAAGGCAAGGCAAAATGCAAAGCAAGGCAAGGCAAGGAAATGCAAAATGGCAGAGCAAGGCAAGTGAAAGCAAAAGGGCAAAGCTAGGCAAGGCAAGGCAAAAGGGCAAAGCAAGGCAAGGCAAGGCAAAAGGGCAAAGCAAGGCAACGCAAGATAAAAGGGAAAATCAAGGCAAGACAAATGTAAAAGGGAAAAGCAAGTCAAGACAAGGCAAAACGTCAAAGCAAGGCAAAGAAAGGCAAAAGGGAAAAGCAAGTCAATGCAAGGCAAAAGGGAAAAGCAAGTGAAAGCAAGGCAAAAAACAAAGCAAGGCAAGGCAATGCAAAAGGGCCAAGCAAGGCAAGGCAAAAGGCCAAAGCAAGGCAAGGCAAAGCAAAATTCAAAGCAAGGCAAGGCAAGGCAATGCAAAAGGCAAGGCAAGGCAAGGCAAGGCAAAAGGGAAAAGCAAGTCCAGGCAAGGCAAAAGGGAAATGCAAGTCAAGGCAAGGCAATAGGGCAAAGCAAGGCAAGGCAAGGCAAAATGGCAAAACAAGGCAAGGCAAGGAAAAAGGGCAAAGCAGGGCAAGACAAAAGAAGGCAAAAGGGCAAATCAAGGCAAGGCAAGGCGAAAGGGCAAAGCAAGGCAAGGCAATAGGGCAACGCAAGGCAAGGCAAGGCAAAATGGCAAAACAAGGCAAGGCAAGGAAAAAGGGCAAAGCAGGGCAAGACAAAAGAAGGCAAAAGGGCAAATCAAGGCAAGGCAAGGCGAAAGGGCAAAGCAAGGCAAGGCAATAGGGCAATGCAAGGCAAGGCATGGCAAGGCAAAAGTGCAAAGCAAGGCAAGTCAATGCAAGGCAAAATGGAAAAGCTAGGCAAGGCAAGGCAAAAGGGCAAAGCAAGGCAAGGCAAGGCAAAAGGGCAAAGCTATGCCAGGCAAGGGAAAAGGGCAAAGCAAGTAAAGGCAAGGCAAGGCAAAATGGCAAAGCAAGTAAAGGCAAGGCAAGTCAAAAGTGCAAAGCAAAGCAAGGCAAGGCAAAAGGGCAAGGCAAGGCAAGGCAAGGCAAGGCAAAATGCAAAGCAAGGCAAGGCAAAGCAATGCAAAAGGGCAAAGCAAGGCAAGAGAAAGCTAAAGGGCAAAGCTAGGCATGGCAAGGCAAAAGGGCAAAGCAATGCAAGGCTAGGAAAAAGGGCAAAGCAAGCAAGGCAAGGCAAAAGGGCAAAGCAAGGCAAGGCAAGGGAAAAGGGCGAAGCACTTAAAGTCAAGGCAAGGCAAAATGGAAAAGCAAGTAAAGGCAAGGTAAAAGGGCAAAGCAAGGCAAGGCAAGGCAAAATGGCAAAACAAGGCAATGCAAGGAAATAGGGCAAAGCAAGGCAAGACAAAAGAAGGCAAAAGGGCAAATCAAGGCAAGGCAAGGCGAAAGGGCAAAGCAAGGCAAGGAAAGGCAAAAGCGCAAAGCAGGACAAGGCAAGGGAAGGCAAAAGGTCAATGCAAGGCAAGGCAAGGCAAGGCAAAAGGGCAGACGAAGTCATGGCAAGGCAAAAGGGCAAAGCAAGGAAACGCAATGCAAGGCAAATTGGCAAAGCAAGGGAAGGCAAGGCAAAAGGGCAAAGCAAGGCAAGGCAAGGCAAAAAAGCGAAGCAAAGAAAGACAAAAGAAGAGAAACGGGCAATGCAAGGCAAGTCAAAAGGGCAAGGCAAGGCAAGGCAGGCAAAAGGGCAAAGCAAGGCAAAAGGGCAAAGCAAGACAAGGCAAAGCAAGGCAAAAGGTGAAAGCAAGGCAAAGCCAGTCAAGGAAAATGGGGAAAGCAAGGCAAGGCAAGGCATGACAAGGCAAAAGGGCAAAGCAAGGCAAGGCAATGCAAGGCAAAAGGGCAAAGCTAGGCAAGGCAAGGGAAAAGGGCAAAGCAAGTAAAGGCAAGGCAAGTCAAAAGTGCAAAGCAAAGCAAGGCAAGGCAAAAGGGCAAAGCAAGGCAAGGCAAGGCAAGGCAAAATGCAAAGCAAGACAAGGCAAAGCAATGCAAAAGGGAAAGCAAGGCAAGAGAAAGCTAAAGGGCAAAGTTAGGCATGGCAAGGCAAAAGGGCAAAACAATGCAAGGCTAGGAAAAATGGCAAAGCAAGGCAAGGCAAGGCAAAAGGGCAAAGCAAGGCAAGGAAAGGCAAAAGCGCAAAGCAGGACAAGGCAAGGGAAGGCAAAAGGTCAATGCAAGGCAAGGCAAGGCAAGGCAAAAGGGCAGACGAAGTCATGGCAAGGCATAAGGGCAAAGCAAGGAAACGCAATGCAAGGCTAATTGGCAAAGCAAGGCAAGGCAAGGCGAAAGGGCAAAGCAAGGCAAGGCAAGGCAAAAAAGCGAAGCAAAGCAAGACAAAAGAAGGGAAATGGGCAATGCAAGGCAAGGCAAAAGGGCATGGCAAGGCAAGGCAAAATGGCAAAACAAGGCAAGGCAAGGAAAAAGGGCAAAGCAGGGCAGGACAAAAGAAGGCAAAAGGGAAAATCAAGGCAAGGCGAAAGGGCAAAGCAAGGAAAGGCAATAGGGCAATGCAAGGCAAGGTATGGCAAGGCAAAAGGGCAAAGCAAGGCAAGGCAATGCAAGGCACGGCAAAAGGGGTAAGCAAGGCAAGGCAATGCAAGGCAAAAGGGCAAAGCTAGGCAAGGCAAGGCAAAATGGCAAAGCAAGTAAAGGCAAGGCAAGGCAAAAGGGCAAAGCAATGCAAGGCAAGGCAAGGCGAAAGGGAAAACAAGGCAAGGCAAGACAACTCAAATGGGCAATGTAAGGCAAGGCAAGGCAATGCAAAAGGGCAAAGCAAGGCAAGAGAAAGCAAAAGGGCAAAGCAAGGCATGGCAAGGCAAAAGGACAAAGCAATGCAAGGCAAGGCAAAAGGGCAAAGCAAGGCAAGGCAAGGAAAAAAGGCAAAGAAAGGCAAGGCAATGGAAGGCAAAAGGGCAAAGCAAGGCAAGGCAAGGCAAAAGGGCAAAGCAAGGCAAGGCAAGGGAAAAGGGCAAAGCAATTAAAGTCAAGGCAAGGCAAAAGGGCAAAGCAAGGCAAGGCAAGGTAAAAGGGCAAAGCAAGGCAAGTCAAGGCAAAATGGCAAAACAAGACAAGGAAAGAAAATAGGGCAAAGCAAGGCAAGACAAAAGAAGGCAAAAGCGCAAATCAAGGCAAGGCAAGGCGAAAGGGCAAAGCAAGGCAAGGAAAGGCAAAAGGGCAAACAAAGACAAGGCAAGGCAAGGCAAAAGGTCAATGGAAGGCAAGGCAAGGCATTCAAAAAGGCAGACGAAGGCAAGGCAATGAAAAAGGGCAAAGCAAGGAAATGGAATGCAAGGAAAATTGGCAAAGCAAGGGAAGGCAAGGAAAAAGGGCAAAGCGAGGCAACGCAAGGCAAAAGGGAAAAGCAAGGCAAGTGAAAGCAAAAAGGCAAAGCTAGGCAAGGCAAGGCAAAAGGGCAAAACAAGGCAAGGCAAGGCAAAAGGGCAAAACAAGGCAACGCAAGACAAACGGGAAAATCAAGGCAAGACAAAGATAAAAGTGAAAAGCAAGTCAAGACAAGGCAAAAGGGCAAAGCAAGTTAAGACAAGGCAAAATGGCAAAGCAAGGCAAGGCAAGGCAAAAGGTCAAGCAAGGCAAGGCAAGGCAAAATTCAAAGCAAGGCAAGGCAAGGCAAGGCAAAAGGGAAAAGCAAGTCCATGCAATGCAAAAGGGAAATGCAAGTCAAGGCAAGGCAATAGGGCAAAGCAAGTTAAGGCAAGGGAAAATGGCAAAACAAGGCAAGGCAAGGAAAAGGGGCAAAGGAGGGCAAGACAAAAGAAGGCAAAAGGGCAAATCAAGGCAAGGCAAGGCGAAAGGGCAAAGCAAGGCAAGGCAATAGGGCAACGCAAGGCAAGGCATGGCAAGGCAAAAGGGCAAAGCTAGGCAAGGCAATGCAAGGCAAAAGGGCAAAGCTATGCAAGGCAAGAGAAAAGGGCAAAGCAAGTAAAGGCAAGGCAAGGCAAAATGGCAAAGCAAGTAAAGGCAAGTCAAGGCAAAAGGGCAAAGCAATGCAAGGCAAGGCCAGGCAAAAGGGCAAAGGAAGGCAAGACAAGGCAAACGGGAAAAGCAAGTCAAGGCAAGGCAAAAGGGAAAAGCAAGTTAATGCAATGCAAAAGGGAAAAGCAAGGCAAGGCAAGGCAAAATGCAAAGCAAGGCAAGGCAAGGCAAAATGGCGAAACAAGGCAAGGCAAGGAAAAAGGGAAAAGCAAGGCAAGACAAAAGACGGCAAAGGGGCAAATCAAGGCAAGGCAAGGCGAAAGGGCAAAGCAATGCAAGGCAATAGGGCAAAGCAAGACAAGGCAAAGAAAGGCAAAATGTCAAAGCAAGGCAAAGCAAGTCAAGGAAAATGGGGAAAGCAAGGCAAGGCACGGCAAAAGGGCAAAGCAAGTAAAGGCAAGGCAAGGCAAAAGGGCAGAGCAATGCAAGGCAAAAGGGCAAAGCAAGGCAAGGCCAGGCAAAAGGGCAAAGCTATGCAAGGCAAGGGAAAAGGGCAAAGCAAGTAAAGGCAAGGCAAGGCAAAATGGCAAAGCAAGTAAAGGCAATGCAAGGCAAAAGGGCAAAGCAATGCAAGGCAAGGCGAAAGGGCAAAGCAAGGCAAGGCAAGACAACTCAAAAGGGCAAAGTAAGGCAAGGCAAGGCAAAAGGGCAAAGCTATGCAAGGCAAGACAAAAGGGCAAAGCAAGGCAAGGCAAGACAACTCAAAAGGGCAAAGTAAGCAAGGCAAGGCAAGAAAAATGCATAAGAAAAGCAAGGCAGATCAAGGCAAAAATGCAAAGCAAAGCAAGGCAAGGCAAAAGGGCAAAGCAAGGGAAGGCAAGGCAAGGCAAGGCAAAATGCAAAACAAGACAAGGCAAGGCAATGCAAAAGGGCAAAGCAAGGCAAGAGAAAGCAAAAGGGCAAAGCAAGACAAGGCAAGAAAAAAGGGCAAAACAAGGCAAGGCAAGACAAAAGGGCAAAGCAAGGCAACGCAAGGCAAAAGGGAAAAGCAAGGCAAGACAAAGGTAAAAGGGAAAAGCAAGTCAAACAAGGCAAAACAACAAGGCAAGGCAAGGCAAGGCAAAACGGAAAAGCAAGTGAAAGCAAGGCAAAAAACAAAGCAAGGCAAGGCGAGGAAAAAGGGTAAACAAGACAGGCAAGGCAAAAGGCCAAACCAAGGCAAGGCAAGGCAAAATTCAAAGCAAGGCAAGGCAAGGCAATGCAAAAGAGCAAGGCAAGGCAAAGCAAGGCAAAAGGGAAAAGCAAGTCCATGCAAGGCAAAAGGGAAATGCAAGTCAAGGCAAGGCAATAGGGCAAAGCAAGGCAAGGCAAAATGGCAAAACAAGGCAAGGCAAGGAACAAGGGCAAAGCAGGGCAAGACAAAAGAAGGCAAAAGGGCAAATCAAGGCAATGCAAGGCGAAAGGGCAAAGCAAGGAAAGGCAATGCAAGGCAAAAGGGCAAAGCAATGCAAGGCAAGGCAAAAGGGCAAAGCAAGGCAAGGAAAGGCAAAAGGGTAAAGCAAGGCAAAAGGGCAAAGCAAGGCAAGGCAAGGAAAGGCAAAATGCTAAGCAAGGCAAGGTAAGGCAATGCAAAAGGGCAAAGCAAGGCAAGTAAAAGCAAAAGGGCAAAGCAAGGCAACGCAATACAAAAGGGAAAATCAAGCAAGACAAAGGTCAAAGGGAAAAGCAACTCAAGACAAGACAAAACGGCAAAGCAAGGCAAGGCAAGGCAAAATTGAAAAGCAAGTCAATGCAAGGCAAAAGGGAAAAGCAAGTGAAAGCAAGGCAAAAAACAAAGCAAGGCAAGGCAAGGCAAAAGGCCAAGCAAGGCAAGGCAAGGCAAAATTCAAAGCAAGGCAAGGCAAGGCAATGCAAAAGGGAAAGGCAAGTCCATGCAAGGCAAAAGGGAAATGCAAGTCAAGGTAAGTCAATAGGACAAAGCAAGGCAAGGCAAGGGAAAATGGCAAAAGGAGACAAGGCAAGGAAAAAGGGCAAAGCAGGGCAAGACAAAAGAAGGCAAAAGGGCAAACCAAGGCAAGGCAAGGCGAAAGGGCAAAGCAGGGAAAGGCAATAGGGCAATGCAAGGCAAGGCATGGCAAGGCAAAACGGCAAAGCAAGGCAAGGCAATGCAAGGCAAAAGGGCAAAGCTAGGCAAGGCAGGGGAAAAGGGCAAAGCAAGGCAAGGCAAGGCAAAAGGGCAAAGCTATGCAAGGCAAGGGAAAAGGACAAAGCAAGTAAAGGCAAGGCAAGGCAAAATGGCAAAGCAACTAAAGACAAGGCAAGGCAAAAGGGCAAAGCAATGCAAGGCAATGCAAGGTGAAAGGGCAAAGCAAGGCAAGAGAAGGCAAACGGGAAAAGCAAGTCAAGGCAAGGGTAAAAGGGAAAAACAAGGCAACGCAAGGCAAAAGGGAAAAGCAAGTCAATGCAAGTCAAAAGGGCAAAGCAAGGCAAGGCAAGGCAAAATGCAAAGCAAGGCAAGGCAAGGCAAATTGGCAAAACAAGGCAAGGCAAGGAAAAAGGGAAAAGCAAGGCAAGACAAAAGACGGCAAAGGGGCAAATCAAGGCAAGGCAAGGCGAAAGGGCAAAGCAATGCAAGGCAATAGGGCAAAGCAAGACAAGGTCAAAGCAAGGCAAAGCAAGTCAAGGAAAATGGGGAAAGCAAGGCAAGGCAAGGCATGGCAAGGAAAAAGGGCAAATCAAGGCAAGGCAATGCAAGGCAAAAGGGGAAAGCTAGGAAAGGCAAGGCAAAAGGGCAAAGCAAGGCAAGGTGTCGGGGATTGGCTCAAGGAGCACAGACATGAGTCCACCAAGCAACTGTACGAGCAGAGCCCATTTTAGTTGACATAAGTAGGCCTTAGTTAGCTTGTCTATTAGGCCGTGGGAAAGGGGGGAACGGAAAAGTACTAACTAAGGCAGGGTCAGGATATTTTTGAAGAGATAAGAGTCAGAAGAATGTGGGATGCGCATAGCTAGCTAAACCCAAGTAGGTGGAGTAAGTAAATGTGCTTAGCCTATTAGATAGAGACAAGTATGCATAATTATGGTATTTGATATAAATGCACGCTATCTCGGGCAATAAAGTTAAAGTATGCTTTATCACTCATATTGAGTCGGCTGCATTTCTTCCTCCGTCCGCTCGGGTCTGGAACTCTGACGGGACTTTTCTCTGCAGCAAGGCAAGTCAAAAGGGCAAAGCTATGCAAGGCAAGGGAAAAGGGCAAAGCAAGTAAAGGCAAGGCAAGGCAAAATGGCAAAGCAAATAAATGCAAGGCAAGTCAAAAGTGCAAAGCAAAGAAAGGCAAGGCAAAAGGGCAAAGCAAGGCAAGGCAAGGCAAGGCAAGGCAAAATGCAAAGCAAGGCAAGGCAAGGCAATGCAAAATGGCAAAGCAAGGCAAGAGAAAGCAAAAGGGCAAAGCTAGGCATGGCAAGGCAAAAGGGCAAAGCAATGCAAGGCAAGGCAAAAGGGTAAAGCAAAGCAAGGCAAGGGTAACAGGGAAAAGCAAGGCAAGGCAAAATGGCAAAACAAGGCAAGGCAATGAAATAGGGCAAAGCAAGGCAAGACAAAAGAAGGCAAAAGGGCAAATCAAGGCAAGGCAAGGCAAAAGGGCAAAGCATGGCAAGGAAAGGAAAAAGGGCAAGGCAAGGCAAGGCAAGGCAAGGCAAAAAGGCAGACGAAGGCAAGGCAAGGCAAAAGGGAAAAGCAAGGAAACACAATGCAAGGAAAATTGGCAAAGCAAGTGAAGGCAAGGAAAAAGGGCAAAGCAAGGCAAGGCAAAAAAGCAAAGCAAGGCAAAAGGGCAAAGCAAGGCAAGGCATGGAAAGGCAAAATGCAAAGCAAGGCAAGGCAAGGCAAAAGGGCAAACCAAGGAAAGGCAAGGCAAAAGTACAAAGCAAGGCAAGGCAAGTCAAAATGCAAAGCTAGGCAAGGCAATGCAAAAGTGCAAAGGAATGCAAGGGAAGTCCAGGCAAAAGTGCAAAGCAAGGAAAGGCAAAGCAAAAAGGCAAATAAAGAAAAGGCCAGGCAAATTGAAAGGGCAAAGAAAAGCAAGGCATGGTGAGGCTAAAGGGGAAAGGGAAGCAACGCAAGGCAAAAGCGCAAAGCAAGGCAAGGCAAGGCAGAAGGGACAAGCAAGGTAAGGCAAGGCAAGGCAAAAGGGAAAAGTAAGGAAAAGCAAGGAAATGCAAAAGGGCAAAGCAAAGCAATGCAAGCTATGGCAAAAGGGCATAGAAAATCAAGACAAGCTAAAAGGGTAAAGCAAGGCAAGACAAGGCAAAAGGCCAAAGCAAGGCAAGTCAAGGCAAGGCAAAAGGGCAAAGCAAGCGAAGGCAAGGCAAGGCAAAAGGTCAAAGTAAGGCAAGGCAAGGCAAGGCAATGCTAAAGGACAAAGAAATGCAAGTCAAGACAAAAGGGCAAACCAAGGAAAGGCAAGGCAAAAGTACAAAGCAAGGCAAGGCAACTCAACGCAAAAGGGCAAAGCAAGGCAAGGCAAGTCAAAAAGGCAAAGCAAATAAAGGTAAGGCAAGCTAAAAGGACAAAGCAATGCAAGGCAAGGCAAGGCAAAAGGGAAAAGCAATGCAAGGCAAGGCAAAAGGGCAAAGATAAGAAAGGCAAGGCAAAAAGGCAAATAAAGAAAAGGCAAGGCAAGTCAAAACGGCAAAGAAAAGCAAGGCATGGCAAGGCAAAAGGGCCAAGCAAGGTAAGGCAAGGCAAGGCAAAAGGGAAAAGTAAGGAAAAGGAAGGAAATGCAAAAGGGCAAAAGCAAAACAATGCAAGCTAAGGCAAAAGGCCAAAGAAAATCGAGACAAGGCAAAAGGGTAAAGCAACGCAAGGCAAGGCAAGGCAAAAGGGCAAAGCAAGGCGAGGCAAGGCATGGCTAAAGGGCAAAGCAAGGAAAGGCAAGGCAAAAGAACAAAACAAGGCGAGGCAAGGAATGGCTAAAGGGCAAAGCAAGGCAAGGCAAGGCAAAAGGGCAAAGCAAGGCGAGACAAGGCATGGCTAAAGGGCAAAGCAAGGCAAGACAAGTGAAGGCAAAAGGGCAGAGCAAGGCAAAGCAAGGCAAGGCAAAATTACAAGGGAACGCAAAAGGGGAGAGCAATGCAAAGCAAGGCAAGGCAAAAGGGCAAAGCAAGGCAAGGCAAGGCAAAAGGGCAAAGCAAGGCAAGGCAAGGCAACAGGCCAGTGCAAGGAAAGGCAAGGCAAAAGGGCAAAGCGAAGCAAGGCAAGGCAAGGCAAAAGGGCAAAGAAAGGTAAGGCAAGGCAAGGTAAAAGGACAAAGCAAGGCAAAGCGAGGCATGGCAAAATGGCAATGCAAGGCAAGGCAAGGCAAGGCAAAATGCCAAATCAAGGAAAGACAAGGCAAAAGGGCAAAGCAAGGAAAGGCAAGGAAAGGGAAAAGGGCAAGGCAAAGAAAGGCAATAAAAAAGGGCAAAGCAAGGCAAGGCAACGCAAAAGGGCAAAACAAGGCAAGGTAAGGCAAGGCAAAATGTCAAAGCAAGGCAAGGCAAGGCAAAAAGGCAAAGCAAGCGAAGGGAAGGCAAGTCAAAAGGGCAAAGTAAGGCAAATAAGGCAAGGCAAGGCCAAAGGACAAAGAAATACAAGGCAAGGCAAAAGGGCAAACCAAGGAAAGGCAAGGCAAAAGGGCAAAGCGAGGCAAGGCAAGTCAAAAATGCAAGGCTAGGCAAGGAAAGGCAAAATTGCAAACCAAGGCAAGGCAAGGCAAGGCAAGGCAAAAAGGCAAAGCAAGTAAAGGTAAGGCAAGCTAAAACGACAAAGCAATGCAAGGCAAGGCAAAAGGGCGAAGCAAGGAACGGCAAGGCAAAACGGCAAATCAAGAAAAGCAAGGCAAATTAAAAGGGCACAGAAAAGCAAGGCATGGCAAGGGAAAAGGGGAAAGGGAAGCAAGGCAAGGCAAAAGTGTAAAGCAAGGCAAGGCAAGGCAAGGCAAAAAAAAATGTAAGGAAAGTCAAGGAAATACAAAAGGGCAAAGCAAAGCAATGCAAGCTAAGGCAAAAGGGCAAAGAAAATCAAGACAAGGCAAAAGGGTAAAACAAGGCAAGGCAAGGCAAGGTAAAAGGGCAATAAAAATGCGAGGCAAGGCATGGCAAAAGGGCAAAGCAAGTCAAGGCAAGGCAAAAAGGCAAAACAAGACAAGGCAAGTCAAAAATGCAAAGCTAGGCAAGGCAAGGCAAAAGTGCAAAGCAAGACAAGGCAAGGCAATGCAAAAAGTCAAAGCAAGGCAAGGCAAGGCAAAAGGGCTAAGCAAGACAAGGCAAGGCAATGCAAAAGGGCAAAGCAAGGCAAGGCAAAATTGCAAGGCAAGGCAAAAGGGCAAAGCAAAGCAATTCAAGGCAAGGCAAGGCAAAAGTGCAAAGCAAGGCAAGGCAAGGCAAAAGGGGAAAGCAAGGCAAGGCAAGGCAAGGCAAAAGGGCAAAGCAAGCGAAGGCAAGGCAAGGCAAAAGGGAAAAGCAAGGCATGGCATGGCAAAAGGGGAAAGCAAGGCAATGCAAGGCAAGGCAAAAGGGCAAAGCAAGACAAGGCAAGGCAAGGAAATAGGGCAAAGCAAGGCAAGGCAAAATTACAAGGCAAGGTAAAAGGAGAGAGCAATGCAAGGCAAGGCAAGGCAAAAGGGCAAAGCAAGGAATGGCAAGGCAAAAGAGCAAAGCGAAGCAAGGCAAGGCAAGGCAAAAGGGTAAAGAAAGGTAAGGCAAGGCAAGGAAAAAGGGCAAAGCAAGGCAAGGCAAGGCAAGGAAAGGCAAAAGGGCAAAGCAAGGCAAGGCAAGGCAGGGCAAAATAGCAAAGAAGGCATGGCAATGCAAGGTAAAAGGGCAAAGTAAGGCAAAGCAAGGCATGGCAAAAAGGAAAAGCAGGGCAAGGCAAGGCAAGGCAAAATGCCAAGTCAAGGAAAGATAAGGCAAAAGGACAAAGCAAGGCAAGGCAAGGAAAGGCATATGATCATAGAAGGCAAGGCAATGCAAGACAAAAGTCCAAAGCAAGGCAAGACAAGGCAAAAGGGGAAAGCAAGGCAAGGCAAGGCAAAAGGGCAAAGCAAGCGAAGGCAAGGCAAGGCAAAAGGTCAAAGTAAGGCAAGTCAAGGCAAGGCAATGCCAAAGGACAAAGAAATGCAAGGGAAGGCAAAAGGGCAAATCAAGGAAAGGCAAGGCAAAAGTACAAAGCAAGGCAAGGCAAGTCAGAAATGCAAAGCTAGGCAAGAAAAGGCAAAAGTCCAAAGGAATGCAAGGCAAGTCAAGGCAAAAGGGCAAAGCAAGGCAAGGAAAGTCAAAAAGGCAAAGCAAGTAAACGTAAGGCAAGATAAAAGGACAAAGCAGTGCAAGGCAAGGCAAGGCAAAAGGGAAAAGCAATGCAAGGCAAGTCAAAAGGGCAAAGCTAGGGAAGGTAAGGCAAAAAGGGAAATAAATAAAAGGCAAGGCAAGTTAAAAGGGCAAAGAATAGCAAGGCATGGCAAGGCAAAAGGGGAAAGGGAAGCAATGCAAGGCAAAAGAGAAAAGCAAGGAAAGGCAAGGCAAGGTAAAAGGGCAAAGCAAGGCAAGGCAAAAGAGCAAAGGAAGGAAAGGTAAGGCAGAAAGGTAAAGCAAGGTAAGGCTAGGCAAAAGGGCGAAGCAAGCCTAGGCAATTAAGTGCAAAAGGGCAAAGCAGGACAAGGCAAGGGAAAAGGGCAAAGCAAAGCAAGCCAAGACAAGGCAAAAGGGCAAAGCAAGGTAAGGTAAGGCAAAAGGGCAAGGCAAGGCAAGGCAAGGCAAGGCAAAATAGAAAAGTAAGGCAAGGGAAAAGGTAAAATTAAGGCAAGGCATGGAAAGGCAAAACGGCAAACCAAAGCAAGGCAAGGCATGGCAAAATGGCAAAGGGAAGCAAGGCAAGGCAAAAGGGTAAAGCAAGGCAAGGCAATGCAAGGCAAAAGGGAAAAGCAAGTCAAAGAATGGCAAAAGGGCAAAGCAAGGCAAAGCAAGGCAAAAGGGCAAAGCAAGGGAATGCAAGGCAAGGCAAAAGGGAAAAGCAAGGCAAGGAAAGACAATATTGCAAAGCAAGGCAAGGCAAGGCAAAAGGGAAAAATAAGACAAGGCAAAGAAATGCAAGTGGCAAAGCAAAGCAAGGCAAGGCAAGGCAAAAGGGCAAAGGGAAGCAAGGCAAAGCAAAAGAGCAAAGCAAGGAAAGGCAAGGCGAGGTAAAAGGGCAAAGCAAGGCAAGGCAAGGTAAAAGGCAAAGCAAGAAAAGGTAAGGCAAAAACGCAAAGCAAGGCATGGCAATGCAAAAGGGCAAAGCAATCCAAGGCAATGTAAGACAAAAGGCAAAAGCAGGACAAGGCAAGGAAAAAGTGGCAAAGCAAAGCAAGGCAAAACAAGGCCTTCCTCTGCCCTATTGCCTGGCCATTCTTTGCCTTGCTTTGACCGTTTGCCTTGCCTTGCCTTGTCTTGCTTTGCCCTTTTGACTTGCCTTGCTTTGCCCTTTCGCCTTGCCTTGCCTTGATTTGCCCTTTTGCCTTCTTTTGTCTTGCTTTGCCCTGCCTTGCTTTGCCCTTTTTCCTTTCCTTGCCTTGCTTTGCCCTTTTGCCTTGTCATGCCTTTCCTTACTTTGCCCTTTTGCTTTGCCTTGCTTCCTCTGCCCTATTGCCTTGCCATGCCTTGCCTTGCTTTGACCGTTTGCCTTGCCTTGCCTTGTCTTCCTTTGCCCTTTTGACTTGCCTTGCTTTGCACTTTTCCCTTCCCTTGCCTTGCTTTGTTCTTTTGCCTTGCTTTGCCTTGCTTTGCACTTTTGTCTTGCCTTGCCTTGCCATGCTTTGCCCTTTTCCCTTGTCTTGCCTTGTTTTGCCCTTTTGCCTTGCCTTTTCTTGCTTTGCCCTTTTGCTTTGCCTTGCCTTTCCTTGCTTTGCCCTTTTGCCTTGCCTTGCCTTGTCTTGCTTTGCCCTTTTGACTTGCCTTGCTTTGCACTTTTCCCTTCCCTTGCCTTGCTTTGTTCTTTTGCCTTGCTTTGCCTTGCTTTGCACTTTTGTCTTGCCTTGCCTTGCCATGCTTTGCCCTTTTCCCTTGTCTTGCCTTGTTTTGCCCTTTTGCCTTGCCTTTTCTTGCTTTTCCCTTTTGCTTTGCCTTGCCTTGCCTTGCTTTGCCCTTTTGCCTTGCCTTGCCTTGCTTTGCCCTTTTACCTTGCCTTGCCTTGCCTTTTTTTCCGCTTTTGCCTTGCATGGCTTGCTTTGCCCTTTTTTCTTGCCGTGCCTTGCTTTTACCTTTTGCCTTGCCTTGCCTTGCTTTGCCCTTTTGCCTTGCCTTGCCTTGTCTTGCTTTGACCTTTTGCCTTGCCTTGTCTTGCTTTGACCTTTTGCCTTGCCTTGTCTTGCTTTGCCCTTTTACCTTGCCTTGCCCTGATTTGCCATTTTGCCTTGCCTTGCCTTGCCTTTTTTTCCGCTTTTGCCTTGCATGGCTTGCTTTGCCCTTTTTTCTTGCCGTGCCTTGCCTTTACCTTTTGCCTTGCCTTGCCTTGCTTTGCCCTTTTGCCTTGCCTTGCCTTGTCTTGCTTTGACCTTTTGCCTTGCCTTGCCTTCCTTTGCCCTTCTGCCTTTCCTTGCCTTGCTTTGCCGTTTTGCCTTGCCTTGCCTGTCTTGCTTTGACCTTTTGCCTTGCCTTGTCTTGCTTTTCCCTTTTGCCTTGCCTTGCCTTTCTTGGCCATTTTCCCTTGCCTTGCCTTCCCTTTCTTTGCCCTTACGCCTTGCCTTGCCTTGCTTTGCATTTTGCCGTGCCTTGCCTTCCTTTACTTTGCCTTTTTGCCTTGCCTTGAATTGCCTCGATTTGCCCTTTTGCCTTGCCTTGCCTTGCCTTCCATTCCTTTTGCCTTGCCGTGCATTGCCTTGCCTTGTTTTCCCCTTTTCCCTTGCCTTGCCCTTTTTCCTTGCCTTGCCTTGCTTTGCCCTTTTGACTTGCCATGCCTTGCTTTGCCCTTTTGCCTTACCTTGCCTTGCCTTGCTTTGCCCTTTTGCCATGTCTTGCCTTGACTTGGTTTGCTCTTTTCCCTTGCCTTGGCTTGCCTTGCTTTGACCTTTTGTCTTGCCTTGTCTTGCCAAGCTTTGCCCTTTTGCTTTGCCATGCCTTGCCTTGTGTTGCCATTTTGCCTTGCCTTGCATTGCCTTGCTTTGCCCTTTTGCCTTGCCTAGTCGTGCTTTGCCCTTTTGCCTTGCCTTTCCCTTACTTTGCCCTTTTGCCTTGCCTTGCATTGCCTTGCTTTGCCCTTTTGCCTTGCCTAGTCGTGCTTTGCCCTTTTGCCTTGCCTTCCATTGCTTTTCCCTTTTGTCTTGCCTTGCCTTCCTTTTCCCTTTTGCCTTGCCTTGCCTAGCTTTTGTGACAGATTGCAATCCCCCCTCCCTCCTGCAGCACGGCACGTCTCCCTCTTCCTCTGCTATTTGAGGCTAACAGCTTCTTTTGTCTGGCCCAGAGCACCCTGGCTCCTGGGACATTAGAAGAAGGGAGTGCCAAGGCACACTGAGCCGCGCCCAGTGTGGGGGATGTTTGAGGGCTTCAGGGGCACCCACACTCAGTGTGGGGGGTGCAGAGAAGCTTATACAATGCCTACAGTCAGGTCTGATCAGATAACAAAACGGGACTCTCGTCGAGACTCCGCCCATTGCCGCGGGTCTCTTGGAGCACGAGCAAGATGCTGCCGCCGAGAGCCCCCCTCCCCGGGATGGAGACTCCGCTTGCCTCGCCGCCACGGGTGTGAGTAAAACTCCTCGCAGGACTGCGAGTATATTTTCTTTCCGTGCACATTTGCACAAGTACTTTATTTCCTCGCACAATCGCGAGTGGCCGCCGAAAGCCCCTCGCACAATGGCGAGTATATTTTCCTCCCGTGCTTCCACATAAGCACGTGTAGGATTCCGTGCACATTTGCACGTGTAAAATAACTCTCGCAGGACTGCGAGCGTATTATAAATTTACTCTCGCGGAATCGCGAGTGCACACTTTCCATACTCACTGCGAGTACGCGTATCTCTATAAAAATAATCCAACACCGTGCTTAGGCAAGTGTGTACTCCTCCGGGACTCGGGGACGGCTCCGGCACTGTTTTGGTGAAGCCACGTGCATGCACTCTGTGGACCTCCTGTTGTATTAGTGGCTGCCCCTCTCAATAATTTCCTCCACTGATATCCGAACCTGTATTTAAGTCACTTTTGGAGTGCTAAAACCCTGTGCCTCGCTGGTCTAATAAAAGTTGTTTTTGGACCTTGTGGTTCCTAAAATTGACCTGTGGGTTGCCTCCGTGACAGCTTTGCTTTGCGCTTTTGCTTTGCGTTGCCTTACTTTGCCTATTTCCGTGCCTTGCCTTGCTTAGCTTTGCCCTTTTGCCTTGCCTTGCCTTGCCTTGCTCTCCCCTTTTGCCTTGCCTTGCCTTGCTTTGCCCTTTTGACTTCCCTTGCCTTGCTTTGCCCTTTTGCCTTGCTTTGCCCTTTTGTCTTGCCTTGCCTTGCCATGCTTTGCCCTTTTGCATTGCCATGCCTTGCCTTGCTTTGTCCTTTTGCCTTGCCTTGCCTTGCCTTGCTTTGCCCTTTTCCCTTGCCTTGCCTTGCTTTGCCATTTTCTCTTGCCTTGCCTTGCCTTGCTTTGCCCCTTTGCCTTGCCTTGCCTTGCCTTGCTTTGCTCTTTTGCCTTGCCTTGCCTTGCTTTGACCTTTTGCCTTGCCTTGCCTTGCCTTGCTTTGCCTTTTTGTCTTGCCTCGCCTTGCCAAGCTTTGCCCTTTTGCATTGCCATGCCTTGCCTTGCTTTGCCCTTTTGCCTTGCCTTGCCATGCCATGCTTTGCCCTTTTGCTTTGCCATGCCTTGCCTTGCGTTGCCATTTTGCCTTGCCTTGCATTGCCTTGCTTTGCACTTTTGCCTTGCCTAGTCGTGCTTTGCCCTTTTGCCTTGCCTTTCCCTTAGATTGCCCTTTTGCCTTACCTTGAATTGCCTTGCTTTGAAATTTTCCCTTGTCTTGCCTTGCCTTGCTTTGCCCTTTTGCCTTGCCTTGCCTTGGTTTACCCTTTTGCCTAGCCTTCCCTTGCTTTGCCCTTTTGCCTTGCCTTGCCTTGCTTTCCTTAGGCCTTTCGCCTTGCCTTGCCTTGCCTTGCCTTTTTTCCGTGCCTTGCCTTGCTTAGCTTTGCCCTTTTGCCTTGCCTTGCCTTGCCTTGCTCTGCCCTTTTGCCTTGCCTTGCCTTGCTTTGCCCTTTTCCCTTGCCTTGCCTTGCTTTGCCGTTTTCTCTTGCCTTGCATTGCCTTGCTTTCCCCTTTGCCTTGACTTGCCTTGCCTTGCTTTGCCCTTTTGCCTTGCCTTGCCTTGCTTTGCCCTTTTACCTTGCCTTGCCCTGCTTTGCCATTTTGCCTTGCCTTGCCTTTTTTTCTGCTTTTGCCTTGCATGGCTTGCTTTGCCCTTTTGTCTTGCCTTGACTTGCTTTGCCCTTTTGCCTTGCTTTGCCCTTTTGCCTTGCTTTGCCCTTTTGCCTTGACTTGTCTTGCTTTGCCCTTTTGCCTTGCCTTGCCTTGCTTTGCCCTTTTGCCATGCATTACCTTGCCTTGCTTTGTCCTTTTTCCTTGCTTTGCCTTGCTTTGCCCTTTTGCCTTGCCTTGCCTTACCTTGCTTTACACTTTTGCCTAGCCTTGCTTTGCTTTGCCCTTTTGCCTTGCCTTGCCTTGCATTCCTTTGCCCTTTTGCCTTGCCTTGCATTGCCTTGCCTTACTTTGCCCTTTTGCCTTGCCTTGTCTTGCCTTGCTTTGCCCTTTTGCCTTGACTTGCCTTGCTTTGCCATTTTGCCGTGCCTTGCCTTGCCTTGCTTTGCCCTTTTGCCTTGCCTTGCTTGGCCCTTTTTCCTTGCTTTACCTTCCCTTTTTTGCCCTTTTGCATTTTTCCCTTGCCTTCCCTTGCTTTGCCATTTTGCCTTGCCTTGAATTGCCTTGCTTTGTCCTTTTGCCTTGCCTTGCCTTGCTTTGCCCTTTTGCCTTGCCTTGCTTTGCTTTGCCCTTTTGCCTTGCCTTGCTTTCCTTTGCCCTTTTGCTTTGCCGTGCCCTGCCTTATCTTACTTTGCCCTTTTGCCTTGTCTTGCCTTGCCTTGCTTTGCCCTTTTGCCTTGCCTTGCTTTCCTTTGCCCTTTTGCCTTGCCTTGCCTTGCTTTGCCCTTTTGCCTTGCCTTGCCTTGCTTTGCCCTTTTGCCTTGCCTTGCCTTGCTTTGCCCTTTTTCATTGCCATGCCTTGCCTTGCTTTGCCCTTTTGCCTTGCCTTGCCTTGCCTTGCTTTGCCCTTTTCCCTTGCCTTGCCTTGCTTTGCCGTTTTCTCTTGCCTTGCATTGCCTTGCTTTCCCCTTTGCCTTGACTTGCCTTGCCGTGCTTTGCCCTTTTGCCTTGCCTTGCCTTGCTTTGCCATTTTGCCTTGCCTTGCCTTTTTTTCCGCTTTTGCCTTGCATGGCTTGCTTTGCCCTTTTGTCTTGCCGTGCCTTGCTTTTCCCTTTTGCCTTGCCTTGCCTTGCTTTGCCCTTTTGCCTTGCCTTGCCTTGCTTTGCCCTTTTGCCTTGCCTTGACTTGTCTTGCTTTGCCCTTTTGCCTTGCCTTGTCTTGCTTTGCCATTTTGTCTTCTTTTCTCTTGCCTTGCTTTTCCCTTTTGCCTTACCTTGCCTTTCTTGGCCATTTTCCCTTGCCTTGCTTTCCCCTTCTTTGCCCTTTCGCCTTGCCTTGCCTTGCTTTGTATATTGCTGTGCCTTGCCTTCCTTTACTTTGCCTTGCCTTGCCTTGCCTTGAATTGCCTTGATTTGCCCTTTTGCTTTGCCTTGCCTTCCATTGCTTTTTGCCTTGCCGTGCATTGCCTAGCCTTGCTTTCCCCTTTTCCCTTGCCTTGCTTCCCCCTTTTGCCTCGCTTTGCTTTGCCATTTTGCATTGCCTTGCCTTGCATTGGTTTGCTCTTTTGACTTGCCATGCCTTGATTTGCCCTTTTGCCTTCCCTTGCCTTGCCTTGCTTTGACCTTTTGTCTTGCTTTGCCTTGCTTTGCCATTTTGCCTTGCCTTGCCTTTCCTTGCTTTGCCCATTTGCCTTGCCTTGCCTTCGCTTGCTTGGCACTTTTGCCATGCGTTGCCTTACCTTTCTATGCCGTTTTGCCCTGCATTGCCTTGCCTTGCTTTTCCCTTTTGCCTTGCCTTGCCTTATCTTGCTTTGCCCTTTTCTGTTGCCTTGACTTGCCTCCACTTGCCCTTTTTCCTTGCCTTGCCATACCTTGCTTTGCCCTTTTGCCTTGCCTTGCCTTGGCTGGCTTTGCATTTTTGCCTAGCCTTGCCTTGCCTTGCTTTGCCCTTTTGCCTTGCTTTGCCTTCCCTTGCTTTGCCCTTTTGCCTTGCCTTGCCTTGCTTTACAATTTCCCCTGCCTTGCCTCGCCTTGCTTTTCCATTTTGCCTTGACTTGCTTTCCCTTTCTTTGCATTTTGCCATGCCTTGCCTTGCATTGCGTTTCCATTTTGCCTTTCCTTGCTTTCCCTTGCTTTGCCCTTTTGCCTTGCCTTCCCTTGCTTTTCCCTTTTGCCTTGAATTGCCTTACTTTGCCCTTTTGCCTTGCCTTGCCTTACTTTTCCCTTTTGCCTTGCCATGCCTTTAGTTGCTTTGCCCTTTTCCCTTGCCTTGCATTGCTTTGCACTTTTTCCTTGCCTTGCCCTGCTTTGCCATTTTGCCTTGCCTTGCCTTGCAATGCTTTGCCCTTTTGCCTTGCTTTGCCTTGGCTTACCCTTTTGCCTTGCCTTGCCTTGCTTTGCCCTTTTGCCTTGCCTTGCCTTGCTTTGCCCTTTTGCCATGCATTACCTTGCCTTGCTTTGTCCTTTTTCCTTGCTTTGCCTTGCTTTGCCCTTTTGCCTTGCCTTGCCTTACCTTGCTTTACCCTTTTGCCTAGCCTTGCTTTGCTTTGCCCTTTTGCCTTGCCTTGCCTTGCATTCCTTTGCCCTTTTGCCTTGCCTTGCATTGCCTTGCCTTACTTTGCCCTTTTGCCTTGCCTTGTCTTGCCTTGCTTTGCCCTTTTGCCTTGACTTGCCTTGCTTTGCCCTTTTGCCTGGCCTTGCCTTGCTTGGCCCTTTTTCCTTGCTTTACCTTCCCTTTTTTGCCCTTTTGCATTTTTCCCTTGCCTTCCCTTGCTTTGCCATTTTGCCTTGCCTTGAATTGCCTTGCTTTGTCCTTTTGCATTGCCTTGCCTTGCTTTGCCCTTTTGCCTTGCCTTGCTTTGCTTTGCCCATTTGCCTTGCCTTGCCTTACTTTGCCCTTTATCCTTCGCATGCTTTTTTTGCCCTTTTGCCTTGCCTTACCTTGCTTTACCCTTTTGCCTTGCCTTGCTTTGCTTTGCCCTTTTGCCTTGCCTTGCCTTGCTTTCCTTTGCCCTTTTGCTTTGCCTTGCCCTGTCTTATCTTACTTTGCCATTTTGCCGTGCCTTGCCTTGCCTTGCTTTGCCCTTTTGCCTGGCCTTGCCTTGCTTGGCCCTTTTTCCTTGCTTTACCTTCCCTTTTTTGCCCTTTTGCATTTTTCCCTTGCCTTCCCTTGCTTTGCCATTTTGCCTTGCCTTGAATTGCCTTGCTTTGTCCTTTTGCATTGCCTTGCCTTGCTTTGCCCTTTTGCCTTGCCTTGCTTTGCTTTGCCCATTTGCCTTGCCTTTCCTTACTTTGCCCTTTATCCTTCGCATGCTTTTTTTGCCCTTTTGCCTTGCCTTACCTTGCTTTACCCTTTTGCCTTGCCTTGCTTTGCTTTGCCCTTTTGCCTTGCCTTGCCTTGCTTTCCTTTGCCCTTTTGCTTTTTCTTGCCCTGTCTTATCTTACTTTGCCCTTTTGCCTTGCCTTGCCTTGCCTTGCTTTGCCCTTTTGCCTTGCCTTGCTTTCCTTTGACCTTTTGCCTTGCCTTGCCTTGCTTTGCCCTTTTGCCTTGCCTTGCCTTGCTTTGCCCTTTTGCATTGCCTTGCCTTACCTTTGCCCTTTTTCCTTCGTTTGCCTTTTTTGCCCTTTTGCCTTGCCTTACCTTGCTTTACCCTTTTGCCTTGTCTTGCTTTCCTTTGCCCTTTTGCCTTGCCTTGCCTTGCTTTGCCCTTTTGCCTTGTCTTGCCTTACCTTGCTTTGCCCTTTTGCCATGCCTTCCCTTCCTTTGCCCTTCTGCCTTGCCTTCCTTCCCTTTGCCTTTTTGCCTTGTCTTGCCTTGCTTTGCCCTTTTGCCTTGCCTTGCCTTGTCTTACTTTTCCCTTTTGCCTTGCCTTGCCTTGCTTTCCCCTTTCCCTTGCTTTCCCTTGCTTTGCACTTTTGCTTTGCCTTGCCTTCACAGTATTACAGTATGTTTGGGATTGGAAGGGACCTTAAAAAATCATCTAGTCCAATCTCCCTGCTGGAGCAGGAACACCTAGGTGAGGTCGCACAGGAACATGTCCAGGCGGGTTTTGAATGTCTCCAGAGAAGGAGACTAAACCTCCCTGGGCAGCCTGTTCCAGTGCTCTGTCACACTTTCTGAGAAGAAGTTTTTTCTCAAATTTAAGCGGAACCTCTTGTGTTCCAGCTGGATCCCAGTACCCCTTGTCCTATCATTTTTTGCCATCGAGAAGAGACTGGCTCCATCCTCATGGCACTCACCCCTTATATATTTATAAACATTAATGAGGTCCCCCTTAGTCTCCTCTTCTCCAAACTAAAGAGACCCTTTGCATTGCCATTTTGCCTTGTCTTGCCGTGCCTTGCTTTGCCCTTTTGCCTTGCCATCCCTTCCCTTGCTTTGCCCTTTTGCCTTGCCTTGCTTTGCTTTACTCTTTTGCCTTGCCTTGCCTCGCCTTGCTTTGCCCTTTTCCTTTGCCTAGCTTTGCTTTGCCCTTTTGCAATGCCTTGCCTGGCTTTGCCCTTTTGACTTGCCTTGCCTTGCTTTGCATTTTGCCTTGCCTTGCCTTGCCCTTTTGCCTAGGCTTGCCTTGCCTTTCTTTGCCCTTTTGCCTTGCCTTACCTTTCTTTGCCCTTTTGCCTTGCCTTGCCTTCCCTTCATTTGCCCTTTTGCCTTGAATTGCCTTACTTTGCCCTTTTGCCTTGCCTTGCCTTATTTTTCCATTTTGCCTTGCCATGCCTTGAGTTGCTTTGCCCTTTTAACTTGCCTTGCATTGCTCTGCACTTTTTCATTGCCTTGCCGTGCTTTGCCATTTTGCCTTGCCTTGCCTTGCAATGCTTTACACTTTTCCCTTGCCTTGCCTTGGTTTACCCTTTTGCCTAGCCTTCCCTTGCTTTGCCCTTTTGCCTTGCCTTGCCTTGCATTCCTTTGCCCTTTTGCCTTGCCTTGCATTGCCTTACTTTGCCCTTTTGCCTTGCCTTACCTTGCCTTGCTTTGCCCTTTTGCCTTGACTTGCCTTGCTTTGCCCTTTTGCCGTGCCTTACCTTGCCTTGCTTTGCCCTTTTGCCTGGCCTTGCCTTGCTTGGCCCTTTTTCCTTGCTCTACCTTCCCTTTTTTGCCCTTTTGCCTTTTTGCCTTTCCTTCCCTTGTTTTGCCATTTTGCCTTGCCTTGAATTGCCTTGCTTTGACCTTTGCCATTGTCCTGCCTTGCCTTGCTTTGCCCTTTTGCCTTTCCTTGCCTTGCTTTGCCCTTTTGCTTGCCTTGGCTTGCTTTGCTCTTTTTCCTTGCCTTGCCTTGCTTTGCCCTTTTGCCTTGCCTTGACTTGCCTTTCTTTGCCTTTTTGCCTTGCCTTGCCTTGCTTTGCCCTTTTGCCTTGCCTTGCATTGCTTTGCCCTTTTGCCTTGCCTAGCCTAGCTTTGCCATTTTCCTTTCCCTTGCCTTGCTCTGCCTTTTTAAATTGCCTTGCCTTCCCTTGCTTTGCATTTTGCCTTGCCTTGCCTTGCTTTGCCCTTTTGCCTTGCCTTGCTTTGCACTTTTGCCTTGCCTTCCCTTGCTTTCCCATTTTTCTTGCCTTGCCTTGCCTTACTTTCCACTTTTGAGGTGTCTTGCCTTGTCTTGCTTTCCCCTTTTGCCTTGCCTTGCCTTTTTTCCCTGCCATGCCTTGCTTTGCCCTTTTGCATTGCCTTGCCTTGCATTGCTTTGCCCTTTTGCCTTGCCTAGCCTTTACTTGTTTTGCCCTTTTGCCTTGCCTTGCGTTTACTTACTTTGCCCTTTTCCCTTGCCTTTCCTAGCTTTTCCCTTTTGGCTTGCCTTGCCTTGTTTTGCCCTTTTGCCTTGCCTTGCCTAGCTTTGCCCTTTTGCCTTGCCTTGCCTTGCTTTGCCCTTTTGGCTTGCCTTGCTTTTCTTTGCCTTTTTGCCTTGCCTTCCCTTGCTTTGCCTTTTTTCCTTGCCTTTCCTTGCCTTGCTTTGACCTTTTCCCTTGCCCTGCCTTGCCTTGCTTTGCCCTTTTGCCTTGCCTTGCCTTGCTTTGCCCTTTTGCCTTGCCTTGCCTTGCCTTTCTTTGCCTTTTTGCCTTGCCTTGCCTTTCTTTGCCCTTTTGCCTTGCCTCGCCCTGTTTTACCCTTTTTTCTAGCCTTGCCTTTCCTTGCTTTTCCCTTTTGCCTTTCCTTGCTTTGCCCTATTGCCTTGCCTTACTTTGCTTTCCCTTTTGCCTTGCCTTGCCTTAGTTTTCTTTCCCATTTTTCCATGCCTTCCCTTGCCTTCCTTTGCCCTTTTGCCTTGTATTGCCTTGCTTTTCCTTGCCTTGCATTGCTTTGTCCTTTTGCCTTGCCTTGCCTTTACTTGCTTTGCCTTTTTGCCTTGCCTTACCTTGCTTTGCCCTTTTGCCTTGCATTGCCTGGCTTTGCCCTTTTGCTTTGCATTGCCTGGCTTTGCCCTTTTGACTTGCCTTGCCTTCCTTTGCCCTTTTTCCTTGCCTTGCCTTCCTTTGCCCTTTTGCCTTACCTTTCCTTGCCTTACTTTGCCCTTTTTCCTTGCCTTGCCTTACCTTGCTTTGCCCTTTTGCCTTGCATTGCCTTGCCTTCCTTGCCCTTTTGCCTTACCTTTCCTTGCCTTGCCTAGCTTTGCCCTTTTGCTGTCTCTAGCCTTACTTTGCCCTTTCGCGTTGCCTTGCCTTGCCTTCCATTCCTTTTGCCTTGCCGTGCATTGCCTTGCCTTGGTTTCCCCTTTTCCCTTGCCTTGCCTTGCTTTGCCCTTTTGACTTGCCTTGCCTTGCTTTGCCCTTTTGACTTGCCATGCCTTGCTTTGCCCTTTTGCCTTACCTTGCCTTGCCTTGCTTTGCCCTTTTGCCATGTCTTGCCTTGACTTGGTTTGCTCTTTTCCCTTGCCTTGGCTTGCCTTGCTTTGACCTTTTGCCTTGGCTTGCCTTGCCAAGCTTTGCCCTTTTGCTTTGCCATGCCTTGCCTTGCGTTGCCATTTTGCCTTGCCTTACATTGCCTTGCTTTGCCCTTTTGCCTTGCCTAGTCGTGCTTTGCCCTTTTGCCTTGCCTTTCCCTTACTTTGCCCTTTTGCCTTACCTTGAATTGCATTGCTTTGAAATTTTTCCTTGTCTTGCCTTGCCTTGCTTTGCCCTTTTGCCATGTCTTGCCTTGACTTGGTTTGCTCTTTTCCCTTACCTTGGCTTGCCTAGCCAAGCTTTGCCCTTTTGCTTTGCCATGCCTTGCCTTGCGTTGCCATTTTGCCTTGCCTTGCATTGCCTTGCTTTGCCCTTTTGCCTTGCCTTGCCTTGCTTTGCCCTTTTGAATTCCCTTGCCTTGCTTTGCCCTTTTTCCTTGCCTTGCCTTGTTTTGCCCTTTTGTCTTGCCTTGCCTTGCCATGCTTTGCCCTTTTGCATTGCCATGCCTTGCCTTGCTTTGTCCTTTTGCCTTACCTTGCCTTGCTTTGCCCTTTTCCCTTGCCTTGCCTTGCTTTGCCGTTTTCTCTTGCCTTGCCTTGCTTTGCCCCTTTGCATTGACTTGCCTTGCCTTGCTTTGCCCTTTTGCCTTGCCTTGCCTTGCTTTGCCCTTTTACCTTGCCTTGCCCTGCTTTGCCATTTTTCCTTGCCTTGCCTTGCCTTGCTTTGCCCTTTTGCCTTGCCTTCCCTTGCATTGCTTTGCCCTTTTGCTATGCCTTGCCTTCCTCTGCCCTTTTGCCTTGCCTTTCCTTGCCTTGCTTTGCCCTTTTGCCTTGCCTTGCCTTGCTTTACCCTTTTGCCTTGCCTTGCCTTGATTTGCCCTTTTTCCTTCTTTTGTCTTGCCTTGCTTTGCCCTTTTTCCTTGACTTGCCTTGTTTTGCCATTTTGCCTTGCCTCCCTTGCTTTGCCCTTTTGCCTTTCCTTGACTTGCTTTTCCCTTCTACCCTTGCCTTGACTTGCTTTTCACTTTTGCCTTGCCTTGCATTGCTCTGCCCTTTTGCCTTGCCTAGCCTAGCTTTGCCCTTTTGCTTTCCCTTGCCTTGCTTTGCCATTTTGCATTGCCTTGCCTTGCCTTGCTTTGCATTTTGCCTTGCCTTGCTTTGCCATGCCTTGCCCTTTTGCCTTGCCGTTTTGCCTTGCCTTGCTTTGCTTTGCACTTTTGCCTTGCCTTGCCTTCCTTTTGTTTCCCATTTTTCGTGCCATGCCTTGCCTTACTTTCCCCTTTTGAGTTGTCTTGCCTTGTCTTGCTTTGCCCTTTTGCATTGCCTTCCCTTGCATTGCTTTGCCCTTTTGCATTGCCATGCCTTGCCTTGCTTTGCTCTTTTGCCTTGCCTTGCCTTTACTTGCTTTGCCCTTTTCACTTGCCTTGCATTTACTTACTTTGCCCTTTTCCCTTGCCTTTCCTAGCTTTTCCCTTGATTTGCATTGCCATTTTGCATTCCCTTGCCTTGCCTTCCTTTGCCCTTTTTCCTTGTCTTGCCTTGCCTTGCTTTGCCCTTTTGCCTTGCCTTGCCTTGGCTGGCTTTGCATTTTTGCCTAGCCTTGCCTTGTCTTGCTTTGACCTTTTGCCTTGTGTTGCCTTCCTTTGCTTTGCCCTTTTGCCTTGCTTTGCCTTCCCTTGCTTTGCCCTTTTGCCTTGCCTTGCCTTGCTTTACAATTTCCCCTGCCTTGCCTCGTCTTGCTTTTCCATTTTGCCTTGACTTGCTTTCCCTTTCTTTGCAGTTTGCCATGCCTTGCCTTGCATTGCTTTTCCATTTTGCCTTTCCTTGCTTTTCCTTGCTTTGCCCTTTTGCCTTGCCTTCCCTTGCTTTGCCCTTTTGCATTGAATTGCCTTACTTTGCCCTTTTGCCTTGCCTTGCCTTACTTTTCCCTTTTGCCTTGCCATGACTTTAGTTGCTTTGCCCTTTTCCCTTGCCTTGCATTGCTTTGCACTTTTTCCATGCCTTGCCGTGCTTTGCCATTTTGCCTTGCCTTGCCTTGCAATGCTTTGCCCTTTTGCCTTGCCTTGCCTTGCTTTGCCCTTTTCCCTTGCCTTGCCTTGCTTTGCCGTTTTCTCTTGCCTTGCATTGCCTTGCTTTCCCCTTTGCCTTGACTTGCCTTGCCTTGCTTTGCCATTTTGCCTTGCCTTGCCTTGCCTTTTTTTCCGCTTTTGCCTTGCATGGCTTGCTTTGCCCTTTTGTCTTGCCGTGCCTTGCTTTTCCCTTTTGCCTTGCCTGCTATGCCCTTTTGCCTTGCCTTGCCTTGCTTTGCCCTTTTGCCTTGCCTTGACTTGTCTTGCTTTGCCCTTTTGCCTTGCCTTGTCTTGCTTTGCCATTTTGTCTTCTTTTCTCTTGCCTTGCTTTTCCCTTTTGCCTTACCTTGCCTTTCTTGGCCATTTTCCCTTGCCTTGCCTTCCCCTTCTTTGCCCTTTCGCCTTGCCTTGCCTTACTTTGTATATTGCCGTGCCTTGCCTTCCTTTACTTTGCCTTGCCTTGCCTTGCCTTGAATTGCCTTGATTTGCCCTTTTGCCTTGCCTTGCCTTCGATTGCTTTTTGCCTTGCCGTGCATTGCCTTGCCTTGCTTTCCCCTTTTCCCTTGCCTTGCTTTCCCCTTTTGCCTCGCTTTTTCTTTGCCATTTTGCATTGCCTTGCCTTGCATTGCTTTGCCCTTTTGCCTTCCCTTGCCTTGCCTTGCTTTGACCTTTTGCCTTGACTTGCCTTGCTTTGCAATTTTGCCTTGCCTTGCCTTACCTTGCTTTGCCCATTTGCCTTGCCTTGCCTTCGCTTGCTTGGCCCTTTTGCCATGCGTTGCCTTACCTTGCTATGCCGTTTTGCCCTGCATTGCCTTGCCTTGCTTTGCCCTTTTGCCTTGCCTTGCCTTATCTTGCTTTGCCCTTTTCCGTTGCCTTGACTTGCCTTCACTTGCTCTTTTTCCTTGCCTTGCCATACCTTGCTTTGCCCTTTTGCCTTGCCTTGCCTTGGGTGGCTTTGCATTTTTGCCTGGCCTTGCCTTGCCTTGCTTTGCTCTTTTGCCTTGTGTAGCCTTGTTTTGCCCTTTTTCCTTATCTTCCCTTGCCTTGCTTTGCCCTTTTGCCTTGCCTTGCCTTGCTTTGCCTTTTTGCCTTGCCTTGCTTTGCATTGCCCTTTTGCCTTCCCTTGCCTTGCCTTCCTTTGCCCTTTTTCCTTGTCTTGCCTTGCCTTGCTTTGCCCTTTTGCCTTGCCTTGCCTTGGCTGGCTTTGCATTTTTGCCTAGCCTTGCCTTGTCTTGCTTTGACCTTTTGCCTTGTGTTGCCTTCCTTTGCTTTGCCCTTTTGCCTTGCTTTGCCTTCCCTTGCTTTGCCCTTTTGCCTTGCCTTGCCTTGCTTTACAATTTCCCCTGCCTTGCCTCGCCTTGCTTTTCCATTTTGCCTTGACTTGCTTTCCCTTTCTTTGCAGTTTGCCATGCCTTGCCTTGCATTGCTTTTCCATTTTGCCTTTCCTTGCTTTCCCTTGCTTTGCCCTTTTGCCTTGCCTTCCCTTGCGTTGCCCTTTTGCCTTGAATTGCCTTACTTTGCCCTTTTGCCTTGCCTTGCCTTACTTTTCCCTTTTGCCTTGCCATGCCTTTAGTTGCTTTGCCCTTTTCCCTTCCCTTGCATTGCTTTGCACATTTTCCTTGCCTTGCCGTGCTTTGCCATTTCGCCTTGCCTTGTCTTGCAATGCTTTGCCCTTTTGCCTTGCTTTGCCTTGGTTTACCCTTTTGCCTTGCCTTCCCTTGCTTTGCCCTTTTGCCTTGCCTTGCCTTGCTTTGCCCTTTTGCCATGCCTTGCCTTGCCTTTCTTTGTCCTTTTTCCTTGCTTTGCCCTTTTGCCTTGCCTTGCCTTACCTTGCTTTACCCTTTTGCCTAGCCTTGCTTTGCTTTGCCCTTTTGCCTTGCCTTGCCTTGCATTCCTTTGCCCTTTTGCCTTGCCTTGCATTGCCTTGCCTTACTTTGCCCTTTTGCCTTGCCTTGTCTTGCCTTGCTTTGCCCTTTTGCCTTGACTTGCCTTGCTTTGCCATTTTGCCGTGCCTTGCCTTGCCTTGCTTTGCCCTTTTGCCTGGCCTTGCCTTGCTTGGCCCTTTTTCCTTGCTTTACCTTCCCTTTTTTGCCCTTTTGCATTTTTCCCTTGCCTTCCCTTGCTTTGCCATTTTGCCTTGCCTTGAATTGCCTTGCTTTGTTCTTTTGCCTTGCCTTGCCTTGCTTTGCCCTTATGCCTTCCTGTGCCTTGCCTTGCATTGCTTTGCTCTTTTGCCTTGCCTTGCCTTTACTTGCTTTGCCCTTTTCGCTTGCCTTGCATTTACTTACTTTGCCCTTTTCCCTTGCCTTTCCTAGCTTTTCCCTTGATTTGCATTGCCATTTTGCCTTCCCTTGCCTTGCCTTCCTTTGCCCTTTTTCCTTGTCTTGCCTTGCCTTGCTTTGTCCTTTTGCCTTGCCTTCCCTTGGCTGGCTTTGCATTTTTGCCTAGCCTTGCCTTGTCTTGCTTTGACCTTTTGCCTTGTGTTGCCTTCCTTTGCTTTGCCCTTTTGCCTTGCTTTGCCTTCCCTTGCTTTGCCCTTTTGCCTTGCCTTGCCTTGCTTTACAATTTCCCCTGCCTTGCCTCGCCTTGCTTTTCCATTTTGCCTTGACTTGCTTTCCCTTTCTTTGCATTTTGCCATGCCTTGCCTTGCATTGCTTTTCCATTTTGCCTTTCCTTGCTTTCCCTTGCTTTGCCCTTTTGCATTGCCTTCCCTTGCTTTGCCCTTTTGCCTTGAATTGCCTTACTTTGCCCTTTTGCCTTGCCTTGCCTTACTTTTCCCTTTTGCCTTGCCATGCCTTTAGTTGCTTTGCCCTTTTCCCTTGCCTTGCATTGCTTTGCACTTTTTCCATGCCTTGCCGTGCTTTGCCATTTTGCCTTGCCTTGCCTTGCAATGCTTTGCCCTTTTGCCTTGCCTTGCCTTGGCTTACCCTTTTGCCTTGCCTTCCCTCGCTTTGCCCTTTTGCCTTGCCTTGCCTTGCTTTGCCCTTTTCCCTTGCCTTGCCTTGCTTTGCCATTTTCTCTTGCCTTGCATTGCCTTGCTTTCCCCTTTGCCTTGACTTGCCTTGCCTTGCTCTGCCATTTTGCCTTGCCTTGCCTTTTTTTCCGCTTTTGCCTTGCATGGCTTGCTTTGCCCTTTTGTCTTGCCGTGCCTTGCTTTTCCCTTTTGCCTTGCCTTGCTATGCCCTTTTGCCTTGCCTTGCCTTGCTTTGCCCTTTTGCCTTGCCTTGACTTGTCTTGCTTTGCCCTTTTGCCTTGCCTTGTCTTGCTTTGCCATTTTGTCTTCTTTTCTCTTGCCTTGCTTTTCCCTTTTGCCTTACCTTGCCTTTCTTGGCCATTTTCCCTTGCCTTGCCTTCCCCTTCTTTGCCCTTTCGCCTTGCCTTGCCTTACTTTGTATATTGCCGTGCCTTGCCTTCCTTTACTTTGCCTTGCCTTGCCTTGCCTTGAATTGCCTTGATTTGCCCTTTTGCCTTGCCTTGCCTTCCATTCCTTTTTGCCTTGCCGTGCATTGCCTTGCCTTGCTTTCCCCTTTTCCCTTGCCTTGCTTTCCCCTTTTGCCTCGCTTTTTCTTTGCCATTTTGCATTGCCTTGCCTTGCATTGCTTTGCTCTTTTGACTTCCCTTGCCTTGCCTTGCTTTGACCTTTTGCCTTGACTTGCCTTGCTTTGACCTTTTGCCTTGCCTTGCCTTACCTTGCTTTGCCCATTTGCCTTGCCTTGCCTTCGCTTGCTTGGCCCTTTTGCCATGCGTTGCCTTACCTTGCTATGCCGTTTTGCCCTGCATTGCCTTGCATTGCTTTGCCCTTTTGCCTTGCCTTGCCTTATCTTGCTTTGCCCTTTTCCGTTGCCTTGACTTGCCTTCACTTGCTCTTTTTCCTTGCCTTGCCATACCTTGCTTTGCCCTTTTGCCTTGCCTTGCCTTGCCTTGGGTGGCTTTGCATTTTTGCCTGGCCTTGCCTTCCTTGCTTTGCTCTTTTGCCTTGTGTTGCCTTCCTTTGCTTTGCCCTTTTGCCTTGCCTTGCCTTGCCTTACATTGTCCCTTTTCCCTTGCCTTGCCTCGTTTTGCCCTTTTTCCTTATCTTCCCTTGCCTTGCTTTGCCCATTTGCCTTGCCTTGCCTTCGCTTGCTTGGCCCTTTTGCCATGCGTTGCCTTACCTTGCTATGCTGTTTTGCCCTGCATTGCCTTGCCTTGCTTTGCCCTTTTGCCTTTCCTTGCCTTATCTTGCTTTGCCCTTTTCTGTTGCCTTGAATTGCCTTCACTTGCCCTTTTTCCTTGCCTTGCCATACCTTGCTTTGCCCTTTTGCCTTGCCTTGCCTTGGCTGGCTTTGCATTTTTGCCTAGCCTTGCCTTGCCTTGCTTTGCCCTTTTGCCTTGTGTTGCCTTCCTTTGCTTTGCCCTTTTGCCTTGCCTTGCCTTGCCTTACATTGTCCCTTTTCCCTTGCCTTGCCTTGTTTTGCCCTTTTTCCTTATCTTCCCTTGCCTTGCTTTGCCCTTTTGCCTTCCCTTGCCTTGCCTTGCTTTGACCTTTTGCCTTGACTTGCCTTGCTTTGCAATTTTGCCTTGCCTTGCCTTACCTTGCTTTGCCCATTTGCCTTGCCTTGCCTTCGCTTGCTTGGCCCTTTTGCCATGCGTTGCCTTACCTTGCTATGCCGTTTTGCCCTGCATTGCCTTGACTTGCTTTGCCCTTTTGCCTTGCCTTGCCTTATCTTGCTTTGCCCTTTTCCGTTGCCTTGACTTGCCTTCACTTGCTCTTTTTCCTTGCCTTGCCATACCTTGCTTTGCCCTTTTGCCTTGCCTTGCCTTGCCTTGGGTGGCTTTGCATTTTTGCCTGGCCTTGCCTTCCTTGCTTTGCTCTTTTGCCTTGTGTTGCCTTCCTTTGCTTTGCCCTTTTGCCTTGCCTTGCCTTGCCTTACATTGTCCCTTTTCCCTTGCCTTGCCTCGTTTTGCCCTTTTTCCTTATCTTCCCTTGCCTTGCTTTGCCCATTTGCCTTGCCTTGCCTTCGCTTGCTTGGCCCTTTTGCCATGCGTTGCCTTACCTTGCTATGCTGTTTTGCCCTGCATTGCCTTGCCTTGCTTTGCCCTTTTGCCTTTCCTTGCCTTATCTTGCTTTGCCCTTTTCTGTTGCCTTGAATTGCCTTCACTTGCCCTTTTTCCTTGCCTTGCCATACCTTGCTTTGCCCTTTTGCCTTGCCTTGCCTTGGCTGGCTTTGCATTTTTGCCTAGCCTTGCCTTGCCTTGCTTTGCCCTTTTGCCTTGTGTTGCCTTCCTTTGCTTTGCCCTTTTGCCTTGCCTTGCCTTGCCTTACATTGTCCCTTTTCCCTTGCCTTGCCTTGTTTTGCCCTTTTTCCTTATCTTCCCTTGCCTTGCTTTGCCCTTTTGCCTTGTGTTGCCTTCCTTTGCTTTGCCCTTTTGCCTTGCCTTGCCTTGCCTTACATTGTCCCTTTTCCCTTGCCTTGCCTTGTTTTGCCCTTTTTCCTTATCTTCCCTTGCCTTGCTTTGCCCTTTTGCCTTCCCTTGCCTTGCCTTGCTTTGACCTTTTGCCTTGACTTGCCTTGCTTTGCAATTTTGCCTTGCCTTGCCTTACCTTGCTTTGCCCATTTGCCTTGCCTTGCCTTCGCTTGCTTGGCCCTTTTGCCATGCGTTGCCTTACCTTGCTATGCCGTTTTGCCCTGCATTGCCTTGCATTGCTTTGCCCTTTTGCCTTGCCTTATCTTGCTTTGCCCTTTTCCGTTGCCTTGACTTGCCTTCACTTGCTCTTTTTCCTTGCCTTGCCATACCTTGCTTTGCCCTTTTGCCTTGCCTTGCCTTGGGTGGCTTTGCATTTTTGCCTGGCCTTGCCTTCCTTGCTTTGCTCTTTTGCCTTGTGTTGCCTTCCTTTGCTTTGCCCTTTTGCCTTGCCTTGCCTTGCCTTACATTGTCCCTTTTCCCTTGCCTTGCCTCGTTTTGCCCTTTTTCCTTATCTTCCCTTGCCTTGCTTTGCCCATTTGCCTTGCCTTGCCTTCACTTGCTTGGCCCTTTTGCCATGCGTTGCCTTACCTTGCTATGCTGTTTTGCCCTGCATTGCCTTGCCTTGCTTTGCCCTTTTGCCTTTCCTTGCCTTATCTTGCTTTGCCCTTTTCTGTTGCCTTGAATTGCCTTCACTTGCCCTTTTTCCTTGCCTTGCCATACCTTGCTTTGCCCTTTTGCCTTGCCTTGCCTTGGCTGGCTTTGCATTTTTGCCTAGCCTTGCCTTGCCTTGCTTTGCCCTTTTGCCTTGTGTTGCCTTGCCTTGCTTTGCCCTTTTGCCTTGCCTTGCCTTGCCTTACATTGTCCCTTTTCCCTTGCCTTGCCTTGTTTTGCCCTTTTTCCTTATCTTCCCTTGCCTTGCTTTGCCCTTTTGCCTTGTGTTGCCTTCCTTTGCTTTGCCCTTTTGCCTTGCCTTGCCTTGCCTTACATTGTCCCTTTTCCCTTGCCTTGCCTTGTTTTGCCCTTTTTCCTTATCTTCCCTTGCCTTGCTTTGCCCTTTTGCCTTGCCTTGCCTTGCTTTGCCTTTTTGCCTTGCCTTGCTTTGCATTGCCCTTTTGCCTTCCCTTGCCTTGCCTTCCTTTGCCCTTTTTCCTTGTCTTGCCTTGCCTTGCTTTGCCCTTTTGCCTTGCCTTGCCTTGGCTGGCTTTGCATTTTTGCCTAGCCTTGCCTTGTCTTGCTTTGACCTTTTGCCTTGTGTTGCCTTCCTTTGCTTTGCCCTTTTGCCTTGCTTTGCCTTCCCTTGCTTTGCCCTTTTGCCTTGCCTTGCCTTGCTTTACAATTTCCCCTGCCTTGCCTCGCCTTGCTTTTCCATTTTGCCTTGACTTGCTTTCCCTTTCTTTGCATTTTGCCATGCCTTGCCTTGCATTGCTTTTCCATTTTGCCTTTCCTTGCGTTCCCTTGCTTTGCCCTTTTGCCTTGCCTTCCCTTGCTTTGCCCTTTTGCCTTGAATTGCCTTACTTTGCCCTTTTGCCTTGCCTTGCCTTACTTTTCCCTTTTGCCTTGCCATGCCTTTAGTTGCTTTGCCCTTTTCCCTTGCCTTGCATTGCTTTGCACATTTTCCTTGCCTTGCCGTGCTTTGCCATTTCGCCTTGCCTTGCCTTGCAATGCTTTGCCCTTTTGCCTTGCTTTGCCTTGCTTTACCCTTTTGCCTTGCCTTCCCTTGCTTTGCCCTTTTGCATTGCCTTGCCTTGCTTTGCCCTTTTGCCATGCCTTGCCTTGCCTTTCTTTGTCCTTTTTCCTTGCTTTGCCTTGCTTTGCCCTTTTGCCTTGCCTTGACTTGTCTTGCTTTGCCCTTTTGCCTTGCCTTGTCTTGCTTTGCCATTTTGTCTTCTTTTCTCTTGCCTTGCTTTTCCCTTTTGCCTTACCTTGCCTTTCTTGTCCATTTTCCCTTGCCTTGCCTTCCCCTTCTTTGCCCTTTCGCCTTGCCTTGCCTTACTTTGTATATTGCCGTGCCTTGCCTTCCTTTACTTTGCCTTGCCTTGCCTTGCCTTGAATTGCCTTGATTTGCCCTTTTACCTTGCCTTGCCTTCCATTGCTTTTTGCCTTGCCGTGCATTGCCTTGCCTTGCTTTCCCCTTTTCCCTTGCCTTGCTTTCCCCTTTTGCCTCACTTTTTCTTTGCCATTTTGCATTGCCTTGCCTTGCATTGCTTTGCTCTTTTGACTTGCCGTGCCTTGCTTTGCCCTTTTGCCTTCCCTTGCCTTGCCTTGCTTTGACCTTTTGCCTTGACTTGCCTTGCTTTGCAATTTTGCCTTGCCTTGCCTTACCTTGCTTTGCCCATTTGCCTTGCCTTGCCTTCGCTTGCTTGGCCCTTTTGCCATGCGTTGCCTTACCTTGCTATGCCGTTTTGCCCTGCATTGCCTTGCATTGCTTTGCCCTTTTGCCTTGCCTTGCCTTATCTTGCTTTGCCCTTTTCCGTTGCCTTGACTTGCCTTCACTTGCTCTTTTTCCTTGCCTTGCCATACCTTGCTTTGCCCTTTTGCCTTGCCTTGGGTGGCTTTGCATTTTTGCCTGGCCTTGCCTTCCTTGCTTTGCTCTTTTGCCTTGTGTTGCCTTCCTTTGCTTTGCCCTTTTGCCTCGCCTTGCCTTGCCTTACATTGTCCCTTTTCCCTTGCCTTGCCTCGTTTTGCCCTTTTTCCTTATCTTCCCTTGCCTTGCTTTGCCCATTTGCCTTGCCTTGCCTTCGCTTGCTTGGCCCTTTTGCCATGCGTTGCCTTACCTTGCTATGCTGTTTTGCCCTGCATTGCCTTGCCTTGCTTTGCCCTTTTGCCTTTCCTTGCCTTATCTTGCTTTGCCCTTTTCTGTTGCCTTGAATTGCCTTCACTTGCCCTTTTTCCTTGCCTTGCCATACCTTGCTTTGCCCTTTTGCCTTGCCTTGCCTTGGCTGGCTTTGCATTTTTGCCTAGCCTTGCCTTGCCTTGCTTTGCCCTTTTGCCTTGTGTTGCCTTCCTTTGCTTTGCCCTTTTGCCTTGCCTTGCCTTGCCTTACATTGTCCCTTTTCCCTTGCCTTGCCTTGTTTTGCCCTTTTTCCTTATCTTCCCTTGCCTTGCTTTGCCCTTTTGCCTTGTGTTGCCTTCCTTTGCTTTGCCCTTTTGCCTTGCCTTGCCTTGCCTTACATTGTCCCTTTTCCCTTGCCTTGCCTTGTTTTGCCCTTTTTCCTTATCTTCCCTTGCCTTGCTTTGCCCTTTTGCCTTCCCTTGCCTTGCCTGGCTTTGACCTTTTGCCTTGACTTGCCTTGCTTTGCAATTTTGCCTTGCCTTGCCTTACCTTGCTTTGCCCATTTGCCTTACCTTGCCTTCGCTTGCTTGGCCCTTTTGCCATGCGTTGCCTTACCTTGCTATGCCGTTTTGCCCTGCATTGCCTTGCATTGCTTTGCCCTTTTGCCTTGCCTTGCCTTATCTTGCTTTGCCCTTTTCCGTTGCCTTGACTTGCCTTCACTTGCTCTTTTTCCTTGCCTTGCCATACCTTGCTTTGCCCTTTTGCCTTGCCTTGCCTTGGGTGGCTTTGCATTTTTCCCTGGCCTTGCCTTCCTTGCTTTGCTCTTTTGCCTTGTGTTGCCTTCCTTTGCTTTGCCCTTTTGCCTCGCCTTGCCTTGCCTTACATTGTCCCTTTTCCCTTGCCTTGCCTCGTTTTGCCCTTTTTCCTTATCTTCCCTTGCCTTGCTTTGCCCATTTGCCTTGCCTTGCCTTCGCTTGCTTGGCCCTTTTGCCATGCGTTGCCTTACCTTGCTATGCTGTTTTGCCCTGCATTGCCTTGCCTTGCTTTGCCCTTTTGCCTTTCCTTGCCTTATCTTGCTTTGCCCTTTTCTGTTGCCTTGAATTGCCTTCACTTGCCCTTTTTCCTTGCCTTGCCATACCTTGCTTTGCCCTTTTGCCTTGCCTTGCCTTGGCTGGCTTTGCATTTTTGCCTAGCCTTGCCTTGCCTTGCTTTGCCCTTTTGCCTTGTGTTGCCTTCCTTTGCTTTGCCCTTTTGCCTTGCCTTGCCTTGCCTTACATTGTCCCTTTTCCCTTGCCTTGCCTTGTTTTGCCCTTTTTCCTTATCTTCCCTTGCCTTGCTTTGCCCTTTTGCCTTGTGTTGCCTTCCTTTGCTTTGCCCTTTTGCCTTGCCTTGCCTTGCCTTACATTGTCCCTTTTCCCTTGCCTTGCCTTGTTTTGCCCTTTTTCCTTATCTTCCCTTGCCTTGCTTTGCCCTTTTGCCTTGCCTTGCCTTGCTTTGCCTTTTTGCCTTGCCTTGCTTTGCATTGCCCTTTTGCCTTCACTTGCCTTGCCTTCCTTTGCCCTTTTTCCTTGTCTTGCCTTGCCTTGCTTTGCCCTTTTGCCTTGCCTTGCCTTGGCTGGCTTTGCATTTTTGCCTAGCCTTGCCTTGTCTTGCTTTGACCTTTTGCCTTGTGTTGCCTTCCTTTGCTTTGCCCTTTTGCCTTGCTTTGCCTTCCCTTGCTTTGCCCTTTTGCCTTGCCTTGCCTTGCTTTGCCCTTTTGCCATGCCTTGCCTTGCCTTTCTTTGTCCTTTTTCCTTGCTTTGCCTTGCTTTGCCCTTTTGCCTTGCCTTGACTTGTCTTGCTTTGCCCTTTTGCCTTGCCTTGTCTTGCTTTGCCATTTTGTCTTCTTTTCTCTTGCCTTGCTTTTCCCTTTTGCCTTACCTTGCCTTTCTTGTCCATTTTCCCTTGCCTTGCCTTCCCCTTCTTTGCCCTTTCGCCTTGCCTTGCCTTACTTTGTATATTGCCGTGCCTTGCCTTCCTTTACTTTGCCTTGCCTTGCCTTGCCTTGAATTGCCTTGATTTGCCCTTTTACCTTGCCTTGCCTTCCATTGCTTTTTGCCTTGCCGTGCATTGCCTTGCCTTGCTTTCCCCTTTTCCCTTGCCTTGCTTTCCCCTTTTGCCTCACTTTTTCTTTGCCATTTTGCATTGCCTTGCCTTGCATTGCTTTGCTCTTTTGACTTGCCGTGCCTTGCTTTGCCCTTTTGCCTTCCCTTGCCTTGCCTTGCTTTGACCTTTTGCCTTGACTTGCCTTGCTTTGCAATTTTGCCTTGCCTTGCCTTACCTTGCTTTGCCCATTTGCCTTGCCTTGCCTTCGCTTGCTTGGCCCTTTTGCCATGCGTTGCCTTACCTTGCTATGCCGTTTTGCCCTGCATTGCCTTGCATTGCTTTGCCCTTTTGCCTTGCCTTGCCTTATCTTGCTTTGCCCTTTTCCGTTGCCTTGACTTGCCTTCACTTGCTCTTTTTCCTTGCCTTGCCATACCTTGCTTTGCCCTTTTGCCTTGCCTTGCCTTGCCTTGCCTTGGGTGGCTTTGCATTTTTGCCTGGCCTTGCCTTCCTTGCTTTGCTCTTTTGCCTTGTGTTGCCTTCCTTTGCTTTGCCCTTTTGCCTTGCCTTGCCTTGCCTTACATTGTCCCTTTTCCCTTGCCTTGCCTCGTTTTGCCCTTTTTCCTTATCTTCCCTTGCCTTGCTTTGCCCATTTGCCTTGCCTTGCCTTCGCTTGCTTGGCCCTTTTGCCATGCGTTGCCTTACCTTGCTATGCTGTTTTGCCCTGCATTGCCTTGCCTTGCTTTGCCCTTTTGCCTTTCCTTGCCTTATCTTGCTTTGCCCTTTTCTGTTGCCTTGAATTGCCTTCACTTGCCCTTTTTCCTTGCCTTGCCATACCTTGCTTTGCCCTTTTGCCTTGCCTTGCCTTGGCTGGCTTTGCATTTTTGCCTAGCCTTGCCTTGCCTTGCTTTGCCCTTTTGCCTTGTGTTGCCTTCCTTTGCTTTGCCCTTTTGCCTTGCCTTGCCTTGCCTTACATTGTCCCTTTTCCCTTGCCTTGCCTTGTTTTGCCCTTTTTCCTTATCTTCCCTTGCCTTGCTTTGCCCTTTTGCCTTGTGTTGCCTTCCTTTGCTTTGCCCTTTTGCCTTGCCTTGCCTTGCCTTACATTGTCCCTTTTCCCTTGCCTTGCCTTGTTTTGCCCTTTTTCCTTATCTTCCCTTGCCTTGCTTTGCCCTTTTGCCTTCCCTTGCCTTGCCTTGCTTTGACCTTTTGCCTTGACTTGCCTTGCTTTGCAATTTTGCCTTGCCTTGCCTTACCTTGCTTTGCCCATTTGCCTTGCCTTGCCTTCGCTTGCTTGGCCCTTTTGCCATGCGTTGCCTTACCTTGCTATGCCGTTTTGCCCTGCATTGCCTTGCATTGCTTTGCCCTTTTGCCTTGCCTTGCCTTATCTTGCTTTGCCCTTTTCCGTTGCCTTGACTTGCCTTCACTTGCTCTTTTTCCTTGCCTTGCCATACCTTGCTTTGCCCTTTTGCCTTGCCTTGCCTTGGGTGGCTTTGCATTTTTGCCTGGCCTTGCCTTCCTTGCTTTGCTCTTTTGCCTTGTGTTGCCTTCCTTTGCTTTGCCCTTTTGCCTCGCCTTGCCTTGCCTTACATTGTCCCTTTTCCCTTGCCTTGCCTCGTTTTGCCCTTTTTCCTTATCTTCCCTTGCCTTGCTTTGCCCATTTGCCTTGCCTTGCCTTCGCTTGCTTGGCCCTTTTGCCATGCGTTGCCTTACCTTGCTATGCTGTTTTGCCCTGCATTGCCTTGCCTTGCTTTGCCCTTTTGCCTTTCCTTGCCTTATCTTGCTTTGCCCTTTTCTGTTGCCTTGAATTGCCTTCACTTGCCCTTTTTCCTTGCCTTGCCATACCTTGCTTTGCCCTTTTGCCTTGCCTTGCCTTGGCTGGCTTTGCATTTTTGCCTAGCCTTGCCTTGCCTTGCTTTGCCCTTTTGCCTTGTGTTGCCTTCCTTTGCTTTGCCCTTTTGCCTTGCCTTGCCTTGACTTACATTGTCCCTTTTCCCTTGCCTTGCCTTGTTTTGCCCTTTTTCCTTATCTTCCCTTGCCTTGCTTTGCCCTTTTGCCTTGTGTTGCCTTCCTTTGCTTTGCCCTTTTGCCTTGCCTTGCCTTGCCTTACATTGTCCCTTTTCCCTTGCCTTGCCTTGTTTTGCCCTTTTTCCTTATCTTCCCTTGCCTTGCTTTGCCCTTTTGCCTTGCCTTGCCTTGCTTTGCCTTTTTGCCTTGCCTTGCTTTGCATTGCCCTTTTGCCTTCCCTTGCCTTGCCTTCCTTTGCCCTTTTTCCTTGTCTTGCCTTGCCTTGCTTTGCCCTTTTGCCTTGCCTTGCCTTGGCTGGCTTTGCATTTTTGCCTAGCCTTGCCTTGTCTTGCTTTGACCTTTTGCCTTGTGTTGCCTTCCTTTGCTTTGCCCTTTTGCCTTGCTTTGCCTTCCCTTGCTTTGCCCTTTTGCCTTGCCTTGCCTTGCTTTACAATTTCCCCTGCCTTGCCTCGCCTTGCTTTTCCATTTTGCCTTGACTTGCTTTCCCTTTCTTTGCATTTTGCCATGCCTTGCCTTGCATTGCTTTTCCATTTTGCCTTTCCTTGCGTTCCCTTGCTTTGCCCTTTTGCCTTGCCTTCCCTTGCTTTGCCCTTTTGCCTTGAATTGCCTTACTTTGCCCTTTTGCCTTGCCTTGCCTTACTTTTCCCTTTTGCCTTGCCATGCCTTTAGTTGCTTTGCCCTTTTCCCTTGCCTTGCATTGCTTTGCACATTTTCCTGCCTTGCCGTGCTTTGCCATTTCGCCTTGCCTTGCCTTGCAATGCTTTGCCCTTTTGCCTTGCTTTGCCTTGGTTTACCCTTTTGCCTTGCCTTCCCTTGCTTTGCCCTTTTGCCTTGCCTTGCCTTGCTTTGCCCTTTTGCCATGCCTTGCCTTGCCTTTCTTTGTCCTTTTTCCTTGCTTTGCCTTGCTTTGCACTTTTGCCTTGCCTTGACTTGTCTTGCTTTGCCCTTTTGCCTTGCCTTGTCTTGCTTTGCCATTTTGTCTTCTTTTCTCTTGCCTTGCTTTTCCCTTTTGCCTTACCTTGCCTTTCTTGGCCATTTTCCCTTGCCTTGCCTTCCCCTTCTTTGCCCTTTCGCCTTGCCTTGCCTTACTTTGTATATTGCCGTGCCTTGCCTTCCTTTACTTTGCCTTGCCTTGCCTTGCCTTGAATTGCCTTGATTTGCCCTTTTGCCTTGCCTTGCCTTCCATTGCTTTTTGCCTTGCCGTGCATTGCCTTGCCTTGCTTTCCCCTTTTCCCTTGCCTTGCTTTCCCCTTTTGCCTCGCTTTTTCTTTGCCATTTTGCATTGCCTTGCCTTGCATTGCTTTGCTCTTTTGACTTGCCGTGCCTTGCTTTGCCCTTTTGCCTTCCCTTGCCTTGCCTTGCTTTGACCTTTTGCCTTGACTTGCCTTGCTTTGCAATTTTGCCTTGCCTTGCCTTACCTTGCTTTGCCCATTTGCCTTGCCTTGCCTTCGCTTGCTTGGCCCTTTTGCCATGCGTTGCCTTACCTTGCTATGCCGTTTTGCCCTGCATTGCCTTGCATTGCTTTGCCCTTTTGCCTTGCCTTGCCTTATCTTGCTTTGCCCTTTTCCGTTGCCTTGACTTGCCTTCACTTGCTCTTTTTCCTTGCCTTGCCATACCTTGCTTTGCCCTTTTGCCTTGCCTTGCCTTGGGTGGCTTTGCATTTTTGCCTGGCCTTGCCTTCCTTGCTTTGCTCTTTTGCCTTGTGTTGCCTTCCTTTGCTTTGCCCTTTTGCCTTGCCTTGCCTTGCCTTACATTGTCCCTTTTCCCTTGCCTTGCCTCGTTTTGCCCTTTTTCCTTATCTTCCCTTGCCTTGCTTTGCCCATTTGCCTTGCCTTGCCTTCACTTGGTTGGCCCTTTTGCCATGCGTTGCCTTACCTTGCTATGCTGTTTTGCCCTGCATTGCCTTGCCTTGCTTTGCCCTTTTGCCTTTCCTTGCCTTATCTTGCTTTGCCCTTTTCTGTTGCCTTGAATTGCCTTCACTTGCCCTTTTTCCTTGCCTTGCCATACCTTGCTTTGCCCTTTTGCCTTGCCTTGCCTTGGCTGGCTTTGCATTTTTGCCTAGCCTTGCCTTGCCTTGCTTTGCCCTTTTGCCTTGTGTTGCCTTCCTTTGCTTTGCCCTTTTGCCTTGCCTTGCCTTGCCTTACATTGTCCCTTTTCCCTTGCCTTGCCTTGTTTTGCCCTTTTTCCTTATCTTCCCTTGCCTTGCTTTGCCCTTTTGCCTTGTGTTGCCTTCCTTTGCTTTGCCCTTTTGCCTTGCCTTGCCTTGCCTTACATTGTCCCTTTTCCCTTGCCTTGCCTTGTTTTGCCCTTTTTCCTTATCTTCCCTTGCCTTGCTTTGCCCTTTTGCCTTCCCTTGCCTTGCCTGGCTTTGACCTTTTGCCTTGACTTGCCTTGCTTTGCAATTTTGCCTTGCCTTGCCTTACCTTGCTTTGCCCATTTGCCTTGCCTTGCCTTCGCTTGCTTGGCCCTTTTGCCATGCGTTGCCTCACCTTGCTATGCCGTTTTGCCCTGCATTGCCTTGCCTTGCTTTGCCCTTTTGCCTTGCCTTGCCTTATCTTGCTTTGCCCTTTTCCGTTGCCTTGACTTGCCTTCACTTGCTCTTTTTCCTTGCCTTGCCATACCTTGCTTTGCCCTTTTGCCTTGCCTTGCCTTGGGTGGCTTTGCATTTTTGCCTGGCCTTGCCTTCCTTGCTTTGCTCTTTTGCCTTGTGTTGCCTTCCTTTGCTTTGCCCTTTTGCCTTGCCTTGCCTTGCCTTACATTGTCCCTTTTCCCTTGCCTTGCCTCGTTTTGCCCTTTTTCCTTATCTTCCCTTGCCTTGCTTTGCCCATTTGCCTTGCCTTGCCTTCACTTGCTTGGCCCTTTTGCCATGCGTTGCCTTACCTTGCTATGCTGTTTTGCCCTGCATTGCCTTGCCTTGCTTTGCCCTTTTGCCTTTCCTTGCCTTATCTTGCTTTGCCCTTTTCTGTTGCCTTGAATTGCCTTCACTTGCCCTTTTTCCTTGCCTTGCCATACCTTGCTTTGCCCTTTTGCCTTGCCTTGCCTTGGCTGGCTTTGCATTTTTGCCTAGCCTTGCCTTGCCTTGCTTTGCCCTTTTGCCTTGTGTTGCCTTCCTTTGCTTTGCCCTTTTGCCTTGCCTTGCCTTGCCTTACATTGTCCCTTTTCCCTTGCCTTGCCTTGTTTTGCCCTTTTTCCTTATCTTCCCTTGCCTTGCTTTGCCCTTTTGCCTTGTGTTGCCTTCCTTTGCTTTGCCCTTTTGCCTTGCCTTGCCTTGCCTTACATTGTCCCTTTTCCCTTGCCTTGCCTTGTTTTGCCCTTTTTCCTTATCTTCCCTTGCCTTGCTTTGCCCTTTTGCCTTCCCTTGCCTTGCCTGGCTTTGACCTTTTGCCTTGACTTGCCTTGCTTTGCAATTTTGCCTTGCCTTGCCTTACCTTGCTTTGCCCATTTGCCTTGCCTTGCCTTCGCTTGCTTGGCCCTTTTGCCATGCGTTGCCTTACCTTGCTATGCCGTTTTGCCCTGCATTGCCTTGCATTGCTTTGCCCTTTTGCCTTGCCTTGCCTTATCTTGCTTTGCCCTTTTCCGTTGCCTTGACTTGCCTTCACTTGCTCTTTTTCCTTGCCTTGCCATACCTTGCTTTGCCCTTTTGCCTTGCCTTGCCTTGGGTGGCTTTGCATTTTTGCCTGGCCTTGCCTTCCTTGCTTTGCTCTTTTGCCTTGTGTTGCCTTCCTTTGCTTTGCCCTTTTGCCTCGCCTTGCCTTGCCTTACATTGTCCCTTTTCCCTTGCCTTGCCTCGTTTTGCCCTTTTTCCTTATCTTCCCTTGCCTTGCTTTGCCCATTTGCCTTGCCTTGCCTTCGCTTGCTTGGCCCTTTTGCCATGCGTTGCCTTACCTTGCTATGCTGTTTTGCCCTGCATTGCCTTGCCTTGCTTTGCCCTTTTGCCTTTCCTTGCCTTATCTTGCTTTGCCCTTTTCTGTTGCCTTGAATTGCCTTCACTTGCCCTTTTTCCTTGCCTTGCCATACCTTGCTTTGCCCTTTTGCCTTGCCTTGCCTTGGCTGGCTTTGCATTTTTGCCTAGCCTTGCCTTGCCTTGCTTTGCCCTTTTGCCTTGTGTTGCCTTCCTTTGCTTTGCCCTTTTGCCTTGCCTTGCCTTGCCTTACATTGTCCCTTTTCCCTTGCCTTGCCTTGTTTTGCCCTTTTTCCTTATCTTCCCTTGCCTTGCTTTGCCCTTTTGCCTTGTGTTGCCTTCCTTTGCTTTGCCCTTTTGCCTTGCCTTGCCTTGCCTTACATTGTCCCTTTTCCCTTGCCTTGCCTTGTTTTGCCCTTTTTCCTTGCCTTGCCTTGCTTTGCCTTTTTGCCTTGCCTTGCTTTGCATTGCCCTTTTGCCTTCCCTTGCCTTGCCTTCCTTTGCCCTTTTTCCTTGTCTTGCCTTGCCTTGCTTTGCCCTTTTGCCTTGCCTTGCCTTGGCTGGCTTTGCATTTTTGCCTAGCCTTGCCTTGTCTTGCTTTGACCTTTTGCCTTGTGTTGCCTTGCCCTTTTGCCTTGTGTTGCCTTCCTTTGCTTTGCCCTTTTGCCTTGCTTTGCCTTCCCTTGCTTTGCCCTTTTGCCTTGCCTTGCCTTGCTTTACAATTTCCCCTGCCTTGCCTCGCCTTGCTTTTCCATTTTGCCTTGACTTGCTTTCCCTTTCTTTGCATTTTGCCATGCCTTGCCTTGCATTGCTTTTCCATTTTGCCTTTCCTTGCGTTCCCTTGCTTTGCCCTTTTGCCTTGCCTTCCCTTGCTTTGCCCTTTTGCCTTGAATTGCCTTACTTTGCCCTTTTGCCTTGCCTTGCCTTACTTTTCCCTTTTGCCTTGCCATGCCTTTAGTTGCTTTGCCCTTTTCCCTTGCCTTGCATTGCTTTGCACATTTTCCTTGCCTTGCCGTGCTTTGCCATTTCGCCTTGCCTTGCCTTGCAATGCTTTGCCCTTTTGCCTTGCTTTGCCTTGGTTTACCCTTTTGCCTTGCCTTCCCTTGCTTTGCCCTTTTGCCATGCCTTGCCTTGCCTTTCTTTGTCCTTTTTCCTTGCTTTGCCTTGCTTTGCCCTTTTGCCTTGCCTTGCCTTACCTTGCTTTACCCTTTTGCCTAGCCTTGCTTTGCTTTGCCCTTTTGCCTTGCCTTGCCTTGCATTCCTTTGCCCTTTTGCCTTGCCTTGCATTGCCTTGCCTTACTTTGCCCTTTTGCCTTGCCTTGTCTTGCCTTCCTTTGCCCTTTTGCCTTGACTTGCCTTGCTTTTCCATTTTGCCTGGCCTTGCCTTGCTTGGCCCTTTTTCCTTGCTTTACCTTCCCTTTTTTGCCCTTTTGCATTTTTCCCTTCCCTTCCCTTGCTTTGCCATTTTGCCTTGCCTTGAATTGCCTTGCTTTGTTCTTTTGCCTTGCCTTGCCTTGCTTTGCCCTTATGCCTTCCTGTGCCTTGCCTTGCCTTGCTTTGCCCTTTTGCCTTGCCTTGCTTTGCTTTGCCCGTTTGCCTTGCCTTGCCTTACTTTGCCCTTTATCCTTCGCATGCTTTTTTTGCCCTTTTGCCTTGCCTTACCTTGCTTTGCCCTTTTGCCTTGCATTGCCTGGCTTTGCCCTTTTGCTTTGCATTGCCTGGCTTTGCCCTTTTGACTTGCCTTGCCTTCCTTTGCCCTTTTTCCTTGCCTTGCCTTCCTTTGCCCTTTTGCCTTACCTTTCCTTGCCTTACTTTGCCCTTTTTCCTTGCCTTGCCTTACCTTGCTTTGGCCTTTTGCCTTGCATTGCCTTGCTTTGCTCTTTTGAATTGCCTTGCCTTCCTTTGCCCTTTTGCCTTACATTTCCTTGCCTTCCTTTGCCCTTTTGCCTTACATTTCCTTGCCTTACTTTGCCCTTTTTCCTTGCCTTGCCTAGCTTTGCCCTTTTGCCGTCTCTAGCCTTACTTTGCCCTATTGCATTGCCTTGCCTTGCCTTGATTTGCCCTTTTGCCTTGCCTTGCCTTGCCTTCCATTCCTTTTGCCTTGCCGTGCATTGCCTTGCCTTGGTTTCCCCTTTTCCCTTGCCTTGCCTTGCTTTGCCCTTTTGCCTTGCCTTGTCTTGGTTTGCCCTTTTGACTTGCCATGCCTTGCTTTGCCCTTTTGCCTTACCTTGCCTTGCCTTGCTTTGCCCTTTTGCCATGTCTTACCTTGACTTGGTTTGCTCTTTTCCCTTGCCTTGGCTTGCCTTGCTTTGACCTTTTGTCTTGGCTTGCCTTGCCAAGCTTTGCCCTTTTGCTTTGCCATGCCTTGCCTTGCGTTGCCATTTTGCCTTGCCTTACATTGCCTTGCTTTGCCCTTTTGCCTTGCCTAGTCGTGCTTTGCCCTTTTGCCTTGCCTTTCCCTTACTTTGCCCTTTTGCCTTACCTTGAATTGCATTGCTTTGAAATTTTCCCTTGTCTTGCCTTGCCTTGCTTTGCCCTTTTGCCATGTCTTGCCTTGACTTGGTTTGCTCTTTTCCCTTGCCTTGGCTTGCCTTGCTTTGACCTTTTGTCTTGGCTTGCCTTGCCAAGCTTTGCCCTTTTGCTTTGCCATGCCTTGCCTTGCGTTGCCATTTTGCCTTGCGTTGCATTGCCTTGCTTTGCCCTTTTGCCTTGCCTTGCCTTGCTTTGCCCTTTTGAATTCCCTTGCCTTGCTTTGCCCTTTTGCCTTGCCTTGCCTTGTTTTGCCCTTTTGTCTTGCCTTGCCTTGCCATGCTTTGCCCTTTTGCATTGCCATGCCTTGCCTTGCTTTGTCCTTTTGCCTTACCTTGCCTTGCTTTGCCCTTTTCCCTTGCCTTGCCTTGCTTTGCCGTTTTCTCTTGCCTTGCCTTGCTTTGCCCCTTTGCTTTGACTTGCCTTGCCTTGCTTTGCCCTTTTGCCTTGCCTTGCTTTGCCCTTTTACCTTGCCTTGCCCTGCTTTGCCATTTTGCCTTGCCTTGCCTTATCTTGCTTTGCCCTTTTGCCTTGCCTTGTCTTGCTTTGCCCTTTTGCCTTGCCTTGCCTTGTCTTGCTTTGCCCTTTTGCCTTGCCTTGTCTTGCTTTGCCCTTCTGCCTTGCCTTGCTTTGCCATTTTGTTTTCTTTTGTCTTGCCTTGCTTTTCCCTTTTGCCTTGCCTTGCCTTGCTTTGCCCTTTTGCCATGCCTTGCCTTGCTTTGCCCTTTTTGCCTTGCCTTGCCTTGTCTTGCTTTGCCCTTTTGCCTTGCCTTGCCTTGCTTTGCCCTTCTGCCTTGCCTTGCCTTGCCTTGCTTTGCCCTTCTGCCTTGCCTTGCCTTGTCTTGCTTTGCCCTTTTGCCTTGCCTTGTCTTGCTTTGCCCTTCTGCCTTGCCTTGCTTTGCCATTTTGTCTTCTTTTGTCTTGCCTTGCTTTTCCCTTTTGCCTTGCCTTGCCTTGCTTTGCCCTTTTGCCATGCCTTGCTTTTCTTGGCCATTTTCCCTTGCCTTGCCTTCCCCTTCTTTGCCCTTTCGCCTTGCCTTGCCTTACTTTGCATATTGACGTGCCTTGCCTTCCTTTACTTTGCCTTGCCTTGCCTTGCCTTGAATTGCCTTGATTTGCCCTTTTGCCTTGCCTTGCCTTCCATTGCTTTTTGCCTTGCCGTGCATTGCCTTGCCTTGCTTTCCCATTTTCCCTTGCCTTGCTCTCCCCTTTTGCCTCGCTTTGCTTTGCCATTTTGCATTGCCTTGCCTTGCATTGCTTTGCTCTTTTGACTCGCCATGCCTTGCTTTGCCCTTTTGCCTTCCCTTGCCTTGCCTTGCTTTGCCATTTTGTCTTGCCTTGCATTGCCTTGCTTTGAACTCTTGCCTTTTCTTGCATTGCCTTGCTTTGTCCTTTTGCCTTGCCTTTCCTTGCCTTGCTTTTCCCTTTTGCCTTTCCTAGACCAGCTTTGATTTGCCCTTTGCCTTGCTTTGCCCTTTTGCCTTGACTTGCCTTGCTTTGCTTTGCCCTTTTGCCTTGCCTTGCCTTGCTTTGCCATTTTGTCTTGCCTTGCCTTGCCAAGCTTTTCCCTTTTGCATTGCCATGCCTTGCCTTGCTTTGCCCTTATGCCTTGCCATGCTTTGCCCTTTAGCTTTGCCATGCCTTGACTTGCTTTGCCATTTTGCCTTGCCTTGCCTTGCCTTGCTTTGCCCTTTTGCCTTGCCTTCCCTTGCATTGCTTTGCCCTTTTGCTATGCCTTGCCATCCTCTGCCCTTTTGCCTTGCTTTTCCTTGTCTTGCTTTGCCCTTTTGCCTTGCCTTGCCTTGCTTTGCCCTTCTGCCTTGCCTTGCCTTGTCTTGCTTTGCCCTTTTGCCTTGTCTTGTCTTGCTTTGCCCTTCTGCCTTGCCTTGCTTTGCCATTTTGTCTTCTTTTGTCTTGCCTTGCTTTTCCCTTTTGCCTTGCCTTGCCTTGCTTTGCCCTTTTGCCATGCCTTGCTTTTCTTGGCCATTTTCCCTTGCCTTGCCTTCCCCTTCTTTGCCCTTTCGCCTTGCCTTGCCTTACTTTGCATATTGACGTGCCTTGCCTTCCTTTACTTTGCCTTGCCTTGCCTTGCCTTGAATTGCCTTGATTTGCCCTTTTGCCTTGCCTTGCCTTCCATTGCTTTTTGCCTTGCCGTGCATTGCCTTGCCTTGCTTTCCCCTTTTCCCTTGCCTTGCTCTCCCCTTTTGCCTCGCTTTGCTTTGCCATTTTGCATTGCCTTGCCTTGCATTGCTTTGCTCTTTTGACTTGCCATGCCTTGCTTTGCCCTTTTGCCTTCCCTTGCCTTGCCTTGCTTTGCCATTTTTTCTTGCCTTGCATTGCCTTGCTTTGAACTCTTGCCTTTTCTTGCATTGCTTTGCTTTGTCCTTTTGCCTTGCCTTTCCTTGCCTTGCTTTTCCCTTTTTCCTTTCCTAGACCAGCTTTGATTTGCCCTTTGCCTTGCTTTGCCCTTTTGCCTTGACTTGCCTTGCTTTGCTTTGCCCTTTTGCCTTGCCTTGCCTTGCTTTGCCATTTTGTCTTGCCTTGCCTTGCCAAGCTTTTCCCTTTTGCATTGCCATGCCTTGCCTTGCTTTGCCCTTATGCCTTGCCATGCTTTGCCCTTTAGCTTTGCCATGCCTTGACTTGCTTTGCCATTTTGCCTTGCCTTGCCTTGCCTTGCTTTGCCCTTTTGCCTTGCCTTCCCTTGCATTGCTTTGCCCTTTTGCTATGCCTTGCCATCCTCTGCCCTTTTGCCTTGCTTTTCCTTGCCTTGCTTTGCCCTTTTGCCTTGCCTTGCCTTGCTTTACCCTTTCGCCTTGCCTTGCCTTGATTTGCCCTTTTTCCTTCTTTTGTCTTGCCTTGCTTTGCCCTTTTTCCCTGACTTGCCTTGTTTTGCCATTTTGCCTTGCCTCCCTTGCTTTGCCCTTTTGCCTTTCCTTGACTTGCTTTTCCCTTCTACCCTTGCCTTGACTTGCTTTTCACTTTTGCCTTGCCTTGCATTGCTTTGCCCTTTTGCCTTGCCTAGCCTAGCTTTGCCCTTTTGCTTTCCCTTGCCTTGCTTTGCCATTTTGCATTGCCTTGCCTTGCCTTGCTTTGCCATGCCTTGCCCTTTTGCCTTGCCCTTTTGCCTTGCCTTGCTTTGCTTTGCACTTTTGCCTTGCCTTGCCTTCCTTTTGTTTCCCATTTTTCTTGCCATGCCTTGCCTTACTTTCCCCTTTTGAGTTGTCTTGCCTTGTCTTGCTTTGCCCTTTTGCATTGCCTTCCCTTGCATTGCTTTGCCCTTTTGCATTGCCATGCCTTGCCTTGCTTTGCTCTTTTGCCTTGCCTTGCCTTTACTTGCTTTGCCCTTTTCACTTGCTTTGCATTTACTTACTTTGCCCTTTTCCCTTGCCTTTCCTAGCTTTTCCCTTGATTTGCATTGCCATTTTGCCTTCCCTTGCCTTGCCTTCCTTTGCCCTTTTTCCTTGTCTTGCCTTGCCTTGCTTTGTCCTTTTGCCTTGCCTTGCATTGGCTGGCTTTGCATTTTTGCCTAGCCTTGCCTTGTCTTGCTTTGACCTTTTGCCTTGTGTTGCCTTCCTTTGCTTTGCCCTTTTGCCTTGCTTTGCCTTCCCTTGCTTTGCCCTTTTGCCTTGCCTTGCCTTGGCTTACCCTTTTGCCTTGCCTTCCCTCGCTTTGCCCTTTTGCCTTGCCTTGCCTTGCTTTGCCCTTTTCCCTTGCCTTGCCTTGCTTTGCCGTTTTCTCTTGCCTTGCATTGCCTTGCTTTCCCCTTTGCCTTGACTTGCCTTGCCTTGCTTTGCCATTTTGCCTTGCCTTGCCTTTTTTTCCGCTTTTGCCTTGCATGGCTTGCTTTGCCCTTTTGTCTTGCCGTGCCTTGCTTTTCCCTTTTGCCTTGCCTTGCTATGCCCTTTTGCCTTGCCTTGCCTTGCTTTGCCCTTTTGCCTTGCCTTGACTTGTCTTGCTTTGCCCTTTTGCCTTGCCTTGTCTTGCTTTGCCATTTTGTCTTCTTTTCTCTTGCCTTGCTTTTCCATTTTGCCTTACCTTGCCTTTCTTGGCCATTTTCCCTTGCCTTGCCTTCCCCTTCTTTGCCCTTTCGCCTTGCCTTGACTTACTTTGTATATTGCCGTGCCTTGCCTTCCTTTACTTTGCCTTGCCTTGCCTTGCCTTGAATTGCCTTGATTTGCCCTTTTGCCTTGCCTTGCCTTCCATTGCTTTTTGCCTTGCCGTGCATTGCCTTGCCTTGCTTTCCCCTTTTCCCTTGCCTTGCTTTCCCCTTTTGCCTCGCTTTTTCTTTGCCATTTTGCATTGCCTTGCCTTGCATTGCTTTGCTCTTTTGACTTGCCATGCCTTGCTTTGCCCTTTTGCCTTCCCTTGCCTTGCCTTGATTTGCCCTTTTGCCTTGCCTTGCCTTCCATTGCTTTTTGCCTTGCCGTGCATTGCCTTGCCTTGCTTTCCCCTTTTCCCTTGCCTTGCTTTCCCCTTTTGCCTCGCTTTTTCTTTGCCATTTTGCATTGCCTTGCCTTGCATTGCTTTGCTCTTTTGACTTGCCATGCCTTGCTTTGCCCTTTTGCCTTCCCTTGCCTTGCCTTGCTTTGACCTTTTGCCTTGACTTGCCTTGCTTTGCAATTTTGCCTTGCCTTGCCTTACCTTGCTTTGCCCATTTGCCTTGCCTTGCCTTCGCTTGCTTGGCCCTTTTGCCATGCGTTGCCTTACCTTGCTATGCCGTTTTGCCCTGCATTGCCTTGCATTGCTTTGCCCTTTTGCCTTGCCTTGCCTTATCTTGCTTTGCCCTTTTCCGTTGCCTTGACTTGCCTTCACTTGCTCTTTTTCCTTGCCTTGCCATACCTTGCTTTGCCCTTTTGCCTTGCCTTGCCTTGGCTGGCTTTGCATTTTTGCCTGGCCTTGCCTTGCCTTGCTTTGCTCTTTTGCCTTGTGTTGCCTTCCTTTGCTTTGCCCTTTTGCCTTGCCTTGCCTTGCCTTACATTGTCCCTTTTCCCTTGCCTTGCCTCGTTTTGCCCTTTTTCCTTATCTTCCCTTGCCTTGCTTTGCCCATTTGCCTTGCCTTGCCTTCGCTTGCTTGGCCCTTTTGCCATGCGTTGCCTTACCTTGCTATGCTGTTTTGCCCTGCATTGCCTTGCCTTGCTTTGCCCTTTTGCCTTTCCTTGCCTTATCTTGCTTTGCCCTTTTCTGTTGCCTTGAATTGCCTTCACTTGCCCTTTTTCCTTGCCTTGCCATACCTTGCTTTGCCCTTTTGCCTTGCCTTGCCTTGGCTGGCTTTGCATTTTTGCCTAGCCTTGCCTTGTCTTGCTTTGACCTTTTGCCTTTGTTGCCTTCCTTTGCTTTGCCCTTTTGCCTTGCTTTGCCTTCCCTTGCTTTGCCCTTTTGCCTTGCCTTGCCTTGCTTTACAATTTCCCTTGCCTTGCCTCGCCTTGCTTTTCCATTTTGCCTTGACTTGCTTTCCCTTTCTTTGCATTTTGCCATGCCTTCCCTTGCATTGCTTTTCCATTTTGCCTTTCCTTGCCTTCCCTTGCTTTGCCCTTTTTCCTTGCCTTCCCTTGCTTTGCCTTTTGCCTTGAATTGCCTTACTTTGCCCTTTTGCCTTGCCTTGCCTTACTTTTCCCTTTTGCCTTGCCATGCCTTTAGTTGCTTTGCCCTTTTCCCTTGCCTTGCATTGCTTTGCACATTTTCCTTGCCTTGCCGTGCTTTGCCATTTTGCCTTGCCTTGCCTTGCAATGCTTTGCCCTTTTGCCTTGCTTTGCCTTGGTTTACCCTTTTGCCTTGCCTTCCCTTGCTTTGCCCTTGCCCTTCCCTTGCCTTGCCTTGCTTTGCCCTTTTGCCATGCCTTGCCTTGCCTTTCTTTGTCCTTTTTCCTTGCTTTGCCTTGCTTTGCCCTTTTCCCTTGCCTTGCCTTACCTTGCTTTACCCTTTTGCCTAGCCTTGCTTTGCTTTCCCCTTTTGCCTTACCTTGCCTTGCATTCCTTTGCCCTTTTGCCTTGCTATGCATTGCCTTGCCTTACTTTGCCCTTTTGCCTTGCCTTGTCTTGCCTTGCTTTGCCCTTTTGCCTTGACTTGCCTTGCTTTGCCATTTTGCCGTGCCTTGCCTTGCCTTGCTTTGCCCTTTTGCCTGGCCTTGCCTTGCTTGGCCCTTTTTCCTTGCTTTACCTTCCCTTTTTTGCCCTTTTGCATTTTTCCCTTGCCTTCCCTTGCTTTGCCATTTTGCCTTGCCTTGAATTGCCTTGCTTTGTTCTTTTGCCTTGCCTTGCCTTGCTTTGCCCTTATGCCTTCCTGTGCCTTCCCTTGCCTTGCTTTGCCCTTTTGCCTTGCCTTGCTTTGCTTTGCCCGTTTGCCTTGCCTTGCCTTACTTTGCCCTTTATCCTTCGCATGCTTTTTTTGCCCTTTTGCCTTGCCTTACCTTGCTTTACCCTTTTGCCTTGCCTTGCTTTGCTTTGCCCTTTTGCCTTGCCTTGCCTTGCTTTCCTTTGCCCTTTTGCTTTGCCTTGCCCTGCCTTATCTTACTTTGCCCTTTTGCCTTGCCTTGCCTTGCCTTGCTTTGCCCTTTTGCCTTGCCTTGCTTTCCTTTGACCTTTTGCCTTGCCTTGCCTTGCTTTGCCCTTTTGCCTTGCCTTGCCTTGCTTTGCCCTTTTGCCTTGACTTGCCTTACCTTGCTTTGTCCTTTTGCCAGGCCTTCCCTTCCTTTGCCCTTCTGCCTTGCCTTCCTTCCCTTTGCCTTTTTGCCTTGTCTTGCCTTGCTTTGCCCTTTTGCCTTGCCTTGCCTTGTCTTACTTTTCCCTTTTGCCTTGCCTTCCCTTGCTTTCCCCTTTCCCTTGCTTTCCCTTGCTTTGCACTTTTGCTTTGCCTTGCCTTCACAGTATTACAGTACGTTTGGGATTGGAAGGGACCTTAAAAAATCATCTAGTCCAATCCCCCTGCTGGAGCAGGAACACCTAGGTGAGGTCGCACTGGAACATATCCAGGCGGGTTTTGAATGTCTCCAGAGAAGGAGACTAAACAACCTCCCTGGGCAGCCTGTTCCAGTGCTCTGTCACACTTTCTGAGAAGAAGTTTTTTCTCAAATTTAAGCGGAACCTCTTGTGTTCCAGCTGGATTCCAGTACCCCTTGTCCTATCATTTTTTGCCATCGAGAAGAGACTGGCTCCATCCTCATGGCACTCACCCCTTATATATTTATAAACATTAATGAGGTCCCCCTTAGTCTCCTCCTCTCCAAACAAAGAGACCCTTTGCATTGCCATTTTGCCTTGTCTTGCCTTGCCTTGCTTTGCCCTTTTGCCTTGCCATCCCTTCCCTTGCTTTGCCCTTTTGCCTTGCCTTGCTTTGCTTTACTCTTTTGCCTTGCCTTGCCTCGCCTTGCTTTGCCCTTTTCCTTTGCCTAGCTTTGCTTTGCCCTTTTGCCTTGCCTTGCCTGGCTTTGCCCTTTTGACTTGCCTTGCCTTGCTTTGCATTTTGCCTTGCCTTGCCTTGCCTTGCCCTTTTGCCTAGGCTTGCCTTGCCTTTCTTTGCCCTTTTGCCTTGCCTTGCCTTGCCTTGCCCTTTTGCCTTGCCTTGCCTTCCCTTCATTTGCCCTTTTGCCTTGCCTTGCCTTACTTTTCCATTTTGCCTTGCCATGCCTTGAGTTGCTTTGCCCTTTTCCCTTGCCTTGCATTGCTCTGCACTTTTTCCTTGCCTTGCCGTGCTTTGCCATTTTGCCTTGCCTTGCCTTGCAATGCTTTACCCTTTTCCCTTGCCTTGCCTTGGTTTACCCTTTTGCCTAGCCTTCCCTTGCTTTGCCCTTTTGCCTTGCCTTGCCTTGCATTCCTTTGCCCTTTTGCCTTGCCTTGCCTTACTTTGCCCTTTTGCCTTGCCTTGCCTTGCCTTGCTTTGCCCTTTTGCCTTGACTTGCCTTGCTTTGCCCTTTTGCCGTGCCTTGCCTTGCCTTGCTTTGCCCTTTTGCCTGGCCTTGCCTTGCTTGGCCCTGTTTCCTTGCTCTACCTTCCCTTTTTTGCCCTTTTGCCTTTTTGCCTTTCCTTCCCTTGTTTTGCCATTTTGCCTTGCCTTGAATTGCCTTGCTTTGACCTTTGCCATTGTCCTGCCTTGCCTTGCTTTGCCCTTTTGCCTTTCCTTGCCTTGCTTTGCCCTTTTGCTTGCCTTGGCTTGCTTTGCTCTTTTTCCTTGCCTTGCCTTGCTTTGCCCTTTTGCCTTGCCTTGACTTGCCTTTCTTTGCCTTTTTGCCTTGTCTTGCCTTGCTTTGCCCTTTTGCCTTGCCTTGCATTGTTTTCCCTTTTGCCTTGCCTAGCCGAGCTTTGCCATTTTCCTTTCCCTTGCCTTGCTTTGCCTTTTTGCATTGCCTTGCCTTCCCTTGCTTTGCATTTTGCCCTGCCTTGCCTTGCTTTGCCCGTTTGCCTTGCCTTGCTTTGTACTTTTGCCTTGCCTTCCCTTGCTTTCCCATTTTTCTTGCCTTGCCTTGCCTTACTTTCCACTTTTGAGGTGTCTTGCCTTGTCTTGCTTTCCCCTTTTGCCTTGCCTTGCCTTGCTTTACCTTTTTTCCCTGCCATGCCTTGCTTTGCCCTTTTGCATTGCCTTGCCTTGCATTGCTTTGCCCTTTTGCCTTGCCTTGCGTTTACTTACTTTGCCCTTTTCCCTTGCCTTTCCTAGCTTTTCCCTTTTGCCTTGCCTTGCCTTGTTTTGCCCTTTTGCCTTGCCTTGCCTTCCCTTGCTTTGCATTTTGCCCGGCTTTGCCTTGCTTTGCCCTTTTGCCTTGCCTTGCCTTTCTGTGACTTTTTGCCTTGCCTTCCCTTGCTTTGTCTTTTTGCCTTGTCTTTCCTTGCCTTGCTTTGACCTTTTCCCTTGCCCTGCCTTGCCTTGCTTTGCCCTTTTGCCTTGCCTTGCCTTGCTTTGCCATTTTGCCTTGCCTTGAATTGCCTTGCTTTGTTCTTTTGCCTTGCCTTGCCTTGCTTTGCCCTTATGCCTTCCTGTGCCTTCCCTTGCCTTGCTTTGCCCTTTTGCCTTGCCTTGCTTTGCTTTGCCCGTTTGCCTTGCCTTGCCTTACTTTGCCCTTTATCCTTCGCATGCTTTTTTTGCCCTTTTGCCTTGCCTTACCTTGCTTTACCCTTTTGCCTTGCCTTGCTTTGCTTTGCCCTTTTGCCTTGCCTTGCCTTGCTTTCCTTTGCCCTTTTGCTTTGCCTTGCCCTGCCTTATCTTACTTTGCCCTTTTGCCTTGCCTTGCCTTGCCTTGCTTTGCCCTTTTGCCTTGCCTTGCTTTCCTTTGACCTTTTGCCTTGCCTTGCCTTGCTTTGCCCTTTTGCCTTGCCTTGCCTTGCTTTGCCCTTTTGCCTTGACTTGCCTTACCTTGCTTTGTCCTTTTGCCAGGCCTTCCCTTCCTTTGCCCTTCTGCCTTGCCTTCCTTCCCTTTGCCTTTTTGCCTTGTCTTGCCTTGCTTTGCCCTTTTGCCTTGCCTTGCCTTGTCTTACTTTTCCCTTTTGCCTTGCCTTGCCTTGCTTTCCCCTTTCCCTTGCTTTCCCTTGCTTTGCACTTTTGCTTTGCCTTGCCTTCACAGTATTACAGTACGTTTGGGATTGGAAGGGACCTTAAAAAATCATCTAGTCCAATCCCCCTGCTGGAGCAGGAACACCTAGGTGAGGTCGCACTGGAACATATCCAGGCGGGTTTTGAATGTCTCCAGAGAAGGAGACTAAACAACCTCCCTGGGCAGCCTGTTCCAGTGCTCTGTCACACTTTCTGAGAAGAAGTTTTTTCTCAAATTTAAGCGGAACCTCTTGTGTTCCAGCTGGATTCCAGTACCCCTTGTCCTATCATTTTTTGCCATCGAGAAGAGACTGGCTCCATCCTCATGGCACTCACCCCTTATATATTTATAAACATTAATGAGGTCCCCCTTAGTCTCCTCCTCTCCAAACAAAGAGACCCTTTGCATTGCCATTTTGCCTTGTCTTGCCTTGCCTTGCTTTGCCCTTTTGCCTTGCCATCCCTTCCCTTGCTTTGCCCTTTTGCCTTGCCTTGCTTTGCTTTACTCTTTTGCCTTGCCTTGCCTCGCCTTGCTTTGCCCTTTTCCTTTGCCTAGCTTTGCTTTGCCCTTTTGCCTTGCCTTGCCTGGCTTTGCCCTTTTGACTTGCCTTGCCTTGCTTTGCATTTTGCCTTGCCTTGCCTTGCCTTGCCCTTTTGCCTAGGCTTGCCTTGCCTTTCTTTGCCCTTTTGCCTTGCCTTGCCTTGCCTTGCCCTTTTGCCTTGCCTTGCCTTCCCTTCATTTGCCCTTTTGCCTTGCCTTGCCTTACTTTTCCATTTTGCCTTGCCATGCCTTGAGTTGCTTTGCCCTTTTCCCTTGCCTTGCATTGCTCTGCACTTTTTCCTTGCCTTGCCGTGCTTTGCCATTTTGCCTTGCCTTGCCTTGCAATGCTTTACCCTTTTCCCTTGCCTTGCCTTGGTTTACCCTTTTGCCTAGCCTTCCCTTGCTTTGCCCTTTTGCCTTGCCTTGCCTTGCATTCCTTTGCCCTTTTGCCTTGCCTTGCCTTACTTTGCCCTTTTGCCTTGCCTTGCCTTGCCTTGCTTTGCCCTTTTGCCTTGACTTGCCTTGCTTTGCCCTTTTGCCTTGCCTTGCCTTGTTTTGCCCTTTTGCCTTGCCTTGCCTTCCCTTGCTTTGCATTTTGCCCTGCTTTGCCTTGCTTTGCCCTTTTGCCTTGCCTTGCCTTTCTTTGCCTTTTTGCCTTGCCTTCCCTTGCTTTGCCTTTTTGCCTTGTCTTTCCTTGCCTTGCTTTGACCTTTTCCCTTGCCCTGCCTTGCCTTGCTTTGCCCTTTTGCCTTGCCTTGCCTTGCTTTGCCCTTTTGCCTTGCCTTGCCTTGCCTTTCTTTGCCTTTTTGCCTTGCCTTGCCTTTCTTTGCCCTTTTGCCTTGCCTCGCCCTGTTTTACCCTTTTTTCTAGCCTTGCCTTGCCTTGCTTTGCCCTTTTGCCTTGCCTTGCCTTGCCTTGCTTTGCCATTTTGCCTTGCCGTGCCTTGCCTTTCCTTGCTTCTCCCTTTTGCCTTTCCTTGCTTTGCCCTATTGCCTTGCCTTGCTTTGCTTTCCCTTTTGCCTTGCCTTGCCTTAGTTTTCTTTCCCATTTTTCCATGCCTTCCCTTGCCTTACTTTGCCCTTTTGCCTTGTATTGCCTTGCCTTGCTTTGCCATTTTGCATTGCATTGCATTGATTTGCCCTTTTGCCCTGCCTTGTCTTGCTTTGCCCTTTTGCTTTTCCTTGCCTTGCATTGCTTTGTCCTTTTGCCTTGCCTTGCCTTTACTTGCTTTGCCTTTTTGCCTTGCCTTACCTTGCTTTGCCCTTTTGCCTTGCATTGCCTGGCTTTGCCCTTTTGACTTACCTTTCCTTGCCTTACTTTGCCCTTTTTCCTTGCCTTGCCTTCCTTTGCCCTTTTGCCTTACCTTTCCTTGCCTTACTTTGCCCTTTTTCCTTGCCTTGCCTTACCTTGCTTTGCCCTTTTGCCTTGCATTGCCTTGCTTTGCTCTTTTGAATTGCCTTGCCTTCCTTTGCCCTTTTGCCTTACATTTCCTTGCCTTCCTTTGCCCTTTTGCCTTACCTTTCCTTGCCTTGCCTAGCTTTGCCCTTTTGCCGTCTCTAGCCTTACTTTGCCCTATCGCATTGCCTTGCCTTGCCTTGATTTGCCCTTTTGCCTTGCCTTGCCTTGCCTTCCATTCCTTTTGCCTTGCCGTGCATTGCCTTGCCTTGGTTTCCCCTTTTCCCTTGCCTTGCCTTGCTTTGCCCTTTTGCCTTGCCTTGCCTTGCTTTGCCCTTTTGACTTGCCATGCCTTGCTTTGCCCTTTTGCCTTACCTTGCCTTGCCTTGCTTTGCCCTTTTGCCATGTCTTGCCTTGACTTGGTTTGCTCTTTTCCCTTGCCTTGGCTTGCCTTGCTTTGACCTTTTGTCTTGGCTTGCCTTGCCAAGCTTTGCCCTTTTGCTTTGCCATGCCTTGCCTTGCGTTGCCAATTTGCCTTGCCTTACATTGCCTTGCTTTGCCCTTTTGCCTTGCCTAGTCGTGCTTTGCCCTTTCGCCTTGCCTTGCCTTGCTTTGCCCTTTTGACTTCCCTTGCCTTGCTTTGCCCTTTTTCCTTGCCTTGCCTTGCTTTGCCCTTTTGTCTTGCCTTGCCATGCTTTGCCCTTTTGCATTGCCATGCCTTGCCTTGCTTTGTCCTTTTGCCTTGCCTTGCCTTGCTTTGCCCTTTTCCCTTGCCTTGCCTTGCATTGCCGTTTTCTCTTGCCTTGCCTTGCCTTGCTTTGCCCCTTTGCCTTGACTTGCTTTGCCTTGCTTTGCCCTTTTGCCTAGCCTTGCCTTGCTTTGCCCTTTTGCCTTGCCTTGCCTTGCCTTGCTTTGCCCTTTTGCCTTGACTTGCCTTGCTTTGCCCTTTTGCCGTGCCTTGCCTTGCCTTGCTTTGCCCTTTTGCCTGGCCTTGCCTTGCTTGGCCCTGTTTCCTTGCTCTACCTTCCCTTTTTTGCCCTTTTGCCTTTTTGCCTTTCCTTCCCTTGTTTTGCCATTTTGCCTTGCCTTGAATTGCCTTGCTTTGACCTTTGCCATTGTCCTGCCTTGCCTTGCTTTGCCCTTTTGCCTTTCCTTGCCTTGCTTTGCCCTTTTGCTTGCCTTGGCTTGCTTTGCTCTTTTTCCTTGCCTTGCCTTGCTTTGCCCTTTTGCCTTGCCTTGACTTGCCTTTCTTTGCCTTTTTGCCTTGCCTTGCCTTGCTTTGCCCTTTTGCCTTGCCTTGCATTGTTTTCCCTTTTGCCTTGCCTAGCTGAGCTTTGCCATTTTCCTTTCCCTTGCCTTGCTTTGCCATTTTGCATTGCCTTGCCTTCCCTTGCTTTGCATTTTGCCCTGCCTTGCCTTGCTTTGCCCTTTTGCCTTGCCTTGCTTTGTACTTTTGCCTTGCCTTCCCTTGCTTTCCCATTTTTCTTGCCTTGCCTTGCCTTACTTTCCACTTTTGAGGTGTCTTGCCTTGTCTTGCTTTCCCCTTTTGCCTTGCCTTGCCTTGCTTTACCTTTTTTCCCTGCCATGCCTTGCTTTGCCCTTTTGCATTGCCTTGCCTTGCATTGCTTTGCCCTTTTGCCTTGCCTAGCCTTTACTTGTTTTGCCCTTTTGCCTTGCCTTGCGTTTACTTACTTTGCCCTTTTCCCTTGCCTTTCCTAGCTTTTCCCTTTTGCCTTGCCTTGCCTTGTTTTGCCCTTTTGCCTTGCCTTGCCTTCCCTTGCTTTGCATTTTGCCCGGCTTTGCCTTGCTTTGCCCTTTTGCCTTGCCTTGCCTTTCTGTGACTTTTTGCCTTGCCTTCCCTTGCTTTGCCTTTTTGCCTTGTCTTTCCTTGCCTTGCTTTGACCTTTTCCCTTGCCCTGCCTTGCCTTGCTTTGCCCTTTTGCCTTGCCTTGCCTTGCTTTGCCATTTTGCCTTGCCTTGAATTGCCTTGCTTTGTTCTTTTGCCTTGCCTTGCCTTGCTTTGCCCTTATGCCTTCCTGTGCCTTCCCTTGCCTTGCTTTGCCCTTTTGCCTTGCCTTGCTTTGCTTTGCCCGTTTGCCTTGCCTTGCCTTACTTTGCCCTTTATCCTTCGCATGCTTTTTTTGCCCTTTTGCCTTGCCTTACCTTGCTTTACCCTTTTGCCTTGCCTTGCTTTGCTTTGCCCTTTTGCCTTGCCTTGCCTTGCTTTCCTTTGCCCTTTTGCTTTGCCTTGCCCTGCCTTATCTTACTTTGCCCTTTTGCCTTGCCTTGCCTTGCCTTGCTTTGCCCTTTTGCCTTGCCTTGCTTTCCTTTGACCTTTTGCCTTGCCTTGCCTTGCTTTGCCCTTTTGCCTTGCCTTGCCTTGCTTTGCCCTTTTGCCTTGACTTGCCTTACCTTGCTTTGTCCTTTTGCCAGGCCTTCCCTTCCTTTGCCCTTCTGCCTTGCCTTCCTTCCCTTTGCCTTTTTGCCTTGTCTTGCCTTGCTTTGCCCTTTTGCCTTGCCTTGCCTTGTCTTACTTTTCCCTTTTGCCTTGCCTTGCCTTGCTTTCCCCTTTCCCTTGCTTTCCCTTGCTTTGCACTTTTGCTTTGCCTTGCCTTCACAGTATTACAGTACGTTTGGGATTGGAAGGGACCTTAAAAAATCATCTAGTCCAATCCCCCTGCTGGAGCAGGAACACCTAGGTGAGGTCGCACTGGAACATATCCAGGCGGGTTTTGAATGTCTCCAGAGAAGGAGACTAAACAACCTCCCTGGGCAGCCTGTTCCAGTGCTCTGTCACACTTTCTGAGAAGAAGTTTTTTCTCAAATTTAAGCGGAACCTCTTGTGTTCCAGCTGGATTCCAGTACCCCTTGTCCTATCATTTTTTGCCATCGAGAAGAGACTGGCTCCATCCTCATGGCACTCACCCCTTATATATTTATAAACATTAATGAGGTCCCCCTTAGTCTCCTCCTCTCCAAACAAAGAGACCCTTTGCATTGCCATTTTGCCTTGTCTTGCCTTGCCTTGCTTTGCCCTTTTGCCTTGCCATCCCTTCCCTTGCTTTGCCCTTTTGCCTTGCCTTGCTTTGCTTTACTCTTTTGCCTTGCCTTGCCTCGCCTTGCTTTGCCCTTTTCCTTTGCCTAGCTTTGCTTTGCCCTTTTGCCTTGCCTTGCCTGGCTTTGCCCTTTTGACTTGCCTTGCCTTGCTTTGCATTTTGCCTTGCCTTGCCTTGCCTTGCCCTTTTGCCTAGGCTTGCCTTGCCTTTCTTTGCCCTTTTGCCTTGCCTTGCCTTGCCTTGCCCTTTTGCCTTGCCTTGCCTTCCCTTCATTTGCCCTTTTGCCTTGCCTTGCCTTACTTTTCCATTTTGCCTTGCCATGCCTTGAGTTGCTTTGCCCTTTTCCCTTGCCTTGCATTGCTCTGCACTTTTTCCTTGCCTTGCCGTGCTTTGCCATTTTGCCTTGCCTTGCCTTGCAATGCTTTACCCTTTTCCCTTGCCTTGCCTTGGTTTACCCTTTTGCCTAGCCTTCCCTTGCTTTGCCCTTTTGCCTTGCCTTGCCTTGCATTCCTTTGCCCTTTTGCCTTGCCTTGCCTTACTTTGCCCTTTTGCCTTGCCTTGCCTTGCCTTGCTTTGCCCTTTTGCCTTGACTTGCCTTGCTTTGCCCTTTTGCCGTGCCTTGCCTTGCCTTGCTTTGCCCTTTTGCCTGGCCTTGCCTTGCTTGGCCCTGTTTCCTTGCTCTACCTTCCCTTTTTTGCCCTTTTGCCTTTTTGCCTTTCCTTCCCTTGTTTTGCCATTTTGCCTTGCCTTGAATTGCCTTGCTTTGACCTTTGCCATTGTCCTGCCTTGCCTTGCTTTGCCCTTTTGCCTTTCCTTGCCTTGCTTTGCCCTTTTGCTTGCCTTGGCTTGCTTTGCTCTTTTTCCTTGCCTTGCCTTGCTTTGCCCTTTTGCCTTGCCTTGACTTGCCTTTCTTTGCCTTTTTGCCTTGTCTTGCCTTGCTTTGCCCTTTTGCCTTGCCTTGCATTGTTTTCCCTTTTGCCTTGCCTAGCCGAGCTTTGCCATTTTCCTTTCCCTTGCCTTGCTTTGCCTTTTTGCATTGCCTTGCCTTCCCTTGCTTTGCATTTTGCCCTGCCTTGCCTTGCTTTGCCCGTTTGCCTTGCCTTGCTTTGTACTTTTGCCTTGCCTTCCCTTGCTTTCCCATTTTTCTTGCCTTGCCTTGCCTTACTTTCCACTTTTGAGGTGTCTTGCCTTGTCTTGCTTTCCCCTTTTGCCTTGCCTTGCCTTGCTTTACCTTTTTTCCCTGCCATGCCTTGCTTTGCCCTTTTGCATTGCCTTGCCTTGCATTGCTTTGCCCTTTTGCCTTGCCTAGCCTTTACTTGTTTTGCCCTTTTGCCTTGCCTTGCGTTTACTTACTTTGCCCTTTTCCCTTGCCTTTCCTAGCTTTTCCCTTTTGCCTTGCCTTGCCTTGTTTTGCCCTTTTGCCTTGCCTTGCCTTCCCTTGCTTTGCATTTTGCCCTGCTTTGCCTTGCTTTGCCCTTTTGCCTTGCCTTGCCTTTCTTTGCCTTTTTGCCTTGCCTTCCCTTGCTTTGCCTTTTTGCCTTGTCTTTCCTTGCCTTGCTTTGACCTTTTCCCTTGCCCTGCCTTGCCTTGCTTTGCCCTTTTGCCTTGCCTTGCCTTGCTTTGCCCTTTTGCCTTGCCTTGCCTTGCCTTTCTTTGCCTTTTTGCCTTGCCTTGCCTTTCTTTGCCCTTTTGCCTTGCCTCGCCCTGTTTTACCCTTTTTTCTAGCCTTGCCTTGCCTTGCTTTGCCCTTTTGCCTTGCCTTGCCTTGCCTTGCTTTGCCATTTTGCCTTGCCGTGCCTTGCCTTTCCTTGCTTCTCCCTTTTGCCTTTCCTTGCTTTGCCCTATTGCCCTTGCCTTGCTTTGCTTTCCCTTTTGCCTTGCCTTGCCTTAGTTTTCTTTCCCATTTTTCCATGCCTTCCCTTGCCTTACTTTGCCCTTTTGCCTTGTATTGCCTTGCCTTGCTTTGCCATTTTGCATTGCATTGCATTGATTTGCCCTTTTGCCCTGCCTTGTCTTGCTTTGCCCTTTTGCTTTTCCTTGCCTTGCATTGCTTTGTCCTTTTGCCTTGCCTTGCCTTTACTTGCTTTGCCTTTTTGCCTTGCCTTACCTTGCTTTGCCCTTTTGCCTTGCATTGCCTGGCTTTGCCCTTTTGACTTACCTTTCCTTGCCTTACTTTGCCCTTTTTCCTTGCCTTGCCTTCCTTTGCCCTTTTGCCTTACCTTTCCTTGCCTTACTTTGCCCTTTTTCCTTGCCTTGCCTTACCTTGCTTTGCCCTTTTGCCTTGCATTGCCTTGCTTTGCTCTTTTGAATTGCCTTGCCTTCCTTTGCCCTTTTGCCTTACATTTCCTTGCCTTCCTTTGCCCTTTTGCCTTACCTTTCCTTGCCTTGCCTAGCTTTGCCCTTTTGCCGTCTCTAGCCTTACTTTGCCCTATCGCATTGCCTTGCCTTGCCTTGATTTGCCCTTTTGCCTTGCCTTGCCTTGCCTTCCATTCCTTTTGCCTTGCCGTGCATTGCCTTGCCTTGGTTTCCCCTTTTCCCTTGCCTTGCCTTGCTTTGCCCTTTTGCCTTGCCTTGCCTTGCTTTGCCCTTTTGACTTGCCATGCCTTGCTTTGCCCTTTTGCCTTACCTTGCCTTGCCTTGCTTTGCCCTTTTGCCATGTCTTGCCTTGACTTGGTTTGCTCTTTTCCCTTGCCTTGGCTTGCCTTGCTTTGACCTTTTGTCTTGGCTTGCCTTGCCAAGCTTTGCCCTTTTGCTTTGCCATGCCTTGCCTTGTGTTGCCAATTTGCCTTGCCTTACATTGCCTTGCTTTGCCCTTTTGCCTTGCCTAGTCGTGCTTTGCCCTTTTGCCTTGCCTTTCCCTTACTTTGCCCTTTTGCCTTACCTTGAATTGCATTGCTTTGAAATTTTCCCTTGTCTTGCCTTGCCTTGCTTTGCCCTTTTGCCATGTCTTGCCTTGACTTGGTTTGCTCTTTTCCCTTGCCTTGGCTTGCCTTGCTTTGACCTTTTGTCTTGGTTTGCCTTGCCAAGCTTTGCCCTTTTGCTTTGCCATGCCTTGCCTTGCGTTGCCATTTTGCCTTGCCTTGCATTGCCTTGCTTTGCCCTTTCGCCTTGCCTTGCCTTGCTTTGCCCTTTTGACTTCCCTTGCCTTGCTTTGACCTTTTTCCTTGCCTTGCCTTGCTTTGCCCTTTTGTCTTGCCTTGCCATGCTTTGCCCTTTTGCATTGCCATGCCTTGCCTTGCTTTGTCCTTTTGCCTTGCCTTGCCTTGCTTTGCCCTTTTCCCTTGCCTTGCCTTGCATTGCCGTTTTCTCTTGCCTTGCCTTGCCTTGCTTTGCCCCTTTGCCTTGACTTGCTTTGCCTTGCTTTGCCCTTTTGCCTAGCCTTGCCTTGCTTTGCCCTTTTGCCTTGCCTTGCCTTGCCTTGCTTTGCCCTTTTGCCTTGACTTGCCTTGCTTTGCCCTTTTGCCGTGCCTTGCCTTGCCTTGCTTTGCCCTTTTGCCTGGCCTTGCCTTGCTTGGCCCTGTTTCCTTGCTCTACCTTCCCTTTTTTGCCCTTTTGCCTTTTTGCCTTTCCTTCCCTTGTTTTGCCATTTTGCCTTGCCTTGAATTGCCTTGCTTTGACCTTTGCCATTGTCCTGCCTTGCCTTGCTTTGCCCTTTTGCCTTTCCTTGCCTTGCTTTGCCCTTTTGCTTGCCTTGGCTTGCTTTGCTCTTTTTCCTTGCCTTGCCTTGCTTTGCCCTTTTGCCTTGCCTTGACTTGCCTTTCTTTGCCTTTTTGCCTTGCCTTGCCTTGCTTTGCCCTTTTGCCTTGCCTTGCATTGTTTTCCCTTTTGCCTTGCCTAGCCGAGCTTTGCCATTTTCCTTTCCCTTGCCTTGCTTTGCCTTTTTGCATTGCCTTGCCTTCCCTTGCTTTGCATTTTGCCCTGCCTTGCCTTGCTTTGCCCGTTTGCCTTGCCTTGCTTTGTACTTTTGCCTTGCCTTCCCTTGCTTTCCCATTTTTCTTGCCTTGCCTTGCCTTACTTTCCACTTTTGAGGTGTCTTGCCTTGTCTTGCTTTCCCCTTTTGCCTTGCCTTGCCTTGCTTTGCCTTTTTTCCCTGCCATGCCTTGCTTTGCCCTTTTGCATTGCCTTGCCTTGCATTGCTTTGCCCTTTTGCCTTGCCTAGCCTTTACTTGTTTTGCCCTTTTGCCTTGCCTTGCGTTTACTTACTTTGCCCTTTTCCCTTGCCTTTCCTAGCTTTTCCCTTTTGCCTTGCCTTGCCTTGTTTTGCCCTTTTGCCTTGCCTTGCCTTCCCTTGCTTTGCATTTTGCCCGGCTTTGCCTTGCTTTGCCCTTTTGCCTTGCCTTGCCTTTCTTTGCCTTTTTGCCTTGCCTTCCCTTGCTTTGCCTTTTTGCCTTGTCTTTCCTTGCCTTGCTTTGACCTTTTCCCTTGCCCTGCCTTGCCTTGCTTTGCCCTTTTGCCTTGCCTTGCCTTGCTTTGCCCTTTTGCCTTGCCTTGCCTTGCCTTTCTTTGCCTTTTTGCCTTGCCTTGCCTTTCTTTGCCCTTTTGCCTTGCCTCGCCCTGTTTTACCCTTTTTTCTAGCCTTGCCTTGCCTTGCTTTGCCCTTTTGCCTTGCCTTGCCTTGCCTTGCTTTGCCATTTTGCCTTGCCGTGCCTTGCCTTTCCTTGCTTCTCCCTTTTGCCTTTCCTTGCTTTGCCCTATTGCCTTGCCTTGCTTTGCTTTCCCTTTTGCCTTGCCTTGCCTTAGTTTTCTTTCCCATTTTTCCATGCCTTCCCTTGCCTTACTTTGCCCTTTTGCCTTGTATTGCCTTGCCTTGCTTTGCCATTTTGCATTGCATTGCATTGATTTGCCCTTTTGCCCTGCCTTGTCTTGCTTTGCCCTTTTGCTTTTCCTTGCCTTGCATTGCTTTGTCCTTTTGCCTTGCCTTGCCTTTACTTGCTTTGCCTTTTTGCCTTGCCTTACCTTGCTTTGCCCTTTTGCCTTGCATTGCCTGGCTTTGCCCTTTTGACTTACCTTTCCTTGCCTTACTTTGCCCTTTTTCCTTGCCTTGCCTTCCTTTGCCCTTTTGCCTTACCTTTCCTTGCCTTACTTTGCCCTTTTTCCTTGCCTTGCCTTACCTTGCTTTGCCCTTTTGCCTTGCATTGCCTTGCTTTGCTCTTTTGAATTGCCTTGCCTTCCTTTGCCCTTTTGCCTTACATTTCCTTGCCTTCCTTTGCCCTTTTGCCTTACCTTTCCTTGCCTTGCCTAGCTTTGCCCTTTTGCCGTCTCTAGCCTTACTTTGCCCTATCGCATTGCCTTGCCTTGCCTTGATTTGCCCTTTTGCCTTGCCTTGCCTTGCCTTCCATTCCTTTTGCCTTGCCGTGCATTGCCTTGCCTTGGTTTCCCCTTTTCCCTTGCCTTGCCTTGCTTTGCCCTTTTGCCTTGCCTTGCCTTGCTTTGCCCTTTTGACTTGCCATGCCTTGCTTTGCCCTTTTGCCTTACCTTGCCTTGCCTTGCTTTGCCCTTTTGCCATGTCTTGCCTTGACTTGGTTTGCTCTTTTCCCTTGCCTTGGCTTGCCTTGCTTTGACCTTTTGTCTTGGCTTGCCTTGCCAAGCTTTGCCCTTTTGCTTTGCCATGCCTTGCCTTGTGTTGCCAATTTGCCTTGCCTTACATTGCCTTGCTTTGCCCTTTTGCCTTGCCTAGTCGTGCTTTGCCCTTTTGCCTTGCCTTTCCCTTACTTTGCCCTTTTGCCTTACCTTGAATTGCATTGCTTTGAAATTTTCCCTTGTCTTGCCTTGCCTTGCTTTGCCCTTTTGCCATGTCTTGCCTTGACTTGGTTTGCTCTTTTCCCTTGCCTTGGCTTGCCTTGCTTTGACCTTTTGTCTTGGTTTGCCTTGCCAAGCTTTGCCCTTTTGCTTTGCCATGCCTTGCCTTGCGTTGCCATTTTGCCTTGCCTTGCATTGCCTTGCTTTGCCCTTTCGCCTTGCCTTGCCTTGCTTTGCCCTTTTGACTTCCCTTGCCTTGCTTTGCCCTTTTTCCTTGCCTTGCCTTCCTTTGCCCTTTTGTCTTGCCTTGCCATGCTTTGCCCTTTTGCATTGCCATGCCTTGCCTTGCTTTGTCCTTTTGCCTTGCCTTGCCTTGCTTTGCCCTTTTCCCTTGCCTTGCCTTGCATTGCCGTTTTCTCTTGCCTTGCCTTGCCTTGCTTTGCCCCTTTGCCTTGACTTGCTTTGCCTTGCTTTGCCCTTTTGCCTAGCCTTGCCTTGCTTTGCCCTTTTACCTTGCCTTGCCTTGCTTTGCCCTTTTGCCTTGCCTTGCCTTGCTTTGCCCTTTTGACTTGCCATGCCTTGCTTTGCCCTTTTGCCTTACCTTGCCTTGCCTTGCTTTTCCCTTTGCCATGTCTTGCCTTGACTTGGTTTGCTCTTTTCCCTTGCCTTGGCTTGCCTTGCTTTGACCTTTTGTCTTGGCTTGCCTTGCCAAGCTTTGCCCTTTTGCTTTGCCGTGCCCTGCCTTGCGTTGCCATTTTGCCTTGCCTTTCCTTGCCTTACTTTGCCCTTTTTCCTTGCCTTGCCTAACTTTGCCCTTTTGCCGTCTCTAGCCTTACTTTGCCCTTTCGCATTGCCTTGCCTTGCCTTGTTTTGCCCTTTTGCTTTGCCTTGCCTTGCCTTACTCTGCCGTTTTGCCTTGCCTTGCCTTGCCTTTCTTTGCCCTTTTGCCTTGCCTTGCCTTGCCTTACTCTGCCGTTTTGCCTTGCCTTGCCTTACCTTGCTTTGCCCATTTGCCTTGCCTTGCCTTCGCTTGCTTGGCCCTTTTGCCTTGCGTTGCCTTACCTTGCTATGCTGTTTTGCCCTGCATTGCCTTGCCTTGCTTTGCTCTTTTGCCTTTCCTTGCCTTATCTTGCTTTGCCCTTTTCCGTTGCCTTGACTTGCCTTCACTTGCCCTTTTTCCTTGCCTTGCCATACCTTGCTTTGCCCTTTTGCCTTGCCTTGCCTTGGCTGGCTTGGCCGTTTTGCCTTGCCTTGCCTTACCTTGCTTTGCCCTTTTGCCGTGCCTTCCCTTCCGTTGCCCTTCTGCCTTGCCTTCCTTCCCTTTGCCTTTTTGCCTTGCCTTGCCTTGCCTTGCTTTGCCCTTTTGCCTTGCCTTGCCTTACTTTTCCCTTTTGCCTTGCCTTGCCTTGCCTTGCTTTCCCCTTTTCCCTTGCTTTGCCTTGCTTTGCACTTTTGCTTTGCCTTGCCTTCACAGTATTACAGTATGTCTGGGATTGGAAGGGACCTTAAAAAATCATCTAGTCCAATCTCCCTGCTGGAGCAGGAACACCTAGGTGAGGTCGCACAGGAACATGTCCAGGAGGGTTTTGAATGTCTCCAGAGAAGGAGACTAAACAACCTCCCTGGGCAGTCTGTTCCAGTGCTCTGTCACACTTACTGAGAAGAAGTTTTTTCTCAAATTTAAGCGGAACCTCTTGTGTTCCAGCTGGATTCCAGTACCCCTTGTCCTATCATTTTTTGCCATCGAGAAGAGCCTGGCTCCATCCTCATGGCACTCACCCTTTATATATTTATAAACATTAATGAGGTCCCCCTTATTCTCCTCTTCTCCAAACTAAAGAGACCCTTTGCATTGCCATTTTGCCTTGTCTTGCCTTGCCTTGCTTTGCCCTTTTGCCTTGCCTTGCTTTGCTTTACCCTTTTGCCTTGCCTTGCCTTGCATTGCCCTTTTGCCTTGCCTTGCCTTGCCTTGCCCTTTTGCCTAGCCTTGCCTTGCCTTTCTTTGCCCTTTTGCCTTGCCTTACCTTTCTTTGCCCTTTTGTCTTGCCTTGCCTTCCCTTGCTTTGCCCTTTTGCCTTTCCTTGACTTACCTTGCTTTGCCTTTCTGCCGAGCCTTGCCTTGCTTTGCCCTTTTGCCTTGCCATCCTTGCCATTGCCCTTTTACTTGCCTTGCCTTGCTTTGGCCTTTTGCCTTGCCTTGCCTTCCCATGCTTCGCCCTTTTGCCTTGCCTTGCTTTGCTTTACCCTTTTGCCTTGCCTTGCCTTGCCTCGCCTTGCTTTGCCCTTTTCCTTTGCCTAGCTTTGCTTTGCCCTTTTGCCTTGCCTCGCCTTGCTTTGCCCTTTTCCTTTGCCTAGCTTTGCTTTGCCCTTTTGCCTTGCCTTGCCTTGCTTTGTCCTTTTGCCTTGCCTTACCTTTCTTTGCCCTTTTGCCTTGCCTTGCCTTCCCTTGCTTTGCCCTTTTGCCTTTCCTTGACTTACCTTGCTTTGCCTTTCTGCCGAGCTTTGCCTTGCTTTGCCCTTTTGCCTTGCCTTGCCTTGCCTTGCTTTGCCCTTTTCCCTTGCATTGCCTTGCTTTGCCCTTTTGCCTTGCCTTGCCTTGATTTGCCCTTTTGCCTGGCCTTTCCTTGCTTGGCCCTTTTTCCTTGCATTGACTTCCATTTATTTGCCCTTTTGCCTTCCCTTGCCTTCCCTTGCTTTGCCCTTTTGCCTTGCCTTGCCTTCTCTTGCTTTGCCATTTTGCCTTGCCTTGCCTTGCCTTGCTTTACCCTTTTTCCATAGCCTTGCTTTGCTTTGCCCTTTTGCCTTGCCCTGCCTTCCCTTGCTTTGCCATTTTGCCTTGCCTTGCCTTGCCTTGCTTTGCCCTTTTGCCTTGCCTTGCCTTACCTTGCTTTACCCTTTTTCCATAGCCTTGCTTAGCTTTGCCCTTTTGGCTTGCCTTGCTTTGCTTTGCCCGTTTGCCTTGCCTTGCCTTACTTTGCCCTTTTTCCTTCGTTTGCCTTTTTTGCCCTTTTGCCTTGCCTTACCTTGCTTTACCCTTTTGCCTTGACTTGCTTTGCTTTGCCCGTTTGCCTTGCGTTGCGTTGCTTTCCTTTGCCCTTTTGCCTTGCCTTGCCTTGCCCTCTTGCCTTGTCTTACTTTCCTTTGCCCTTTTGCCTTGCCTTGCCTTGCTTTGCTGTTTTGCCTTGTCTTGCCTTACCTTGCTTTGCCCTTTTGCCATGCCTTCCCTTCCTTTGCCCTTCTGCCTTGCCTTCCTTCCCTTTGCCTTTTTGCCTTGCCTTGCCTTGCCTTGCTTTCCCCTTTTCCCTTGCTTTGCCTTGCTTTGCACTTTTGCTTTCCCTTGCCTTCACAGTATTACAGTATGTTTGGGATTGGAAGGGACCTTAAAAAATCATCTAGTCCAATCTCCCTGCTGGAGCAGGAACACCTAGGTGAGGTCGCACAGGAACATGTCCAGGCGGGTTTTGAATGTCTCCAGAGAAAGAGACTAAACAACCTCCCTGGGCAGCCTGTTCCAGTGCTCTGTCACACTTACTGAGAAGAAGTTTTTTCTCAAATTTAAGCAGAACCTCTTCTGTTCCAGCTGGATCCCAGTACCCCTTGTCCTATCATTTTTTGCCATCGAGAAGAGCCTGGCTCCATCCTCATGGCACTCACCCTTTATATATTTATAAACATTAATGAGGTCCCCCTTAGTCTCCTCTTCTCCAAACTAAAGAGACCCTTTGCATTGCCATTTTGCCTTGTCTTGCCTTGCCTTGCTTTGCCCTTTTGCCTTGCCATGCCTTCCCTTGCTTTGCCCTTTGCCTTGCCTTGCTTTGCTTTACCCTTTTGCCTTGCCTTGCCTCGCCCTTGCTTTGCCCTTTTCCTTTGCCTAGCTTTGCTTTGCCCTTTTGCCTTGCCTTGCCTTGCCTTGCTTTGCCCTTTTGACTTGCCTTGCCTTGCTTTGCTTTGCCCTTTTGCCTTGCCTTGCCTTCCCTTGCTTTGCCATTTTGCCTTTCCTTGCATTGCCTTGCTTTGCCCTTTTGCCTTGCTGTGCCTTGCCTTGCCTTGCCTTGCCCTTTTGCCTTGCCTTGCTTTTCTTTGCCATTTTGCCTTGCCTTGCCTTCCCTTGCTTTGCCCTTTTGCCTTGCCTTGACTTACCTTGCTGTGCCTTTCTGCCGTGCCTTGCCTTGCTTTGCCCTTTTGCCTTGCCATCCTTGCCTTTGCCCTTTTACTTGCTTTGCCTTGCTTTGCCCTTTTGCCTTGCCTTGCCTTGCCTTACTTTGCCCTTTTGTCTTGCCTTGCCTTGCCTTGCTTTGCCCTTTTGCCTTGTCTTGCTTTGCTTTGCTGTTTTGCCGTGCCTTGCCTTCCCTTGCTTTGCCCTTTTGCCTTGCCTTGCTTTGCTTTACCCTTTTGCCTTGCCTTGCTTTGCTTTTCCCTTTTGCATTGCCTTGCTTTCCTTTGCCCTTTTGCCTTGCCTTGCCTTGCCTTTCCTTACTTTGCCCTTTTGCCTTGCCTTGCCTTGCCTTGCTTTGCCCTTTTGCCTTGCCTTGTCTTACTTTGCCCTTTTGCCTTGCCTTGCCTTGTCTTGCTTTGCTCTTTTGCCTTGCCTTGCCTTGCTTTGCCCTGTTGCCTTGCCTTGCCTTACTTTGCCCTTTTGCCTTGCCTTGCCTTGCCTTGCTTTGCCCTTTTGCCTTGCCTTGCCTTGCTTTGCCCTTTTGCCGTTCTTTGCCTTCCCTTGCTTTGCCCTTTTTTCTTACCTTGCTTTGCTTTGCCCTTTTGCCTTGCCTTGCCTAGCCTTGCTTTGCCCTTTTGCCTTGCCTTGCCTTGCCTTGCTTTGCCCTTTTGCCATGACTTGCCTTCCCTTGCTCTGCCCTTTTGCCTTGTGTTGCCTTGCCTTTCTTTGCCCTTTTGCCTTGCCTTGCCTTGCTTTGCTCTGCCCATACGTGTGTGAGTCCATGTCTTTCCCTCCATAATCATGTGGGTGGATTTCCTGGCACATGTGCATCTGCGCTTGTGTTGAGCTCAGCTGAGTTTGTCTCTTGACACTTGGTGTGCATTGGCTGTGCCTGTGTGCAACACAGCGCCTTCATGACTGCGCAAGTGATCAGAAAAAAGGAAAATCATCTAGGTAGAAGCAACAGAGCAAAAGCGATTCAGGATTGACGTTTGCTCGACAGAGACGGGTTCCTTGCGCTGACATTTCACAGTTACACGAGAAGAAAGCTGAGCGGTACATCGACCAGAGAGATGTTTTCGCAGAGGTGCTGTAGCGAATGAACAGCAGTGTGCGCGGCTTTCAGGAGCGTGCCTGAAAAGTGCCAAGAGCAGCAGAGCCTGTGTTCAAAAGCTGGTGGCTATGTGGCTGCACTGAGGCGCGTTCCTGTGTCTGCGAAGGTACAGACGGCTGTTTCATTTTCACACAAAGGCAAATGGTCTGCTTTTTCTTCTGTGTGTGCACACGCCATAACGTTGTCTCTTCCAAACACCGGTACCTCTGTGCGTGCAGAACGACGTGGTAAAAGGCGTCTGCCTATGTTTTGGTCAACAATCGAGTGCGCGTGTTCAGACAGCGGCATCTACGCAGACGTCTCCTCAGACCCTGTTCTGAAAGCCCCGCACCCCCGGACTGAACGTATAAACAACCAATTGCATCGGTGTGCGCAATCACATATTCAGACGGACGTCTTTAATCTCACAGAAGCACGAACGTATTTGCATTCAATCAAATATCCGAAACGATGTGTGAACAGATGAGCTGCTGGTATTTGCTCTGTTCGGCATGCTGCGGTGTGGCTCTCTTGACGATCGCAGGCTTATTGGCTTTCTTTGCATGACTAGGTATAGGGAGAGAAAGAGATAGCATGGGAAAGCTTGCCTTTTGCCTACTTCAGCAGTGTGTGCGGCTTTCAGGAGCGTGCCTGAAAACTGCCAAAAGCAGCAGAGCCTGTGTTCAAAAGCTGGTGCCTATGTGACTGCATTTATGCCCGTTCCCGTGTCGGTGAGCCTACAGACGGCTGTTTCGCGTTCACACAAAGGCAAAAGGTCCGGTTTTATTTCTGTGCGTGCACACGCGAGAACGTCGGCTCTTCTGAACACAGGTATCTCTGTGCAGGCAAAACTACGTGGTAAAACGTGTCTGCATATGTTTCCGTAAACAATCGAGGGTGCGTGTTCAGACAGCGGCATCTACGCAGAGGTCTCCACAGATTCAGTTCTGAGAACCCGGCACCCCAGGAATGAATGGATAAACAACCGATGGCATCGGTGTGCGCAATCACATATTCAGAGAGACGCCTTTAATCTCACAGAAGCACGAACGAATTTGCGTTCAGGCGTATATCAGAAACAAGGTGTGAACAGATGAGCTGCTTGTACTTTCTCAGTTTGCCATGCTTTGTTGTAGCTCTCCTGCCGATTGCAGGCTTATCTGCTTTCTCTGCACGACTAGGTTTAGGGAGAGAAAGAGATAGCATCGGAGAGCTTGCCTTTTGCCTACTTCAGCACTGGAACCTGGTTGCTATGCCTTCCGTTTGTCCACATGCTCACACACGATTCCTCACCGAAAACCACGCAGAAACCATTCCACAATCACCCAGGTATGCGCACACATCACCACGTGCACGCACACACAGCTAGAGAGAAGCGTCTACGTTTTCACGCACTGATGTGTAAGCAAAAGCGTGGCCACACACATGCACGATTCTGCAAGCGCGCCCACTCCCATCTATTGACAGAAGGACGTACGTGAAACGTACTGACATGCTCGAGGGTGTAAGCACGTCCGTTGATGTATAGCGTACTGCACCAACGTCTACGTGGCTACAGGAGAACACACATTTGGAGGGTACCTGCAGATATGCGCCTGTTCTCGGACGACCCTGTGCGTGAAGGCATTTGTGTCGGCAAACGTTTGTCTGTCCACATGCGTGTGCACTGATGCAGGCTCCATTCATGCCTAAAAGGTGGAGGGAGTGCATGGATGTGCTGTTTGTAGGAAAGGTTGCGCGTGTTGCACAGTCCTGCACTTCTCACGCGGACAGATGCAAGGGAGATGCTAGTAAATGAACAAAGACAGTTGCAGGCAGTACTGAATGCTGCTCCGTGCTACCTCTCTCCTATGGCAAATGCTTCACAGTCGCCCGAGGAAAGACGCTTAGCAATCGATTTACAAGAGAAACGAAAGAGATCATGTGAAAGAATAGCACAGCATCTCTTCACAAGCTTCTCCCCGATCTATAGCTGAGGGCAAACACTTGCCTGCTTTTGGGAGAGCATGTGTCTTTCCTGTAAGTGTCTGCGAGCTTTGCGCATGTCCATGTGGTGGGGGTGGTAATCAAGGTCTAGGATATGTGCAGACCGGTTTCTGTTCGTGTGGAGACAGTGTGCCTGAAAGGCTGCATTCGGTAGCGCCTGCTGTATCTGTCTGCGGCTCCATATGCTTGCGAGTCCATGCCTTTCTCTCCACAAGCATGTGTGTCGATTTCATCGCACATATGCATTTGCCCTAGTGTTGAGCTCAGCGGAGTGTGTCTCTCGACACTTGGTGTGCGTTGACAGTGCCTGTGTGTAACTCAGCACAGTCATGACTGCTCAAATGACTAGAGAAAAGGGCAATCATCTCGGTAAGAGGCAACAAAGCAAAACCGAGGCAGGACTGACGTTTGCTACACAGAGACGGATTCCCTGCGCTGACGTTTCACAGCTTCACGAGAAGAGGGCTGAGCGGTACAGGGACTGGAGAAGTGTTTCCGCAGAGGTGATGTAGCAAATGAACAGCAGTGTGCGGTCAGGCTTAGTCGGTCTCTGTCAGACCCTATCAGGCTCTGTCAGGCTCTTTATGGCAATGTGGGTCATGGTCCAGCTCTACCAGGCCTGACATGGGCCAGACAAACCCAGACAGGGCCTGACAAAGCCAGACAGAATCTGAAAGACCCTGACAACTCCTGACAGAGTGTGATGAGGACTGACAGAGCCTAAAAAAGTGTGGTAGGGCAGAAAGACCCCAAAGGAGCTTGACAGAGCTCAACAAAACCTGACAGTCCACAGCACACCCAACAGAGATCAACAAAGCCTGACAATTTTCGATAAACCAGGCAAAGCTCTACAGAGCTCGACAGCTCGACACAGATAGGCAGATTCACACATGACTCATAAAAGCCCGACAGTACTTGACAGGACCCAAGAAGGACTGACAGGGTTGGACAATACATGAAAAAGCCCAACAGGGCCTGACAGAGCCCAGAAAAGCCTGACAGAAACGTACAAAAGCCCCAAAGAACTTGACAGAGCCTGAAAGGTCCTGAATGAGCTGAAAAAGCATAACAGAGCTCAACAAAGCCTGACAAAGCCCAACAGAGCTTGTCAGAGCCCTACAGAGTAGGACAGAGCCTGACAAAGCCTGACAGAGCCTGAGAGAGACGGACAAAGCCTGACCGAGCCAGATGGAGCCTGACAAAGCCTGACAGAGCCCAGCAAACCCGAAAGGGATTGACAAAGCCTGACAATCTTCAACAAAACTAACAAAGCCCTACAGAGCCTGACACAGATAGACAGATCCACACATGGCTCTTAAAAGCCTGACAATACTTGATAGGACCCAGCAAGAAATGACAGGGCCGCACAGAGCCTGAAAAAGCCCAACAGTGCATGACAGGGCCTGATAGAGACCTATGAAGCCTGAAAGAGCTTGACAGAGCCTGAAAGTGCCTGAATGAGCTGACAAAGAACAACAGAGCTCAAAAAAGCCTGACAAAGACTGAAAGAGCCCCACACAGATAGACAGAGCCTGACAAGGCCCAACAAAGCCTGAATAAGGGCAGGAATTCTGACAAAACTCAGCACAGCCCTACAAATTCTGACATGGCCTGACAGAGTCTGATAGAGCCCGAGAAAGCTCGACAGAGCTTGACAAAACCTGACAGAGTCCCACATAGATCAAATGAGCCCAACAAAGCCTGATACAGCTTGACAGGTATTGACAAGGCCCGACTAAGTCCAACAGTGCCTGACAAAGCTTGACAGGTGCCAACAGAGCCAGACAAATCCTGACAGAGCCCAACAGAGACTGACAGATCTCCACAAAGCCATAAAGAGCCATCTCATTCAGGCCCTTTCAGGCTCTGTCAAGCTCTTTTGGGATTTGTAAGTCTCTGTTAGGACTTATCGGGCTCTGTCAGGCCCTGTCGAGCACTGTCGGGCTTTTTTGTGATTTGTCTGACCCTGTCAGTCTTTGTTGGGTCCTGTCAAGTACTGTCGGGCTTTTATGAGTCATATGTGGATCTGTCTGTCTGTGTCGGGCTCTGTAGGGCTTTGTCAGGTTTGTCAAAAATTGTAAGGCTTTTTCGATCTCTGTTGGGTTTGCTGGCCTCTTTCAGGCTTAGTCAGGTTCCAGCTGGCTCAGTCAAGCTTTGTCTGTCTCTGTCAGACTCTGTCAGGCTCTCTCCAACTCTGTACGGTTCTGTTAGGATCTGTCATGTTTTGTCAGGCTCTGTTTGGCAATGTGGGACTCTGTCCAGCTTTGTTGGGCTCTGTAGTACTCTGTCAGGCCCTGTCACACTCTGTCGGGTTTGTCTAGCTCTGTATGGCTTTGTGGACATCTGCCGGGGTCTGTCAGGATTTGTCTGGCTCTGCTGGGCCCTGTCAAGCTTTGTCAGGCACTGTTGGGCTTAGTCGGGTTCCGTCAATACCTTTCAGGCACTCTTGGCTTTTGTATAGGTACCCTGTTCCTACATCCACATTCATCCTATACAGCCATCAGTCCTGTACACATCAGAAGTCACACAGCATCAGGACACTTCTTTGAAGGCCGCAGGATCTTTTTCAGCCTTTAGCCACTATATATAATGAGCACTACTTATATTGTTATAATAATAATATGTAATATATATATATAATATTGTTATAATAATATATATGATATTTTTTATTCTTTACTTAGAAAAGGCAAGCAAATCCACTACATGGAGCTTCATGTGAAATATGCTTGTGTTGATCACATTAACAGGGTCACAGGCATAGAAATACAGGCATGGTTACACACAAGGTAATCTGAATCAGACACAAGGTAGCTTCAAGGAAACTCAAATATGTTTGTAGCATCAAGCTAGGTTAATGTCCCATTCCAGGGGGACAGGATGCACAAATACTTTCGTGTTTACTGGGGTCTTAGCTCCTATTTTTGCTAGCTCAACTCACAACCCTCAACCAAACATTCAGACTTCTGGGAACTAAGACCATATTTGATGCCAAACCCTGGTTCAAGTTTAGCAACAATATATTTAGGTTGTGGGAAAGACTGTTGTGAGAGAGCCTTTAAGCTAAAGCAATGCCAGAGAGGAAATCTAAAAAAGTAAAGTAAAAAGGAACAAGAAAAAAAAAAGCAAAGGTAAAATCGTTGAGATAATGCCACTGTGCAGCACAAGAACTCACAGACAAGACCCTCAAAAAAACGCAGTAGAGAAATTGAGGTGACAACTGAGCAACAGGAGAATGAGCCTATTTCAGGAAGCCACAGAAGCTGACAGCAAGTTACTGGTAGACGTCTGCTGTGTGCCTGCAAGGTGGCTGCGAGTTTATGAATGTTTGGACAAGTAATGTGTTTGAGCCCCGTACTGCGTACATCAGGCTACAAACGACAACTGTCTCCTTGTAGGCTGTGTCTAGTCCTGCCTGCAGAATTTCCTGTGCTCAGTAAAGGTACCTAAGTGAAGGTGATGAAAGCGTATGAACTTACCAATTGATGAAAATGAGCCTTCACAGCTACCCTGTTCCCCCTTCCACCAGTCCTTCCCAAACTTGGTAAGAAACTATACTACACATACCTGGATGTGGTCTGCACACAATAGCCACCAGCCAACGTGCACATGGTGAAATTACTGTTGTAGGAGTGTAGTCATTATTACTAAAAATGAATCCTGCCAGCAATTGCTACCCTAAAGACAGGTAAATCCTCTCAGTTTTGGTCAGTCTGCTCCTCTAACAAATGTAAGAGTAACTTGCAAAATGCCTAATTGTGAACTACAAAGAATACTGTCCTTGCAGTGCAGATTGCCTGGCGCCAGCACAATTAGTTGAGTCTTAACATATATCTCAAAACGCTTAGCTAAAGTGTCCTTTAGCTGAACTTTGCTCATTCTATGCTCATTATAATAGTAAAATACACACCCCTAGACCTAAGCCCAGCCTGGGACCCTTCCTCAACAAGTATGCGTAGTGGTAAAACGATTATGTAACCAATATGCAAATGTGTAACCAACTGGCTCTTAGGACTTGCCCTGAGGGTGTGAATGTAGCAAAAACGTTTTGTATATAATGGCTTTTACTTTCCTTTCTGGTGTGCTGGCTTTATTTCAGCATCCAGACTTGCACAACTCTATAGTAAACACTGTCTTGTCTCTGTGTGCTAAATCTGGCTTATTTGCGTGCACGCTGGCTAAGAACCTTGGTTTTGGGACAACAAGAGCTGTCCTCAGCTTATATGTCAGACTGCCAAAGGGGATTAAAAGTCAAACCATGCCAAGTTACTGGTTTGCTTCTGTTCCACTTACAGCATATTAATGTACAGGTCCAACTGCTGCCCCAGCTGCCTGGTCTCAGCAAAGACTACAGATAGGGCCAGTAAAATATTGTAATGCTCCCAGTAGTGCTCAAATTTGGAAGACCATATAAAGCAGAAGAGTCCAGTCATGTAAAACACTGGCCCTGGCCAGCTCTGCAGTTCAGTGAAAATCCTCATGGACCAACCAGGTGTCGCTCCCGCAAACAGATGCACAAATGTTACTTGGATGTGACATCTAGGCTTCAGACAGCTCTAAGCTTTTGCATACCTATTTACATGCAAAAGGCAGGAGCCACATCATTGATGCTCCTCTTGAAAAAAGGGAAGGCTCCTCTTCCTTGCCAGATTGTGTTTTGCAGTTGATTGCAGCCAACTGAGTTGTCGTGATGTAGAAACCTAGAGACAATCCTTGCCAATGTCCCTTGGCAGCAATTCAGGTGGTATTTCTGTTTCACCTGGCAACACCAACAAATGGGAGAAGACACCAATGAAAAGGTAGACAGGTTTTTAATGGCATGATCAAGAATCCCCTTTTAAAAACAAAACTAATGACAACTGTGTCTGATATGAAGAAGAAATGGCTGCATCATTTATTTTATTTTTTAAAATGTGATCTGAACTTATGACAAATGGCAGGTGGATCTGTACACAGACAGGGCCTCTGTGATACATGCCAGATTTTATGGCCAAGAAATTTGCCATGCAATTGAACCGGATTATGGTTCCTTGGTCGCAGTTGTACATTCTGTTTGTAGTGTGTAAACATTCTCCAGCTGCTTTTGTAGAGAGATTTAGCCTTGGGAGCCAGTCACATTTCCAGGCAGGCAGTACCAAGGAGTGAAGTCGTGTTTCCAGGCCAAAAGACTTTGTCAGACTGTGCCAGAGGCAAAAGAAAATGGTGTGGGTGCACCAGATACAATGTTTCTGAGTGTAGAGTCACATGCTATCATGTTAAAAGGCAATATACAAAAATCATCTGTGTTTCCAGCTCCAATTCCTGTCCAGAGAAGCAGCAGCCCAGGTCCCAGAGCACAGCAGTGTTGCTGACATTGGTTTTCACACACACAGGACTCCTTGCCTAAAGCGTCGCGGTTCTGCAGAGCTCCTCACACCCTCTGCAGGCGACAGTTCAAGAGCCTCTGCCTTGCAGCCCTGCAGTCATTTAGCCAAGCGTTGAGTGAACATCAGCCGCTGCATCCTTGCAGCGACCCCGTGTCAGACCTCACCCCTGCAGCCTACTCTAGTTTAACAGCTAAGACGAGTTCTCACCTTGGTACCTAACAGGAACTCACCTCTGGATTTGTTGTGGCAGCTCCCTTCCTCCTTTTAGCACAGAGGGCATCATCAATACATACTTCAAACCTGTTTTCCAGACATTTGCAGCTCCAAAAATAAAAGGGATAATGTTCTTCCTTATAACCTAGAGCACCAGTCTGCATGGTAGAGGGTCTGCTGCATGAGTTGGTGGACAAGTCTGCCTCAAGCTTTGTAGAAAACCAGGAGTGCTTCAAGCCCCCAGCCAGAAAGGGACTGACCTGCAGGGAGTACACAGTGACTTCGAAGACAAGATCTGCTTGAGGAGGTAAAATCAGGGACCAGGGGAGAGGAGAGTCATGGTGTACAAACCACTATTATTTCATGGGATTCTGGCTATGCTTGGGGTCACGGTTCACCACAGCGTTGCAACCAGGGCTATTCTCTGGCCTCACAAAGATACCAACCCTAATGCACATGGAGATGCTGCCAACCCGCCTTCAGGCCAACTGGCTCTTCTGTTACAATCAGCATGGTCCCAGCCCCATGGAGCACAGCAACAGGCTGAAGAAGGGCAATACCACCATTCAGGGTTCTGCAGGAGACCATGGGAGCCGGCACACAGTGAGGCCATGGGCACCCACCTGGGACCAGTAGAAAGGGAAAAGGGCCTGTACAGGAGCCCAGCTCACTCCTTTGCATGCAACTGAGTAGCTGGCAAACAGAGTCAAAGGTGGTTGCAAACTCTCAGGTGCTTTGTGAAACTAGCCTAGTGCTGCTAGGGCATATGTATATAATGAGCGCTATTTATATTGTTATAACAATATATATGATATTCTTTACTTAGAAAGTGCTAGCAAAGTCTCCTGCCTCTCACATATTCCAAAGACAACTGACTCAGAAATGTTTGCTACTGAAACACAAAGACTCTCATCTCAACAGAGCATTTGCAGTATCTCATGATACCTGACAGTCCCAAAGACACTTCTGCTCCCAACACACGACCCTGAAGTGCTCCTCCTCTCTGTTCCTACCACTCATGTACATGTATGCACAGATGCAGGCACGGTGGCAGCCTGTCTCAGGGGTCACCTCGAAACGCACATGAGCACAAGCATCTGTGGTTGGCCATGACAGATTCTGCAGCAAACACACTCATGGGGAACACACATAGCGTCAGGCTCTTCACAGAAATTCCTGCAAACATGCAAAAGTGCTGAGAAGTCTGCTTCTCCTCCTCTTACCCCAGTTTCCTTTATTCTTCCTAGCCATTTTGTCTGCTTTGGTCAGCTCAGTCTTCTCTTTGATCTTCTCTTCTTTGCAGTGAAGCAAGGATGCAGCTAGACACCAACAGCAATGTTTGAGCAGCCTTGTGTTTCCTCAAGGCTTGACGGAGCTTGCACACTATGTTTCATGGGCAGGGAACAGCAGGGTTTTGCATCTCCTGCATTTCTGTGATGTGACAGCCCACCACGTCCTGTAATGCCATTCTGAATTGTCTGGCATACCTCAACCACTTAACCCTAACATCACAGGCCTTGTTCCCTGCTGTCCCTAAAAATGGTCTCCCATGTTTTCTCCACCTAGGGCAGGTGTCCTTCTAGCCTCCCTGCAAGGTGGGGTAAGAAGAAGAGAGGACCTGGAGGAGTTGTTGACCCTTATGCAGGCCAGTTTAAACAGTTATGTTAACAGAGAGCATCACTGCTGGTCCACATGCTTGCCAGAAAATCCCTCCAGAGAGACACGCAAGAGGAATGGGAACTTCTGCAAGCAGGGTGTGCTGTGCACCCTGATGTCAGGTGTACCATGGGTTCACACTCACCACTGAGCAACTAAGGGCAGAACCTTGAAAATCAGAGCCAGGGAGGAGATCCAGAGCAGCACCCACATGGCAGGGGCTTTCCTGTGTCCCTCTGCTGACACCTGAAATAAGGATCCAGGCACCACTTGCTGCAGCACGCTAACAGGGCTGTTAACAGGGGGCTTGCAAGCATCCCTGTGACCACGTCTGCCAGAATAATGCAGCTGTGTGGGACACCTCTTGTTACCAAATTCTTGAAATCCACTTGACTGGAAGAGCCCAGCACTGAAACTCCTGTAAAAATAACATCTGTGAAGGAATAAAAGAGGCAATGTGACACCCAACCAGGATCACAGCATCACTTGCTACTGGGAAGGAGAGCAGCTCTGGACACCCAAGCCTGTGGGACAGGCTCTGCAGTCAGGCTCTGCAAGAATTACCCTTAGGAGCCTTTCAGTAGTAACAGCACCTGGCACCTCCTGCACAGGCTGTCTGGGGAGGAATCATTGCTGCAGTCAGTCAGCTTTCACTTCCATCTCTTTCTCATCAGAAATAACTGAGGGAGCATGCTGCTTTTGACACACTCTCCTGCTCCCCTCTGTGCCAGGGAGAGCAGGGATGCAGGACTGTGCTGGATCAATGAGGCTGGTAGCACAACCACAAGGAGAGACAACTCATGCCAGGCCCAGATCTCTGTGGACCCAGCTGCATCATTAGCACAGCCCTGTCAAACAGCACTAGGAATAGATGATGTTTTCTGTGCTGGAAATAATTCACTGGCTTTCTGGAATCTGTTCAGATGTCCACAGAGTACCCTGTTCTCACAGCCACCCCATCACAGCTCTCATGCACCTTTCCAGAACAGTTCCTGTAGATGTAAAAAACTTCAGGATTCCTCAGATTCAATGGCCATCAGTGTGACTGTTTGTATATATGTTCAAATTAATCAAGGTTATTATTGTCCAGACACCTCTATCAAGCTTTGTGGTCTGCAAAGAGTAAATATGCAGCTGTGGGGATGGGTGTACAGAGCAGTCGTATTTTTGTTCTGCCTCAAGCAAAACCTCTTTTAGGCAAGTCAGTGGTGTGGAATCCAAAGTATTTGGGTCTGGAGTGTTTACCCCTGCGAGACATAGAGAAAATTTTGTGGCTACAAGATCTCACCAAGCTCAGACAGGTATTAGTCACCCTGGTTTTCATTTTCAAACATTCCTAATTAGTCTGGGGGCTAAAACCTTGGTTAATTTATTTCTAGCGGAACACTAAGCTTCTGCTCTGATAATATTACTTGAAGAATACAGCCCTTGCTTTTACATTTCCATTGTTGTGTGGAAGAGCTGAGCACTGGGAAACACATAAACGTGACCTCCACAACTCAACTCACTGTACTCTTAGACAGAAATGCACAAGGTTCCCATGGCATGCTAGCAAACCTCCTCAGAAAGCAGCAGCTTTTGACTGTGCTACAGGATAATTTCCCACCCTGCCCTGTAGCTGTCCAGCTGTGGCTGAAACCACAGTGCCAAAATTCACAAACACCAAGATCATGACAATAATAGCACAAGGAATTTAGGTGCAAGGGGCACCTAAGCCAAAGGCATCCAGTGACTACTCGCATCTTCAGCATGGAGCTGTGTTTGGTGGACTATAGTCCTATGGCACCAAACACACTTGGGTCGAGAGGAACCACTCATGTTGGGAGGTGTGGTCTCCACAGATCACAGTTTGGTATTGGAGACAGAAGCAGCTGCAGTGTGCTCCCTTCTACATCAATTAGCAAGCACTCTTGATTTCCCAGCAAGCTGCCCATACAGCCCTACTTCCGTCTAACTATTCACCACAGAGGAATCTACTGAAAGAGCAGCCGTGTTGCTGAGCAGAAATGCCAAATGGCCTCCTCTGTGGGACATACTGGAGCAGGTAGCAAGACCTGCCTGTCTCCTATTCTCACCTGCAGAGGCATCCCTGGAAAGAAGACCCCCTGCTCCAGCCTGCCCCTGCTCTTATCTCAGCACACAAGGATGCATTCATCCTTCTTGGCTAAGCTGGTGACAATCCTTTGCACTCAGGTAGATGGTGGCGGCCAAGGCTAGCATTTTCCCAGACACAAGAGAGGAGGGATCTGCCTGCAGAACAGGAGCCTTCCTGTCCAGCAGACCTTCCTCTCATCATCTCTGCTCCTCTTTCCAAAGCCAGGGTTGGTGTTGGTGACTGGTATTGCTAGAGAGAGGGGAATGCCTGGGGAGGGAGGGGACTTAGGCACCAGGCAGGCTGCCTGGGTTGCTGCTTGGTGCTGTGCATTAGCAAGCGTGAGCTGCAGGCTGGATGTCTCCCTTGAAGAAGGTTCTGTGGCTCAGAGGCTCTCAGACCCTTGGGAGCTGATCACAACTGTGTGGGGTGAGAGTGTGCGAAGCATTGAAGTACAGCTACTGCTATACACTCGTGGGTCCAGCATGGAAGGCTGTGCTGCAGCATCTCAACTGTATACTATATGCTGAAGTTACCCAGTCTGTTGGGCTGGCAGAAGAAGACCATTATCTGGCAGTTGCCTTACTCTCCAGGGACACTTGCTTTCCTTTGGTTGCTGGACTCTGAGTCTGGGTTTTTGCTCTTTGTCGTTTTTTGGCCACACCAGGAGAGGCCAGGGAATCCCCTGTCAGCCCCAGGGCCTGAGCTGCACGCTGGGGGGAAGGAGCAACTCGCTGGAGAGCAGTCCCTGGCTTATGCTTTTGGCAGGGAGAAGGGTTTTCCCTCCAAGGTGGCAGCAGGCTTCTGGGAGAAGCACTGGGGTTTCTTGAAGGAAGGACAGGGCTCTGAGGGGCTCTGAGGGGAGATCCACAGCTGGACCTCCATGAGCTGCTCCGTGGAGGAAGAGAAGTGGAGCTCAGCGAAGGAGGAAGCCGACTTTGTGTCTGTGTTGTTCGCTGCTCGTTTGGGACACTTCCAGCTGGTCTCTGTGCCTGAAGCCTGCAGAGGAAGAGAAAAGGGACGATGAAAGGGAATTTCTGAAAGGGGCTTAGGGTTCCTGGCAAGTGTGGCACGAATGTTGCTGAGCAATTATAAGAAGTCTCCAGCACCAGGATGACAGGAGTTTTGCTGTGAACAAGACAGGGAATTGGTTTGAACACTCGTGCTGTTAACTAGTGTTGGCCCTGATCCTCCAGTGCTCTCTGAGACAATGCACAGGCATGGTTTGGCCAATAGCACATATCTGTGACTCTTCTTGACATGCAGCATGGATGTAGCAACTTCTTTCAAGGTAGGAGGTACAACCTGGGAATGTGGGGATGAGCTGGATTGCACCAGCTGGCCTCTAACAGTAACTACTGGTAGATAAACCAACCCACAGGGATGCCCTCCTTTCACCACACATCTCTGAAAGAGCAGAATTTGCTGGACCTGTGGCAGAGCCACATCAGCAGCTCTGCTCCTGGGCTGGACCTCCAGACCCCAGTTCAGGAAGAAAAGCCAAACACTGCTGAATTCAGAAGGCCCACTTCCCCTTATATGTCTATGTTTACTTGATAGAGAACAAGGTACCTACAAAAAAATCCCAAGACATAGGGATATGTAGGAACTCAGACCATGTGGAGGTGGCCTGCGCTGTTCTGGGTCACTGACAGAGCCCATGCACGTACATTTCCCTCTCTCCACCTCTTTGCATACTGGCCATCTTCTGAGGCAATCACAACTGGCAGCCTTGCAGCCCTTGGAGCTCTAATCACAACAGCCAGGTCAGTCTCAACTGTGCCAAGTATGCTGCAAAACTGAGAGCTCAACATGGGAGGGCTCTGCTATTAGCAGGATCAGACCAAATGCAAGAGCTTGTGGAATGGAAGAAGGCCTCAAAGCCAGGGCAAGAGAAGAGGGGTTTGGCCCTTTGGCCAGACTGAGCCAAAGAAGGCAGACAGGTGGCAATTTCACACATCAGTGAGCTGAAATTACTGTAGGAAACAAGGATGGACCACTCATTCAAGCCAAGTGAAAGGTAAAGCAGTAGGAGGTGAGCAAAGTCCTGGCTGCAACTCCTTAACAAGTCCAACATTTTGCATTGCTTAGCATTTTGGTCTTACCTGTAGGCAACAGCTGCATCCTGTGGGGAGATACATAGCATGGCCATTGCAACAGCCATGGAGCTCTCAGACTTTGCTGCCTCTAGCGATGTTTTCACTGGTGTGATGGGCCGAGGAATTCTGCTCTTTGTGCTTATGCGTCTTTCTTCTTTCCCCAGGGGGGCAGCCTTCTCTTTCCCAGCCTTCCTTGGGACTGAGTCATCAGAGTCATGTGTGTCCTCCTCAGAACCAGTGGCTGAGAGGGTTTCTGAAGCCCGCTGCCTCTCATCGCTGGAGGATGCTGAGGAGGAGGCCCCTGAGGCCAGCCGAAGAAGGTGGTTTTGCCTCTTCTCCATCACGAGGCGAGCCAAGTCAGGTTGCTTTGCCCTCTTATAAAGCCTCTCTTTGGCTGAAAGTGATGTTGAAAGGTCTGAGCCAGTGTCCTCCTCAGAGAACAAAATGGGTATTCGACTTCTATATCTGGAACCAAGAGGCCTTCTGGGGCCTTTATGCTGTGTGTTGAAGAGGGTCTCTGCTCGTTTCAGGTGTTCTGCCACCAGTGCTGACTTCTCAAGGTCAGTATCCCTTGTCACCACCTTACCAGGCTCATCCAAATCCAGCAAGAGTGACACTTTGTCAAAGAGCTCTGGCTTGTCCTTGAGAGGCTTTGCTTCACCACTGGGAAGGGTCAGCTGCTCCCCTGCTGTTTCTGAGGTGGTTTCAATGTGATTAGCCGAAAGCACAGAGCTCTCCGTCTGTGCCCCTTCCAGTCCTGAATGTATGCTTTCATTCTCTATCTGCACCAGGTTGTCCTCCAGCTCTTCTTCAATAATGACCTCCTCAAACTGGCCCGGAGGGCAGTACTCCTCATGCCTCATCAGTTCACCACTGGAAGACATGACATTTAAGTGGGTCTTTTCAGCAATATGAACAAAGGTGCGCTCAACTTTGGTAAAGGGGGAGGAAGCTGTAGCCACTGTCACGGGAGGCTTTGGTTCAGATTTAAGGACTGAAGAGAGGGTCCCTGGCTCAGATACATCCAGTTGGCTACCCATAGGCTGTGGCCGCTCACTCTGAGGAGTCAGTGCAGCAAGAGTGCCCAGATCAACTTCTGGAGCCAAGTCTGTGGTCACTGGAGACTTTTTCAGATCACCTGGCGAAAATAGCACTAGTGTTTTTGAGCCTTCCTCCAGCTCCAGGTCCCCATCAGCAGTGGAAGCGCGACCCTTGGATCCCTTCTGGTCATCAGCCAGGAGTGTGGAGGGTGCACACTCCTGGCTGCGCTCTGTGCTTTTTTGACTCAGGTCACTGCTGGAACCATTGTGCATATCAATCTCATCCCCTTCCTCCTCTTCCTCCTCCTCGTCTTCTTCCTCCTCCTCCTCTTTTCCATTTATTTCCAGATAAGGTTCCAGAGGTTTGCAAGGGGCAGTCAAAACAACATTTGAGAAATCAACTTTCTTTATCCGCTGGGTTACCTTAGGCTTTTCCCAGTAGTCCGACATATCTTTTCTGAAGTCTTGATAAGGCAAACTTAAAGGCACTGCCTTGGGCAGACCATTCATTTCAAATGACTTCAGCATATATGCCTGCAAGAAGACACATGTGACAAAAGAAAAGGGTTAGTATTCAGACATAGCATGGACACAGACATCAGAATCAAGAGCAGTGGGAAGCAGCAGTCGAAAGGATCTAGTCCATGACACTTTCAAAATACATGCCTGAGCAGTGATCACTCAATCATTTAATTCATACAAACCTTAGAGAGATTCACAGATACTCATAAATGAAGGCAGAAAAACGTGCCAAAGGAGTTCCTTTGTTAGCAGTCTTTACCTGGACCTAAAAGAGATTTTTGCAAGCAATTCCTCAGGATTTTTTTCATGTTTACCAGTTTTCTTCAGTATTTATATATTCATTGCAATATTTAAATATTTACATATTCACTTCTTCCTTACTGGAACCATTCAGCAACTCTCATACCTAGGCCACGGTGAACTCAAGGGGCCCCTCAGGGCCAGCTACATTTGCTGATGAGTTTTCCATATTATCCACCATTGTCTTGGGGGCAACACCCTTGTAGTGATCCTGTGTTCCCCTCTACGCTATTCATCCCTCGCTCCTGCTCTCACATCCCTCCAGCAACTCACACTTCTAACTCTTACAGGCTCCTTCAGCTTTCACTAAAATGATTAGCAAGTTAAGTCATGAAAGCTGACATATAAAGTATCATTATTAGACTCTGGGGTGTCCAAAAATTAAAAGCAATGGGAGGACAGAACAGCTGGTCTTTCTTGAGTAGCAGTCTGTGGTGGAGAGTTGGCCCATAAGGTGCCAGGGGTAGGTTGTGAAATGATCACGATACCAACAGAAAAGCAGCAACTCACACACACATGCACACACTTGAACAAATAAGCAAAATAAGCAAAAAAACCTCAAAATAAAGAGGCAAAATGGCAAAATAAATGTCCATTGAAGTTTAGTCTAATTAACAATTAGTTGCAAATTAAAACCACAGAAGCATCACTCTGTAAAATGGATTAAAAAACCAAAACAAAACAAAAACAAATCCCAAAACATTTAAGTCACCCTTCTTTAAGAGGGCTGGGAAACAAAAGCCTCTCTGTAAACTCAACCAGTCAATAATGCATCATGTTACTTTTCAGTCCTAATTATGAACAGCAGGGCTCCAAACATCTGTGTTTGCAAGTGGCATTTGACAGTATCAGAGGCTACAACTAAACAAGCACCCATTTAACTACCTGGGCTACAGAGCTGCCATCAGCCAGCACATTCATCTGGCTATGGGAACAGAACATTTTGTCTCTGAGGGGGAAAAAAGCCCTCAATAGCTTTTCAGTCCAATGACACAATTTCAAATTGTGCTGTAAATCTGCATGTTGTTCTGTGCAGAGCAACTGCCTTATTAGTATGCCTGAAAAATGTAAGATCTCTATGTTCATGTATAACAGGGACATTTCAAATAGCTCAGTGGGCAGCATCAAGCTGTTATGCATGGTGAAAAATTGTTATCTATTTAATATTTCTTTTTATATCCTATAAATTAAAACACAGGCTGATGTTGGCAATGCCTCTGGACTCCAAATCATTGTCTCTTATTTCATTAAAGCTGAAGTCTGGTGCTGAAGATGACCCTGTATCAGCCTGATTTAGTCTTTCACTGACCCACTCTATCTTTTCTATTAGGATGACAGATTTGGGTCTTGAACTGGTAAGAGGGACTTACCACCCTTTGCAAAGGAAATTACCCACTTGACTTCCTCCCTCAGGCATTTTTTGGACATTAGCAGCCTAAAATTGGCTTCTGCCTGTTGGCTGGATGTGGTTTTCCCAGGACATATACCTGCAGTGCTATCCTGGAGTCTTAATCAGACACACTTCCTCAGTTGAACTGGGACCTGATTAAAGAAGCCCTGACCAACATCTTTCCTTGTGCTGAGCCTCCCACTGGAAAGAGTACCTGATCCCCAACAACAGTTCACCTGCTGCTCTACTTCATCCCATTTTCTAGATGCTGTGATTGATGGTACAGCTTTGTGATCGCTGTTTTCTCTGCATATGTAAACTTTCATACATCCCGTCAGCTCCTACGAGCTTGTGTCATCTCATCTACTTTCTGGTCAAGAAGAACTGAATCCAGTCCTGCAGTGTACATCCTCTGTAGGTCAGAAATACGGTTTATGTGTCCTGCAGTCTGCCCCACCAGCAGCCCTGTCTCCAGCAACCCCTCTTTCCTCAACAGCTCTTACCCTTGCAAGACATCAGAAGTTTTACTGAGATGAAATTCACACGAAGCAGTAAGATATGACACAGAGCTGGACATCATGATGTTGCTGTAATAAAAATAATGGTTCTTTCCTTCTTCTGCTCTGGTACCCCTTTGCTGTCATTCAGCTGTGCAGTAGATACCTTTCTAATCATCATGTACTTCCACCTCTGGCTGTACAAATTCTTTGTGGTATTTAGCAAATGAACTGCCCTTCTGTCTGTAATTCCCCATGTATTTTCTAGTTCCCTGCATGGACACTGCACCCTAAGCACAACAGTGATTGTTTGGCTTCTGCCTACCTGTGGGAGACTTGGACTGCTTAACCTGTTGCATGCAATACCCCAAAATTGTCAGAATGCATTCCTTAAAGAAGCCGGAAGCTGTTGTTGTTTTGCTACTGAAAATGCACCATGGAGAAAATCTGAAGAGCATAAATATGCCAAAAAATATGGAGGACAGAAGTTACCTACAAACCCAACTAAAAGGAACTTTGTTGAAATGCTGCTTGGATCAATTATTAATTTAACACATATTTTATTACCTTCATTGCTATCATCACCTGAGGCTGTTAACAAGGAAGAATGTCCTAGGGCATCAAAGTATGAGATTGGCTTCACTGTTGAGTTAATGTAATCAGCAGCTAGCTGTAAGCAAACACCCTGCCAGACCAGGTGTTCCCAGTTTGTCCTCTCTTGGCTGTCATCATGTGTCTTCTGTACTACAGGTCACTCAGCTGCTCTAGGACTTTTTCCCAAAAGCTGGAGAAGAATTTTTCTGTTCTGCTGTGCCAGTGGGGAGGAACTGTGGGAAGATGCCAGAAGATCAAGAGTGGAGAGTCTTAGCTTGCATCTTAAAATTGTAGAATAAAAAAGGTGTAAGGAATCTCTGGAGGTCTCTGCTCCAACCACCCCTCAAAGCAGGACTAATTCAGAGATGTCTGCTCCAGGCCCTGTCCAACTGAGTTTTGAGTATCTTCAAAGACGGAGATCTCACAACCTCTTTGGGACCCTGTCCTAGAATCTGAGGCTTTTCATGCTGAAAAAGTTTTTCTTTATGTCTAATTTCTATGTCTAGTTTTCCTTTTACCCAGCTTGTGTCCATCACATCTCATCTTTTCACTGTGATCCTCTGAGAAGAGTCTGGCATCATCCTTCCATCAGGTAATTCAAGGAAAAAATAAGATCCCACCCCAACCCTTCTCTTTTTAAGGCAGAACAAATCCGACTCTCTCAGCCTCTCTGTATGTCATATGTTTCTAGTTCCTAATCATCTTGGTGGCCCTCTGCTAGGCTCACTCCACTATGAGAAGGAACTATGCCATGAGTTGAGGCAACCATCCCATTTTAAAAAGCTACCAAGACTGTGAGTGGGCAGAGCTACCCTGGATCTGGACAAATCTGAGTCAAAAAGACTGCCTTTACCTATAGCAAGCTCTGATCTCTACCTATGTTCCTCACTTTCTCAGAAGACACATTTGCCTGTCTTTGGGCAGTGAACCATTTTTTTCCAACCTGCTTGGGCTTAGATCTTAACTCCTGGGTCTCTTGACTCCCCGGTCAATTGTCCAGGAATGCATATGTCTGTTAATTCGTCTGAGCATGTGTGCCCCACAAAGTCTCTGCATTTCACATCTGTAACACTCTGTCTTTTCACTGAATTTAAATTAAATTTGGCTAGTAACTACTTTGGGCAACAATATGTATTTGGAAGGCAATAAATATGCCTGCTTTGCACAGAGGCTACAATTAGAATATGAAGAGGAAGGAGAGTCAGGAGAGAAAAAGATCTACCTGCTTGTATTTGGTAGAGGCAGAAACCAGAGCCTTCAAGTCCATCTCTGTCGCCGTGCTCATGAGCAGCTACATGGAGTCTGGGGATTTGTCTTTAAACTGGTGGGGTTTCAAATTAGCAGGATCATTGGCAACAGGACATCCTCAGAGGAGACTTATACTACCCAATATGGCAGCTGGAAAGTTTCTACATCCCAGTGATGCTGCAAATACTGCAAAAATCAGCAAAGGTGCAATCTCTACGGAATTACAGAATAGTTGGGGTTCAAAGGGACCTCTGGAGATCATCTAGTCCAACCCACCTGCTAAAGCAGGTTCAGCCAGAGCAGATCACACAGGAATGTGTCCAGGTGGGTTTCGAATGTCTCCAGAGAAGGAGATTCCACAACCTCTCCGGGCAGCCTGTTGCAGTGCTCTGTCACCCTCAAAGGAAAGATGTTTCTCCTCATGTTTAGATGGAACCTCCTATGTTTCAATCTGTGCCTGTTGCCCCTCATCCTATTGCTGGGCACAACTGCAAAGAGTCTGGTCCTATCCTCTTGACACTCATCCTTGAAATATTTATGAGTATAAATAAGGTCCCCTCTAAGCCTTCTTTTCTCCAGACTGAACAGACCCAGATCTCTCAGCCATTCCTCATAAGAAAGAGGCTCCAGACTCCTAATAATCTTTGTAGCTCTCTGGTGGACTCCCTCCAGTAATTCCTTGTCCTTCTTAAACTGGGAAGCCCGTAACTGGCCACAGTACTGCAGATGTGGCCTCACCAAGGCAGAGTAGAGGGGGAGGAGAACCTCCCCTGACCTGCTGGCAACACTTGCCGCAGCAAGTTTACAACCATGCATTAGAAGTTCCCAGGTCCCCTCGTCCCCAAGAATGTAGCCAGATGTGTTCTTCTCAGACAGCAGCACGGAGCAGACTCATGCTGGTGGGTTCAAGAGCAGTACCAGCATCCAGGTTGTTAATATGCTCTTCTGTGTCCTGCCTCATGCCAAGTCACACACACTCTGCCTAGGTCCCTTTAGCAATATGGAGTGATGACAGCACTTGCCATGCCTGTATGGCTTTCTGGTGATCTTACAACTCTTGAATGCATAGAGAAAAGACCCTATAGCTTGTCTGTGCCTACACCCCCACAGCAGAGCAGTCTGTGGCACCGCACAGAGTGGGCCTGGCGTTCACCAGAAAAGCCTGCCGTCTCCAGAAGCTCTGCACTGACATGGGGGAAAGGGAACAGTTTCTCAGGTGAGCCTAATCAATTTTCTCTTAGACTGTAGAATTTCAGATTATTTTTTTTCTCCCATCTCTTGGTTTTAAACATTTTAAATGCAATAATTTGTGAAACAAAACCAAAACCAAAGCAAACCAAACCAAAACAACAAAACTAAAAAAAACCCAAACCAAACAAACAAACAAAAAAACCACCTGGTACAAGAAAGAGATCACAACACTTGGCTAACATAAAACTAGGAAATACTGCATCTGTTCCATCTACCATTCTGTTTCAGACCTTGTTCTAAATCATCTCTCAGCCAGCGGCATCCATGGCACATCATCCATGTGCCAGTGGCATGGATGGCTGTATGGCATCCATGCATCCTTCCACAGTGTTTCAAAGATGCACATGTCCCACATACCAACAGTCTAACAGAAGCAAACCAAAATGCACTTTAAGGTGTTTATCACAGAGGAGATGGGCTTTGGACCCTGCTAGAGGCAGACTCGGAAGAATCCTAACTCTCCATACAATTCCCAGGAGAAAAAAGAGACTCACACACTGTACAATCCTGTAAGTCAGAGACCACAACCAAATCCCAGCTCTTCCTCCCAGGCCGTCACCTGCCTGCACAAACTGCTTTCTGTCTGTGAGGAGTTGGGGTGTTGTACTTCTTCTGCAAGCGGGAAGGTTTCCACCACCCTTTCCACAGGTACCAGAGCCTTTGCATGCACCTACTGCCTGCAGCCTCCCTCTCCAGCCCCTTTCAGAAAAACACTGAATTAGTAACTGTGCAACTCACACCAAAGCAGACAGGGTCTGTCACCATGTCTCCTCTTCCAACCTGATGCCAGACAGACCAACAGCAATTGGGGTTGGACCACATGCCGCTCTACAGTGGCGACTGCTTTCAGATGTGATTCACAATGAAAGCAGCATGGTCAGATCCACTGAGCAGCCTAGGCAGGAGAATGTTACTTGCAGGACAACCACAATTTTGCAACTGCCTCCCTGGGGCTTCGGGGAGTGGAGGGGCTGGAAGTTTACCAGATGTTCTTAAATGCCTTGTCAAATGGCTGATGGGAGACAGCCGTCCAGCCACCCTGTGCTGACCATGCTGCCAGCCAGTGGAGGATGCTCAGTGGAAGAAACCAAGAGAAATGTGATAAACTGTTTCTGCTGCGTTCATAGGTGTTGAATTGTACTAGCTTAAGTTTAGCCAGTTTGGATGCTGGTAACCATCAAGGCAGAGCTCTAAAAACTTTCATAAGTTCGGGCTAGTTGTAACCTGCTGCTGTGATATGACTGGGTTCAAGTGAAATTGATACTAGCCTAAATTTATGTAAATTGAATTCACAGTGTGGCCTTCCCAAAGTACATTAAATACATCTCCAACAGTCACAGAACTTTGTTTCTATTCCCAGATCTGTCTTAACTGCGAGTTTTCAGCGATCACATTAGTAAACAATAATAAAACTCTCTCTGTTCTACCAGAGCTCTTTCATATTCCTGCCTGGTGCACCCAAGGATAAGCAGGGGAAAACTGCCCAGAGCTGGAAAGCAAAGGGAGCAGAAAAACAAAGCAAGAAAGCAAAAAAAAACCCAGCCATCACCAAGGTGCTGCCTTTAATTCTTTAATAAGGTTTTGGTAGTATACAAGGGGTTTTTTTTCTTTTCTTTCCTTTTTTTTTTTTTTTTTCAGATTGTCTGGATTAGCATACATGGATTTAAAAAAGGCACAAAATCCATTGCACAGCTTCTGTTTGTTTGTTTGTTTTTGATTACATTGCCTGTTCATTGTAGTTTCAAGTGTAGGATTTTACAGTACTATGCAGCATTTACAGCATGGTCTACATACAGGTAATCAATGCATGCATTTATACAGGAGACAGAATTAAAATTCTCTCTCAGTATTTCTATATACACAATCGTACAGTGTTTTTCTTCTGAAAAAAAGCTTTAAATTGGTCTTGCATGCTCAGTGTGCAAAAAGAATTAATGCAAGCATATATTACAGTGTTATTGCAGTACAAAAAGGGGTTGACCTTAGGCTCTAAAGGGATTAGATATAGGAAGAATAAAAAGACTCAAGGAAAATAAGCTTTGGATCCCTTTAGTAAACTACATCCTTCCAAATGGCTCCCTACTCAGCATTGCCTTTAAAGCTACAGCAGGCTGCTTCTGCTCCATCTCCCTCCTGCCCTCCCCCTGAGACAAACTTCCACAGGTTCTTCAAATCTTCTGTCTCTAACAAACTGATGAGGACTTCTGGCAACTTGAGGAAGCCCTTCTGCTGTGCCTCCCAAGCCTGGAGACCTGCTTGAAAGGGACTTTCCTGAGATCCTCTGCTTCAAGCAAACTCAACTCTCAGCAGATGAAGTTTCTCAAGCAAGCCAGGAAGTACAACAGGTTATATACAGCTTTTGTCTCCTCTCAGTAAAAATTACTACAGAAACCCACATTCAGCTCCTACTTGAATAGCAGTTGGATAAATATGGTTTGGACTACCTCCTGTTTAGCAGCAACAGAAGTCTAACAGGTAACACAAGGTAATGCAAAGGAAGGATATGCTCGTCCCTGAGATTCTTCATGGGAGCTGGAAAGTCTGAGAAGCGGAAATCAAGTTCCCAATATGACGTTAATTGTTCTATTGGGAATGGGAAGAGGCCTTAGTCCTGAGAGATGCAGACGACACACAAACAGCAAGAGCCGTAGTTCGGTCTTCCCTGTAGCAGCTTTGATTTGGATACTATCAGGACCTTAGCATATCCTGGAAGTGACATTATCCTCTGCCAACATAGACTAAGCTTTTTTGGGACTGGGAGATCTGGCAGGATTGACAACAGTGAACGGAAAAAAAAATATAATCTGAGCTTCTGAAGAAGCTCTTTCTTAAACCAGTTTTAGATGAGGTAAAAGTAGCAGGGGTCTTAGAGCTGCCACACTTGCTTGCAGGATCTCTGTTGTTCCAAGAATCAGCACCATAAATGTCAGAGAGATGTTCTTCTTTCCAGCGTTTTACCATCAAACACTGCATAGCCTTTCCCTCTTTTTTTTTTTTATCCGAGGTCAATAGGACAGCCGAGTCCTATGCTGGTTAAGTGTCCCTCCCTATTTGTGCTTTTGTATGTTGTTAGGTTTGTGCCAGTTTTCCTAGCGTCTTGACCAGAAGCAAGAGCTCTGTAATGTGGTACGCCTGCCACTTAGCTTCCCACCTCTGCACCCACGACTGTCTCCAGCAAGAGTCAATGCAGAGCACCTTCTCTGAGCAGACACGAGCAAAGTGGAAGAAAATGATAATCCAAAAATTGTTCTAGTCCCTAATAGTAAAGGCAACTTAATAGCAGCAAGAAAGAAGAAGCAGCAGCAGATTCCGAAAGCTAAACATCTTCCTTAGTCATAAAAATAACCAGAAGTCAGCAGTGCTGAATAAGAACCTGATCTGGCTTTTTTTTTTTTTTTTTTTTTTTTTTTTTTAAGAATGATCAAGCTGAAGGGGCAAGAGCCCCACAGAAATCCTCCTTATCTGACTTGTTCAGAGGAAATCTGCCATTACTGTGTTCCACATTGCCAGATCATTAATTGCACTCGTAATTAAACTGAGAAACTTGTTGGAGTTGTTGGAGGAAGCCCTGGGGATTCTTATGAGGCAAGTGCACAAGGTGAGGTAACCAACTTGAAACACTCTGCATATGAAAAAAAACCCTCCAAACATAAAACCATTTTCTTTTCAAACACTAAAAGACATGCAAGTGAATGTAAAATGGGATTGCTTCCAATCCCCAGGTTACACGGTTAGCAGCTTGTTCAAAATGTACATTCATTGTAACATCATTTTTTCAATACAAAGGAGTTGCAATACATCAGATAATACTTAGAAACATTTCCCAGAAATTAATCTTTGCACTGTCCCATGGAACTGCAAATGTGTATGTTATAGCAAACCAAACACAAAACATATGATATAAAAATGCAACAAAAAGGAAGATAGTACTGCAGTGATCAGTCTTTACAGATTTTATTTAATGTTTTAACGTTACCCAAAATAGGCGTTTGCATACTAATAAATTATGTCCTAAGTGGCAGCACCATTCCTATCGCCAGAATACTCTGCCACCAGCAGATGGTGAATGGAGGGATAGGTATGCTACAAGACACTGAATTAAGAAAAGTGGGCTGGGCCAGGTTGCCAAAATCAGATCTGCAACATGCAAAGGATGCCAGGTGTGCCATTTGAACCAGACAACATGATAATTTCTGTAACTGATTAAGATTTGTTCTTTGCAATAGACTTTTGAGTACTTGGATGTGTGCAAAGTGGCCCATTACCAGCACAGGAAGGTTTCTTTAAGGCATGACCATGCATGGCCATTTGTATTCCATGTGTGGGTCATGAACACATATAAACACACATACAACCAGAAATGGAAGCTCTGGTAAAAAGCATCCTGACACCACCCTGGGGACAACAGTGAAACCAGGAAACACATCTGGCTTACTTTGGTCAGCTTCTCCAGGAACTATCATCTCCTCCAGTCACTCTGGGGAAGGGCTGGCAACTACAAGGGAAGCGGGTCAAGAAGAAAAGCACACCATGTTCTCCAGCTGAGAAATATCCAGGGCAATTTATTCACTATAAACACTAACAGGATCCATGATTTTCAAGGCTTCAGACTTTGTCTGCCAGGAAATGCAATTTTATTTTCTTCAGCTAGCCTCTTTGAAGCCATCTGTTACTGCCAAGCAGAGATATATATGATAGTGATCTCCAAATAGTTCTTTCCCATTTGTCACAAAAGGAAAAACAGAAAAGGTAAAATAAAAATAATAGTTTCTCTTTTGAGTAGATTGGGATAAAAGAGCCCTTTCTTATTCAATGTGAGAGTTGCGAAATGGTCTCAGCTCCAGGTAAAGTTCTGAAAGTGGCGTGAATAAATCTCCACTGACAACCATTAATAAAATGTGTCATTCATCTAACCCAGCAGTTTGCAATAAAAATAAATTAATTAATTGACACAGTATTATGTTGCTGTAATATGAATGTAGCCTAAGGAGGAGATGCTAAACCCTCTGGACAAATATGGCGAGTATCTGTCATCAGTCCCTCCAGATGAGCAGTAGAAAATCACCTTCTATATTCAGGAATAATCTTGTACCACTGCCAAGCACTTAAAAATTCCATATATACACATCATGGAAGATTAATCGATGGAGGTGTGAGAGGGAAGGACATTAGAAAATAGGAAAAGGATTGAACATATCATTTCATGCTTTCTGATCTTCAGTCTCATAGTGCATCCTATTGTTGAGCTATTTTACAAGACTAAACTAGCAATGTTTATATTTTCTTGCCTTAATTTATTTACATAGAATCACAGCATCAGATTCAAATAGTGCATTTTTACATAAGAGAGCAAGTGAAGTTCCTGGTGATTTGCAGTGAAAGAAATGCCTGTATGACATTTGTTTTATTTGGTATATAGGTCCCACCCACTGTCCTGACAATTTCCAGATCATGAAATAATATTCTGCCTCCTGAAATTCTCTCTGTGCAATCAAACTCTCATATCTGGCCTCATCTTTACATGTTCTGAAAAGACTTTATTTGCCACTGACTTCCTCTATTGGTCCCGCATGTCAAACAGGAGCTAAGTGACTCACAGAAAAATAAAGCACACAAGCTCACAACAAGAGAAGTGGTGTTTAACCAGCTGTTTACATGGTTTGCAATCACAGACGGCAGCTGTGTATTAACTGAAAGAGCATTGCCAGTTCCCTACATTCAGCTGCTCATGGACACAATAATTTTGAGGAGTTTGATGAGTCCTAAGGATTCCAGGATTTGAAACTTGTGAAACTGTCCTGCAAATGGATAGTGTCTTCCACTGTCATCTTTGAAACCAAACTGCCTTTAAACAACATGATCACTATTCTTCACACAGACTCCACGTAGAGCTGAGGCTGCTCCAAGTGCCAAAATGTGCCATTTTCCACTGTTTCCTCCAAGGAAATCAGAGGGAGGGAAAGCAAGAGGCTGATCAAAGTTCTACAGGGACTGTATGGTGCAATAAATGGCTATGAAGTTGGTGAAGGTTTTGGAGGGGAAGCCATATGAGGAACAGCTGAAGTCACTTGGTTTGTTCAGCCTGCAGAAGAGAAGACTAAGAGGAGACCTCATCACTGCCTACAGCTTCCTCACAAGGGGAGGAGGAGGAGCAGGCACTGAACTCTTCTGTTTAGTGACCAATGACAGAACCCAAGGGAATGACAGGAAGATGTGCCAGGGGAGATTTAGACTGGACATTAGGAAAAGAGACCACATCTGGAATATTGTGTCCAGTTCTGGGCCCCTCAGTTCCAGAAGGACAGGGAACTGCTGGAGAGGGTCCAGCGTAGGGCAACGAAGATGATTAAGGGAGTGGAGCACCCCCCTTATGAAGAAAGGCTGAGGGAGCTGGGTCTCTTTAGTTTGGAGAAGAGGAGACTAAGGGGGGGCCTTATTAATGTTTATAAATATATAAAGGGTGAGTGCCATGAGGATGGAGCCAGGCTCTTCTCGGTGGCAAACAATGATAGGACAAGGGGTAATGGGATCAAGCTGGAACACAAGAGGTTCCACTTAAATTTGAAAAAAAACTTCTTCTCAGTGAGGGTGACAGACACTGGAACAGGCTGCCCAGGGAGGTTGTGTAGTCTCCTACTCTGGAGACATTCAAAACCCACCTGGACATGTTCCTGTGTGACCTCACCTAGGCGTTCCGGCTCCAGCAGGGGGATTGGACTAGATGATCTTTTTAGGTCCCTTCTAATCCCAAACATACTGTGATACTGTGACAAGGTTCTTCACCCAGAAGGTGGTGGATATGTCCTCAGGGAGGTGTCACGGCCCCAAACCTGACAGTGTTCAAGAAGAGACTGGACAACACCCTCAGACACATGGTGTGAACTGTGGGTTTGTCCTAAGCAGGGACAGGAGTTGGACTCAATGATCCTTATGGGTCCCTTCCAACTCAGGACATTCTATGACTCTATGAACGTGAGATATGCAATGCACAGGAAACTGGTGTGGGAAGCAAGCCTCGTGTATTCTTGGAAACGGCAAAAGCAGGAGGTAATGCAGGTACCGAGGGATGCAATAAGGATGTGAGTGATAAGACATCATGAATGGCAATGGAGGTGAACCTCAGGGGCAGGTGAATGTGTGGAGTGGGACACACACTGGCAAGTGGAGTGGAGTAAAAATAATGTTGTGATATGGGGAAGGGCCAGGACAAGCAAAGGAGAACAAAGAGGCAACTAGATCTAAGAGATCTTCTCAAGCACCGAGGTGAAGATGAGGGGGTTCTGCTTCCTTGACACATTGTATGTGAAGCCTACCAACATAAGCTAATTGGGTGGCAGCTGAGCAGCAATATCTCTGCTCATGGATATGATCCCAAAGCTAGATGTCAGCCATTCCTGGAGTGAGCTGCCTTACCTCAATTCAGTCTGGAGCCTAGCTGTCCAAGCACAGCTTCTTCATCCTGGGCTGGCAAGATGGCAACTGCCAACATCCTTCACAGCTCAGGTTGTGCCTACTGCCTCAACGCACTGGAAGGGAAAAGCTGCCCTTAAACTCCCACCCTCAGCTGAGTACCTAGTAACTGAAAAGCAGCTAGAGAAGCTTCCTATATATTCCTCAAAAGCCATTTGGACACAGGATTTGAGAGGTGGGTCGATCTGCCTCTGTTCTTGGGGACTCTTAAAGAATCACCACATGAACTACAGGGAAAGAGCTGAAGGAAAGGTCTGGGAGTCAAAATCTGTCACTTGAAAGGAAAGCAACAGTCCAGGTTGGAAGCCTCTAGGAAACACCAAGACTTAGCCCAACAAATACAACCTTTGAACCAGTTCATCCCCTTCAGAGCAACAGAACTGCAGCAGCCTTGACCACCACAATGTCCAGATTGAGACTCACAACCAAGATAAAGAGTGGAAGAGCAAGAGAAGCTTTTCATTATGAAGAGGTAGCGCAGGACTGGGATTATATCACCTATACTGCTGTCTGACAGGGCATTTCTATTCTATTTTGTCATCAAAAGTGACTTCACACAGTGAAAGAGGAGAAGCAACAAAACTCTTCCACTTACCTGCCCCTCAAAACTGGCAAAAAAGTATGAGAATGGCAGACGAAGTCAGGTTCATACTAGGGACTTCATCAACATGGGTATATCAGCAGGATACTCCTAATGCAGATGCACTGGCATCTGCAAAATTGCACCTTTTTCATTATAGCCTATTTTCACCCATCCCCCTCCCACCAAAATGTGTGCTAGCATAACTACATTTACCCCATCCATGCCAGCTTAATCCACATTTTCACAGAAATCACCTCTCTGTAGTTCCTTCCTGTGGAAAGGAGGCCAGGGAGAGAGTGATACATCGGAAACATCTCCCATTCTGCAAAGAAAGTGAAAGGAGCCAAGAGACCAAGATATAAAAATATGGCTTTTGTATGTATATACAACTGATGTGCATTTGCTCACTGAAGTAGAACAGGAGATCCCAGCAACAGATACCTGTCCTGATGCTAATGATCTCTGTATCATAAAGGAGTGGCAGATGCTCGTTTCAATCCTCATTTTGCATTCTGACAAGAACAAGTGCTATGTACAATGGGAAGTAAAGACAGGAACATCTCTTTCAGGATACAAACCCTGTTCTTGGACCCTTCTGATAAACACAATTTGTCTACAAATCTGATGCTGAAATTTTATTTCACTAGTATTGATTTACGCTGACTTACCCCAGCAGAAGCACTTCAGGAACCTTACCAAACATAAAAGAAACTAGTGCAACTCATGTTTCAGCCCATAACCCCATGACAATTTTTCCTGTTGACAGCCATCCATGGGTTGTTTTTTTCCCTGCTGACCCTGGCTTGCCAGTGCTGTTGCTTGTGCAAATGGAGGATGAACCAAAGCAGGAAATGAACCAAAGCTGAAAACAACTTTCTTTCTCTCTGTGCAGGTCCATGCAGCCATATGAACACTGGCACAGGGGAAAGGGCTGGATGGGATGGGGTGGACGTAGGAGGGCACCTCTTAAAGAACCAACACTTTTGTTCTCCTAACTTGACCACGAAAGCATAGCCTTCAATGGGAAATGACTGATTGCCACTTCCTTTTTTTTTTTTACAACTGATTTTGGACATATTTACATTTATATTTGCAGTCATTATAAATGAAACACAATAAATAAATGCAATATAAATGTAATCTACAGAGTTTTTTTAGAATTGCACTGCAACTAGTTTTAATATTAATTTATTACTTTTCCATATATATAAAAAAGATAGCTATTTTCACATTTGTTTAATTTGCCAACTGTTCCTCAACAATATGTGGATTCCATAGTAATCATTACAATATTAGAGGAAGATGTTAAAAAAGTCTGCAAATTGACTATTGTAACATCAGGATTCCAGCCCTTAGCACCAATTAATTTGTTCAGAATTGAATTGTGAAAGCCATATTGACCATGAAATAAAACTTTCCGTAAAACCTAGGTGACAGCAACATGTCCAGTTATTCTGGTATACAGCCCAAATTGGATAGTTTAACAGGATTGCTTTAGAAATCAATATCCCACCTTACAGAATCTGAACGGCAAAGAATTCAGTGTCTTTTAATAATGTATTTCAGCTGTTTACCACCCACTTGCATCTTTAAAACAAGCATCCTAATTCTAGTTTGACCTTTGTTTGTTTATCTTCCAGCAACTAGACCCATATCTTTGCCTGGCAGATTAAAAAATGGTCTTGCACTCTTCAGGTAACTCTTAACACCAGTCATGTCACTTTCTAGTTTTGTCTTTAATGACAGACTGCATTTCTTCACGCTCATTCTACAAGGCAGGTTTTACAGAATCAAAAAATTTTTGCATCACTTCTTCTTTTTTAGGTTTTGAAAATATTTTTTAAAAAATTTCCATACAAGACTCGGATACGATGCCTGGTAGAGAGCTCACCAGTATAAAAGAACTCCTCTCTGCTCATATCTTAATTTTCCTGCTTATACATATATATATATATATATATATTTGTTTTGTTTTGTTTTGTTTTTGCTTTAGCAACATAATGAGAACTTACACGCAGGTAATTTTTTCCAGTAACTCCCACTTCATTTTGGGAGACAGTACCTCCCAGGGCACAGTTTCTCCCACTCTGAGTGTGTGACCCATATTCTTTGTACTCAAAACATGACCTTGTCCCTGGCTAAATGCAATAATTAGTTTGAATGCAAGCAACTCATCAAATGATCCAGAGCTGTCCTGCATTATTTTATGAAGCCACCCATTTTCCTGCCACTGCGAACTTTCTCCTTAGTGATTTCTTTTCTCTTCTTGACAACCATCAAAGGCACAGAATAGTGCTGAGCTAAGGGCAGGAGATCAGGAATCCTAATGAGAAACATCACCACTTGTGAGAGATAGCAACATATAAACATATTTTGTTTGGTTAGTTGGTTTTCAATTTATTAATAACTTTAACTAGAAGAAAGTCTTACTGAAGTCAATGTAAATCAACCTTCTTTATCAATCAGACTTTCAAATTTAGAAGAGTTTCAAGTTTACTTGGCAAGAACAGTTTTATATAAAGACACAATGAGTAGCATTAGATTACTGCCCTTTAAATTTTATGTATGGAGCAACTTATCAGCTAGTCATTGTTTTTGTCTAAGGGGCAGGTTAGAGTCTGTTGCCTTTTCTCACTGGTGAAACTAAAAATGGATTTTTAAAAAATAAAACAATAGAAATTTTCATTCCTTAAAATTTATCTGGAAAAGTGAACACCAGTGTTTTGGAGACTACGAACTAAAAGTTATTAAAGTTACTGATTTTAAATCTACTTCTTTCACAAACTCCATTTTCTCTGGAATCTGCTGTTCTATTAAAGTCCCTACTGAACATGGGAAAAATAACATCAGAGCAGAGTCTACTCAAGGAAATCATTCCTTCTCATGTCACTTTGAGAAAGGCAAAGCCCTGCTCTTTCTGGTGTATGGGGATTGCGGAAGATTGAGCGAGGAGGAGAAATGTAAATGCACTCAAGTGACCTGCAGCTGGGGTATAAAGAAAGCACGTACATCATGCTAATTGTTTTGGTGATCTTGTGTGCTTGACAAGTAGAACCTCTGTATTAGATAACACAGGCCTGAGAGAAACCCTACGGCACCTTATAATGTCTGAGATTCCTGTTTTGTTTTGAGAAAGAGCAGAGCACAGCAAGAGGCTGCGTCTGCTCTCAGCCTTGAAATATAGGCGAGCACAGCCGGCCTAGTGATCTTCTAGCTGGGCTGAATCACTGCAGCGCCTGTGTCCCTGCTTGTCTCACCTCTGCATGGGAGTTTAGGTGCCACTTCGGAGATCCTCCAGTAGAGAGGTAACTAAAATAAATCTTGCTCTTTGCAATTGTATTCATAGCCTCTGGCTCTTCTTGCGACGTGCCTGTGCCTGTGCACATACTGGTTTCTGTGCTTGACAAGAGAAGAACTGCCAAATAAGATTAGGCTACTGGTAAATTCAGTCATATTTCTGGCAAAGCCCAGTGGGTTTTTTTAAAATAAAACGGATCAACAAATTGCAGATAAAAATTCCGGCTGGGCAGTAAAGTGTCCTGTTCACTCATGTTCTTGCAGCAAATAAAAATAAATTTAAATTCAAGAATGACTATGGGAAGAGACCAGTCATGCCTACGCTGAATCTTCTCAAGGAGGGTGTGTTGCCCTCTCCATCTCCATCCCTCTACCCACCAGGATGCTCTGTGGTACGACTGTGCCTGAGCACATCTTGCGGCACACAGACCCACCAGGCCAGGTCCTACGAGCTTCGGCCAGCACCACGCACCCTGTCAGGGCTTGCACTGTCTGGGGTTGCTTACAGAAGGGTGAATCTGATATTAAGGGAGCCTCAGGCAGGGTAGATGTACCTACAGAAATCAGTATTTGGAAGGAAGACTGTAACTCCACTGGAAACACCACACTTATGCAGTAACAACTCCATGTCACAACTTTCTTCTAACACCCATACTTATCCCATGCCATTTTCTCATTTGCCTGAGCTTTCTGTATGTTTTCTTGTCTGTATCCTCTGCTTATATGCTTTCTGCAGAATTTTTTATTTTGGACTTGCACTTTCCTAAAGCCCTGAGCACCAGCAATGACCCCTTCTTCTTTAACCTTAACATCCATACTGCCTCTTCTCCCAGAAAACTGGTCCTAAGGCTCATTTCAGTAGAAGGTAGTTACTACATTCACTTAACTACAGGTCTTCATACAGCCTGGTGTTTTACACTGCAGCTATACTGAGAAGGGCAATATAGCCCTGCAATCTGGGGAAATAAGGATACTTATAACAATTTACATTAACTTTGATCTCCCTTTTCCTCTGAGACTCAAGTCAGTTTTAGACAGGGGCTCTGTATACTAACTGCTGAGGCCACTTATTTCTCAAGTGAGATCTGTTATCACAGGCATTTCCAAGCAAGGCCAAGATGCAGGGCTCCTCTGCCACTGAAAATCTGCAGGTGCCTAAAATTTCTGGAATTTAGAAACAAAGGAAATTTAGAAACAGCTGGATCGGTAAGAAAATCCTTGCTATCCAGCTTAGGAGTGGAGAGCACACAAACAGGTCCACTGTCACATGACAGAGGCAAAACCAGAGAGACAGAAATTTGTGGTGACTGTATGGAAACCAAACTGCAACAAAAAGCAAGGAGATTTCCAAAGCCAAAGCAACAAAGAGATACATGATCATAACTCCACAAGAGGGACAAATCCTGAGGTCCTGCCTCAGGTGGGCTTCCAGTAGGAGTCTGCCTATTTCTAGATGGAGTAAAACTGCCTACAGATTTAGCCCAGAGTAAGACACCAACAAAGATGCTTGAACCAATTTGCCCAGTGAAGGTAACGCTTGCTGATACCTCCACAGTCTCTCCACTCCAGTCATAATTTGACAATGTTTGTGGCTTGATTGCATGTGTTCGGCAAGGCAGCCCTGCACTTTCTACCCCAAGGCTGCAGGACATGCAAGTGAGTCTCTGAGAAGAACCCTGGCATTCAGTTCTTTCATATATATCACATGTTCACCATCTGTGTTCTCATCTTCGGCCATGCTCCTGCCCCTCACCCAGGTTGCTGGGATGTTTAGAAAACCAGACGTTTTCAGTCTCTGTGGGGTTTGGTTGCCAGGGCTTTGGAAGTAACAGTACCTTAGGCCGGTGTTGTCTGGGATTCAGTATTGCATTAAGTGGTGACACACTGTGGGCAGGTGGGGATCTATTATTGCATTGTGGAGGCTGCTGCTTCCCTGAACAGGCTATGTTTTGTGTGTGAAGCGGGCCCACACCTGCTGGAGCTGGGACCTGGAAATGCGAAGGACGGAAGGCATGAGTCTGTGGTTTCCTGCCGTGAGGGGCATGTGCCTGCGGTGGGGCATGCGCACGGGGCTGCTCTCCGCCGAACGGCTGCGCTGTATGAAAGTGCCACCAACGTGAGGGTAGTGTTCTGTCTCCAGAGTTGAGGAGGAGAAAACGGAGGACGCCAGTCTTCTCAGGGGGCTGTACCTCGGGAGGGAGTGCTGAGAAGGCCTGTCCTCCTCCAACTGAAAAAGACCAAGAAGAGTGGAGGAAAAGGTGTCAGGCAAAGACTTGACTCGCCCCTGGTTTGTGATGCGCATGCTGCAGGCATCTTCGCCGGCAGATGTAAAATGCCTAAGTGGGGCTTACTTACTGCTCTGCATCTCTAAATTCCCAGGGCACGTATGGGCACCACATGAGTCTGCCATTACAGGGGGCCTGCCATGCTCTCCCCAGCCACATGCAGACACAAGCGACACCAGCAGTGTCAAGCTCTGCTATGTCAGTCCCCTTCTCTATCTCTTCAGGCTACCTGCCTCACCATTCTGTTCCTCTGGCATCACTCATCTGGACACATCATTCGGCTACTCATACATCTTGCAAACAGGTAACAGTCAAAGTCTGAACACACCTGGAAACCATGTGTAAGAGAAATGGTGAAACATCTGGTGCTAAAATGATTATATGTATTTAAAAGTGAAGGATTCTCAGTTGTTTTGTTTTGTTTTGTTTTGTTTTTTCAATAAGTCTTATAAAACTTGCTCCAGAGATTTGGAAAGGTAACTTCAGGGGCTGTTGGTGGACTTTTCTTTTCTGACACTTAAACTGCTGGTCCCCTGATACACTTTTATATTGAGTACCTGCAGAGGGAGTGTTAATGCTTCTAGTTTTGATAAGCAGGGGAAAGGCAGCAGCCGGAAAGGCTGGCAGAGTATAATTCTCCTTTCAGTGAGAAATACAAAACACAGAGCCACAGGAGGACATGAGGAGAAAATGCATTCTTAGGTCCCTTTTCTGTTTCTGTGATCATGGGATGGCCAGGAGAACAAGGAAAATATACTCACAGAGCACAACTTGTGCAAGGATGAGATTGCAGTCCCTACCTTCCTACATACTGACTAGAAGACAGAGACATTACAGGAATTACTTCAGATTCTTCATCCTGAAAATGCCAAGTCCTTCCTCTTCTTTCTGCCTCTGCTATGAAACTAGCACTTTCACAGGGGTCAGCAACCTCAGTTTCCAAAAACAGACCATTTTTCCTAGAATTACCTTTTTCCTTTCAAATCCATTCCCTTCCTTGTGCTGCATCTTTTTTCAGGCAGTCTCTGTAGGTTTCAAAATGTAACTGGGAAATCTGAAAAGGCAATATTGTATTTTCTTCAGCCAAAACAGTTCTCCTTATCTTACTAGAGATGTTGCCTTTGCAAATGATATGAGAAAAAGAACTGAACTTCATCCAGTCTCATCTCTTTCCTGTCACCTTCAATATCTCTGCAGTGCTTTGAGGCAGGTATCTTATCTTCATAAGTTTGTGGTTGGCATTAAATGTGAAGAGCAATTATTTATAGTCCTAAATGTACTGCATTTCACTGCATAGGTCAGACTCTCAGATAATAATAATGATGTAATACTGTCATACAAAGTATTTGAGAGAGACAAAGAAATTCTAGACAGCAGCTATAATTTGTCATAAAGCAAATAATCTCTCCATAGATGCTGTAGAAATTCAGTCCTGGGTATACTGTTTTGAGGCTGCACAGCTAAGTATACCAGAATTGTTCTTATTACTTTTTGCTCCACGTTTGGGCTCAGCATACTTTATGATTTCCAATGTATCATCTCAACGTGGTAAAGACTTGTCAGCTCAAAATTAATCACTCCAACTACCCAGATGGACCTCCTTCACAGCACAGTACCAAGGGCCTTGCCCAGGCCACAAAGGGGCAAATTGCAATGCCCCATCAGCAAGCGCACTTAGGTATTGCTGCCTCTTGGCTGAAGCTCAGGTTACAGACATGCTTAAATTGCACAGTCAACGCTGGAGGTGCTGTGCCCTTTTATCCCTCTGCCCTTGGCAGAAATCAGGCTGGACCACCTTTCATCAGGCCTATCCTGCTCTGTTTGGACAGGAGCAGCATGGGAAGTCCTGGAAAAATGTGATGTTGATAGAGCTCAATAGATGTAAAAGATTTAAAATGTAATTAGGAATTTCTACTGAGCTTGAAGTTCCAATTGTTATGACCTGTATATATATAAGGACCACCATACATAAGAATTACTTCTCTTACAGTATCACTTTTTGTTGATCCTTTATTTCTAACACATGGATGGACAAGGACCCTGAATCTAAAAAGCCTAAGGGACAGAGGACAACTCTACACAGATCCTCCTCCATTAGCTGGCAAGCTCTTCTCACATGGATGGAAGCTGGAAGAGCTGCATATCAAAGAATCACATAATCTACAACAGGCACCAAGTGCAGCTCAACAGGAAAGACACTGAGTGAGGGGCAATGGGAGTCTGCCTCCTTCTGCAAATGCCCATTTCTCACCACTGAGAAATGGTACCTCAGGTCTCCTCAGAGCAGCCCATGGACAAGAGGACACCAAGACACATAGCAGCTTTTCATATATCATTTTTCCTGTCGCCTTCTTCCCCAGCCTGCCTCTTCTGCCCATGGTTATAAACCTGAGAGCCTGCTGTGTTTTGGTTCTATCCATTGCTTGATTATTTATACACAATATGTATTAATATACTATAAAATATATATTTCTATACTATAAACATGTATAAATAATATTTATAGACCCAGCTTTTCTTCTTTCTGCATTGGAGCCAGTGAATTTGTAGTTTCTGTCCTTTCCTCCTGCTGTCTTTCAGCACTCTGGGAGTGACAAGAATTTCCCTTATCACTGCTCCAGTGTCTGGGGACACAGAGGCCACCAGGCCCAAAATATAACCCAGAGAAAGCCCTCCTCAGCTTTCAGTCATCAGTGCAAATCAGAGTTCACCCAGGTAAGAGACCTGGGCCAACCCAGGGCTCTACAACACATGAGAGAGAGGCTCTACAGATCACCCAAAATGCTTGAGCCCTGTCCTTGTTGTGAGGCAGCTCTCTCCTGTGTCTACGTGTCTTTTTCCAAGGAATAATCATCACCAACTCAAATCAACAGAGGAGGAGAACAGCATCAATACTGTTGTCACTGAAGTGGACATCCCCTAACCAGCCGTGCTGCTCCCAAGGGTATTGGGCAACATCACAACTATAGCATCCCTCAGATGAGGCAATTATGAAGGTCAGGAGCATGGGGGCACCCATGGGCTCAGCACCTGAACTAAGAATATTTTCTTGGCTCAGTGAGGGTCTCAGCACAGATTTTTATGGAAGAAAAACAGTGATTAGAGGTCAAGTTGGACTCCCAGGTGGAACACTGGAACAGGCTCCCCAGGGAGGTAGTCATGGCTCCAAACCTGACACTATTCAAGAACTGATTGGACAATGCCATTCGACATGTGGTGTCAATTTTGGTGTTGTCCAATGGAGGGATGGGAGCTGGATGTGACGATCCTTGTGGGTCCCTTTCAATTCAGGACATTCTATGATTCTGTGATTCTATGATCTGTCCCAGGCAGCCTGTGCAATGTGCCTCTGACTGCCTCCTGTCTTACCCATGGCATTACCAACACAGGTTTTCATGCTGAGCATCCTTGCTTGATCTCTCAGCAGAGAAGTCAATGGCGGGGAATGGCTGGGAAGGGCTCATAAGCTCCGCAGCTCCTGCCCTCTCAGGGTCAAGACACGCACAACTTTAAATAACTCTATTTGTGGCACTCTCCTGGCTGTGGAAGGCTGTCTGTGGGATAAAAGAGGCCTAATGTGGGGAAATGCTGAGAGAGTTGGGACTGTTTAGTTTGGAGAAGGCTCATGGGGGTTCTTACCAATATCTATAAATACCTGATGGGAAAAAGAATATGGACCCAGACTCTTCTAAGTGGTGCCCAGGGAAAGGACAAGAAGAAATAGGCGGAAATTGAAATACAGGAAATTTAATTTAAACATAAGAAAAAGGCTTTTTACCATCAGTGTGATTAAACACTGCAACACGTTGCCCAGAGGGGTTGCGGAGTCTCCATCCTCAGAGAGATTCTGATTGTACGCCCTCCTGAGCAATCCTGGGTGGGACTAGATGATCTCCAGAAGTCCCTTCCAACCTCAGCTATGCTGTGATTCTATGATAATCCAGAGGTGACTGTCTTTTTGCCAGTAACAAGTAATGGGTTATATATTGGAGCCAGAGAATGGAGGAACAGAAGAAAGCATTAGAGCAGGGATTACCCATTTGCTCTCGGTTTGTACTCTGCTGATACCAATGGATGATCACCAGTTTCTGGGAGACCAGAATGAGGTCCCAAATCAGTACAAAAGGGCCTATGACCTTAATCAAGGTAGGTCTGCATTTAGTGATATTTTTACCTATTTTAAAGGCTCAGTTCATATCCAAAGGTAAGGAAGATTTACTCACAGACACACTATCTGTTCACAAGTTCAATCAAACCCAGAGGAAGCCCAAGCCTGAGCTACAGGAAACATCTCTCATTGCTAGTGAGGCGTTAATATTTTCATTAGTTAATTCCTTGGTCAAATTATTAGCATCCGAACCAACTGTCCCTCCAACTCTGCCGCACCTAAGGAGAACAGGCTGATGCTTTCCTTCAGGCACCAAGTAATTCTTCCTTTCAGAGTTGGCAGTTGGTTCTGTGACAGCAAATGGAAAAATAGGAATGACACTGCAAAGCTGTGTATATAGAAGCAACTGAAGGATCCAGAACTCAAAGGATGCACAACTGAATCCTGGCCAGCCAAAGAAGTCCAGTGTTGGTCTATATGTACAAAGTTAGGTCCAGGAGTAACCAGAGGGTGTTTCAGAATACAGGAGCAAAAAAATGTTCAGTCAGCTGGAAAGCCAAAGCTGTCTAATATATTAGCAGTAATCATCCACAATCCCATTAATTTACCTTTTTTGCCTGCTTTTTAAGTATCACTGTGCAGGGATAAGCAGCCTTCATACTGTGTCATACCCAACTCGCCCAGTCATTTCTTATAGCTGTATTAGGTGCGGTGGCCAAGAAGGCACCTCCAGCCTTCTTTAGCTATGCTAAATACATCAGTGAAGTGTTCCTGCTGGTTCCTACAGCTGGTTCTTACCAGCTGGCTCTTGCCGTGTTCATCACAACTTGCAGATCTTGCACTGACCAGCCTAATAAGTGTTCAGACAGAGCAAAATCAGACACAGACCCTTTCAATTATGCTGATCTTGCCTATGCAAGCTCCAGATATCTGTGTCATCCAACATCTTGGCTTCTTACAAGCAAACACCTCCACCTAGGAACCTTGCAACTGGATGCAGTCTTCCTGAGAAGCATGTACTACTATTATTCCATGCTCAGCAGGACAGTCCCACTAAAGCCTGCTATCAGTATTTCTGTTCTTCCTGTAAGTACTGCAGCCTCATACACCTCAGCAAGGAACACTTTGGTTTGATTCTTTTCATATAGTTTATTGCATCAGTCATGTTTTGTTGCCCAAATTAACAGCACTTTTTTCTTGTATCTCTCCAGGATCCAGAGAAGAGAAGAATCTGGTCAAGGCCTGAACAGAAGGATGCTCTTTTAACATGCTTCAGTCCAGTGAACACTCCTTTAGAGAATAAGCTCAAGAGGGAACAGGACATGGAATTACCAGCTTCCAGAGAGGAACAAGCAGACTGCCCAAACGCCTGCCACAGGAGGATGTCACTGTGTACATGACCCGAGACTCGCCTGCTCTTATGCTCCACATGCATGAGATCTTCATTAACCTACAAATACAAAAAGCCCTCAGGAGAACAATTTTATTGTCTCTTGAAGTGAACATTCTGGGACAGCCTTCTTCTGAACGTGTGAGAAATGAAGATCAGATATGACAGAGGAACTCGGAACCCAACAGTATATAATGTTTTTCCAGGTCATCTAATAAATTGCCTCCCACTAAAGCCTGAAGTTCTTTGTATCTTCAGAGGACCACAGAAAAAAAGCAAAACCAAAAGAAAAAAGGCCTCTACAACTATCTGGAACAAACAGAGTAGGTAAAGAACATTTCTGTGAGTTCTGGTAACAATGTCAATCACAGAAGTAAGGTTGATGTGATGTGTGTGCTGGTTACTCTGAGCTTTTTATTAGGTATTTAGAAAAAAGTTTAATCTCAGGGAGTTATTTCATGATTTGCATTGCTGTGCCCAGTGCTGATGTGTGATTAGAATAGAGGGCAGACACTGCTGTTGCTGCTGAGAAACTATGTGGAGAAGATTGGCTGGCAACACTTGCATACAGCTAAGTGGTTATTAACAAAACACTGTGGTAGAGCAATAAGAGATCTGATTTAAGATACCTACAACCACAGCTGTGCTCTCCTCTTATCACTGTGCCAAAACAGCTGAAAGATCTTGATAAGAGTGTGTCCTTTGTAGGGGATGTTACTAGCTATAGGGAGCACTTCTAAGATGTTCACAACATTTAGAAGCACTGTTAGAAACAGTTTCACAAAAGCATCCATGCTTGAGTCACAGACTTCTCCAGTACAGTTGAGGTTTCCTAAGATGATGCTACGCTAGTCAATAAAATACAGACCCAGGGATCTTACCTGTCTCTGAGGACCAGTAGGTTCAGATTCTCGTCTCCTTTGTCGGAAAGCTGGTGCTGAATGCAGGGGAGAGTGGGCTGGACTTCCCATCTGCTGTTCATGTTTACTGTCAGATACTGTTTGAGAAGGTCCTTCATGTCTGTGGGAACTGTCCTCCTCAGTCACAGGCTGCATACCCCGACCTCGTCCATCATGCGTCTTTGGCCTGACTGCAGCATCTGCTCCTAAGCGCTTTCTCTCCTCACCATCTTCAACAGGTCTCAGTTCCTCAGGCTCCTCATCTGTTGTTCCAGAGGTGCTCGGCTCAGCACCTGGGTGAAAGTCCTTCAGCTCTGTCTCCTTATCAATGATAACCCATTCCTTGCTATCAAAGTCCTCCTCCTCTGCAAGTGGTACTGAGCGGAAGGCATTGCTGAGGGCTTCATGTTCCACCGAAGCAGACACATCCATCCTACCACTTGCCTGCCGATCAGCCTGGCCAGTATCAATGGACAGCATCTGGGCTGGCTGGGAGGAGCATACGAGCCGTGATGGAGAGCCAGGTAAATCCATTCGAGATCTAAAGACAGAACATGAAGCCATTAGGCTTAAGCAAAAATATTTCTTTAGAATCTATATGGCAAAAAGATGTTCCCCCTAAAGTGCTTCAGTATGAGAGCCAATGCAGCATCTCTCTTCCTTGTAGATGACAGGATGATAACCAGTTTCCCCCAACAACACCAATATACTCTTAAGCCTTTGGTAAATACTATTGGTTTGTGAAAAAGAAAACACCCCCTAAATCCTTAATCTATTGTCTGACTTAACCGTGTCTCTGCTTGGCTCTTATAACCTCTTCAGCTGCACTGTGCTACCACTTGAGTGGCCACTGAAGCCTCTAAGGTGGCCACAGGAGTTCTCCAAAGGCAGAAGAAATCTTCGATCCTATTGTGCACAGAAGACCCCAAAATACTTTGGAGGAGCAGGAAGAAAATATGGTTAGTACCCTTTTACAAAGGGTAGCATAAGGTTCAGCGAGTCACAGTCTAAATAGCAGCAGCTTCTCCAGCCATGCAGAAATACCCTCCAAAGAGACACTGAAAGCTCCCTGTGCCCCAACGGCCCTGGCAGCATCTTAGCAGGAAAAAACAGTGGCATTTCTATCACTCTACTCCACAGTGGTATAATCCATGCTTCTCATTTGGCCTGCACCTGCTGCTAACTTTGCTTCTCTGTCCACCACAGCTGTTAGCAGCTTGCTGTACAAAAGCAGAGCATCTGCTGGTCAGAAAAAGACAGCTGCAGTCCATTTTACAAAAGGATTTCAAGAAAGACCACACAGCCTTGCAGACTCTTCTGCGAAAAGCCTTCCATGTGTGAGAAAGCATGAGGGGAAACAGAGAAGTGACTGACCATTTGGTGAAGGCTGCTAAGCAAAACTGGGTATCATCAACACAGAGGAAGGTCAGTGCTGAGATGGAAATAACTGCGCTTGCAATGTCAAATTTCTGACTAAGAAAGGGGAATTAGAGAAGGACGTGAACCAAAGACTGATATAGAGGAAATTGTGAGCAAAACCAAAGTTCTCAGCAAAAGCCATCTTGATGGATCTGAAAGAAGCAAGGTTGTATTTGTTAGTTCTTGAAAATATATTATTGTGAATAGGAAACACAAGTATGCAAAGTAAGAATATACTCTGTGTGAATAAGAACTGGATTTTAAAAGCTATTGCTAAAAAAAGTAAGAGAAACTCTGGACTTAGGCAACGTTTTCATGCATTCCCCAGGAGAGGAGAGACTCCTGGAGTGGAAGAATTTAGTCCAGAAAGCCAGAAGAATTTCCCAGTGCTGCAATTCAGGTCTGTGTCGTGAAAAGTCAAAAATGGAACAATGAGTAGACTGTGTGGCAGAGTGGGATTGTATTTGCAACATACTTGGTGCAGGCTACTTGCAAGATGAAAAAATATCTTGATTTTAAAAACAGAAGCTGAGGTAAGAAGGCAGGAGAAAGGGATGTATTTTGGATAATACACATTTTCTGTATTAAGTTAGCATGATGCTGAGTAGATAAGGAAGAGCTAGAGAAATAAAGGAAGGAGTTAAAAGCACCCAGTGAATATACAGGACTAGTGTTGCTGACTGTTATAAATGACTTTTTTCCCTTCCTATTTTAAAGTGCTTTTCTTCTGACCAAGAAAAAGAAGAGGTACCAAGACACAAGAATTATTATTCAAGCTCTAAATTATTAACAGCAACACAAACAATCCTTCCTGAATTACAGAGAAGAATTATAGCTTCCTCCAGCCACCCAGAATAAAACAGTACCTAACAAACAGGGTAGCACTAGGGGCTCATCCACTCTCTAGTTCTTTTGATCCTTCTCCATTTCTAGCTCTGGCCTCCTTGTGACTGTTCTTCTTGGCTGAAGTCTGTCAGATTTTCTCTGAGAAGAAGGTCTGTCTCCCCTCTGCCTATTTTAGAGGGGGCATTTCACCAGTATGCCCTGCAACCACAGTCCATGCCTTGACTTCCAGTGGAAAGAGGAAGACTGATTAACAAAGGACATGAAGGGAGTTAACCAGCACCAAAGGCTTGTGTCTTGTAACACGTTCTCCAGGATACAATGCTTTAGAAAGCTTATTTTTATTATTCTTGGGGTTTTGTTTATTTTTTTGCCATGCATCTGAAAGTATCCATATTACCCTCAAAATCAGGGTGTAATATATACTTTTCACATGCAAACAAGTGCAATACTATATGCTGAAAAATTAACATTATTCTTGCTGTAAATGAAAAATAATGAAATAATGAAACCCAGCAGATCAAGATCTGCCAGCTAGCTCCCAGAACACATGGATCCTTGTCTGTATCCTAAAAAGATCCATTGTTCCCTCCCACCTCAGGCGAGCCAAAAGTTTTGTGACTATTTACATTATCTCTGATCTGACGCTTTGCCTTCCCTCTATCAAATGTCCCTTCTATCTGTGGAGTTCTTCCCATCCCGAGACAGAGTAAGAATCATTCCCACTAACTCTCCTTATTAGCAGACATGAGTCTCATCAGAAAGATCATAAAGCCCATGAACACGTCCAACCAGAAATGAACTTCCAGTGCCTGCTGATCTAATGATTAGGTTGGTCTCCACAGTCCTCAAGATGCTGGGTAAAAGCAGTAGGAGGCTACAGAGGGTGAGCAAACCTTCTTTCGTGTAGATCTGCTTTGCCATCAGCAATGGAGAGGCGTTCTGATTCAGGGCTGTTCACACGGCGGTATCTTAGGGAGCGCACTTGTGCAGTTGGGGACTCTGGAGGCACTCGGACAGGGGAACTGGGGCAGACACCATTTCTCTGCTCCTCTTCCACCATGCACTGAGTCTGTAGGAGGTAAACACAGAGAACTTCAAAATCTGACCAGAGACATTGATTTCCCATTCTTCACTGCTGCTCTATGCTTTCTTCCACGATATAATTTCAGCTGCATTTTCACAATCTACGCAAGAAATGTCTGAAGGAATGCAAGGGCCTGTATGTCCTGGCAATTATCTCATATTAAAACAAGGTATGGATTTTAAATGAATCCAAATATTTAAACATCTTTACAAAGCAGCCTTTGCATTTCAGTTACCAAAAAGAGTTACCATGGGCTAACCTGCTACATATACAAACCCCAACTGCTTATCCAAGATGTCTAAGAGCCCCTGTTTGTAATTTTATTCTATTTTTTTAAAATCTTGGACCTCAAAACAAAGTCCTCCAGGATATATACTCAACCACAACATCTGTAAGCACTTTCCACAAACCCAAGGTCACACTGAACATGTTCATGGACACTTGTGAGCCTTGCATGTTCATACTCTACCAGTACACACTTTCTGTTTTACTGAATTTTTTTTTTAATTTAGCAGCAGACAAAGGAGCAAAAGTCGGTGACTGTAACACAGCTGCTTTCTGCCTTCCACTGTGGTGCTTTTTCTTGGAAGAGAAGACATGCTTAGGCAAAAGCATAGACGCAAAATGGCCCAAGTGCTACAGCAACAGTCTCAGATTTGCATTCAACCCTGGTGTGCTGCCAGCCATGCAACACCAGCTTCTACACACCGCCTCTGTGTGGGGACACACATTGGGGTGCCAGTGCAGGCTCCTAGTATGGAAAACATTTACCTTTCTCTGCAGCATGCCCTGTATATACTTGTCCTCTTAATGCCAGAGGCTCTGAATGTATGCAGGCTTCTCAGTAAAATGCTGCTGATCAAGACAGTTGTCTTTGTGCATGTACTGTGTACATGACAAGTCAGTCAGTGTCCATAAATTAGCAGATCTAAACCATTCAGGTTGGGTTTGGAATGCAGAAGTAAATAGTCTTTGCAGCCAGGGAGAGTGGAGGAGAACTTCCACGCAATACAGGAAAAGCAGAATAGGTGATAATTATTTAATCTGTAATCCATTCAGGACAGGAGTAGGTTAGTGCTGAAGGTCAAATGTGTTTGTGAAAGGAGCAAAGTGTTGATTTAAGTGTAGGGTAACAGGCAACTTACTAAGATCCAAAAGCAGAGAATTGGGCGAGGGTGTGAGAGAGAAGGAAGAGGCTTCTGAGAAAATACAGAAGGAGAACTTCGATCCAGCGGAGGAAGGAGAACCAGAAGAAGGATTTAGAAAGATCAGTGACGTGAAGTAAGGAAACTACCCTTAACACAGAAATGGGAGAAGTGGGACAGGAGACCTGAATGGTGTGAATAGAGAAATAAGGATGACATTAGAGAAGTATTGGGGAGAAAAAAAACATGGCAAGATCTACTCATCACCTAAATACAAAGAGCAAAATGGGGAGGGCCAGAGTTACTTCTAACGGTGCAAGACTGTAAGATGAAGGATGGTGAAGCCGTGAATAGCAGAAGGGTGTTTTACACACCAGCTGTCCTTGCGGTTCAGAAAGACACAAGTGATGCCTGAGTTGACAAGCAGAGGTGAAGCTGTACACTTACATATCACATCTGCAGCCTCCTTTTTTTTTTAATCCATGTGGTGACTGTGACTCAAATAAAAACCGATTCTCTCTTGGAGAACAGTCAGACTAAACATAATAAGCCTAGTGGACTGAAAGGTCGGGCAAGGGTCAGACTAAAGATAACAACCTTCACATAGAGAAAGAACACATTTCTTTAGCTTTGGAGAGGACGATGCCCCGGGCTCTATTTCATAAACTGCTGAGCTTGTCAGAACTCGAGTGCTCATTGCCATGCTGACTAACTCCGTAAGTTCTTTTGCCAGTAACTTGACAAGAAACAGCATATCCCTTGGCAGGAACATCATCTGGTCATGCTGGGGATCTTGCAGAAACCTCCCCTGCCTTTAGCTGCTGTTACGACAGGACTTGTGAACGATGGCGCTGGGTACCCAAGATATGAGGTACAACTAGCACACAGAAAGGACATTTAGGACTCCCTTGTGCACATCTCACCTGACTGAAGAGCATCAAGGCACCTGGTGGTTCAAAGGAACAGAAAAACACATAGGAGTTACCGGGATTTTTCTGTAATGCTGAGGTTTTTTGTATGTTCTGGAAACAGAACTGTCTCACTCTACTAGTCTTTTCTTATTTCATGTGCCTTCCAAAGAGAACTTCTGGGAATGCACACAGTTTACCAGTGAGAGATGAAAAAGTAGTTTGAACTTGGTTTATAATTCTCAGTATTGGGGGATGCTGCTGGTAATGCTCCATACAGATAACACTTTGATCCAAATTATTTTTGTTGGAGAATTTTAAGGAAGTTAGATGAGATTATTTCTTGTCCATGAATAATGTTTTCTAATAAGACTAAGGATAGTGGAGCTATCTGCAGGGCTGAAAAAGGGACTAACTTTGTGCCAGTAGAGACTAAAGTGAATTCTGGTCAGAGCCAGAAGACCGGTAGGTTTAACATGCTAGTCCACAACCGTCCATTAAAGACAGGTTTGTGAAGTGAATCCAATACGCCCTCATATTATTTTACATCTGTTTGATGAAGGTTTCTCTGCTAAGAGATTCTGTACATATCTGATGTCATGCCATGTGACATTCTGATTTTTAAATAAGAACTGAGATCAACACAACAAATACTAATTTACTTACAATATGCAAGCTGATCTAATAAATAAACTAACTAATAAACATTTACTATGGGATCATCATTCAACGGGGATGCCTCCAAGAAATTAGGTAACTTTTACAAGAAAGAACTGAGAAACTACTTAGGGATTATGAGGAAAACCAACTGAAATATGTACTGTATGCAAGCCAAAAAGTCTAAGATGATCTTGGAATGCAGAAATATGAGAATATTAAGTTACAGTTTCTCTCACTCTTCACAGGGGTGAAACCATCATTAGATGCTCTTTATAGGTTGTGCTACCCTTTAGAAGGAAAAGTTTAAAAATTGGAAGAGAAAAATTAGTGATGATTCAAGACATAGAAAAAAAAGGCTGATGAAGACATCTCTGATGAAATTTATTTATCCAAGAGGTTAGGACACAATAAAATTTTGGTTTATAATTTCAAAATCTGGGACAACTTGGATATTATATCAGCTATGCAAGGACTAGAATTTCATTGCTTGAAGTATCAAGATCCTATTGGTCCCCAAAATGTCATTTGCATAAAGATTCAAATTAATCCCAATGGCTTTTAATCTGTGAAAAAATTATTTGTAATTTCCCATTTCCACAGGCAAATTCCACAGTGCTTTTTGAGCTGCACTATGTAAGATGTTACATCAGTGTATCCAGGTGGCTTCTAGCAGACTATGAATCCATTGCCCTAAATCCAACAGCCACAGGAGATAAATAAATGTTCTTTACTTTGCTGATGCTGATCCTGAGTTTGTTGCGATTCACGTCTGTCTCTTCCCAAACTTCAGCCTCATTGAAAGCAGTGTTTGGAGGCTGAACAAGACCTTCCGCTGGCCGGCCTGACAGGATGGGAGGAGCATTCTCTTGATCACTCAGATGTTCACCCTGTAGGACATCTTCAGTGTTCTCACGAAGCAAGTCCCCAGGTACCGGAGTAACATTAACCACCCTATGGAAGAGACAAGAAATAAGGTAAAATTATTAGTCTATCACACTGCCCCACAGAAATTATTTAGCAGCTTTTATGGTATTATCAAGTGCTAGACCGGGGTGGACAACAGGCTTTCTGGAGGCAGGGAAACCTGAGGAAGAGACTGTTCTGGCATGTTCTGGCATGTTCTGCTGGAAAGTAGCACTGCAAAGAGGACCTGGGACTTCTGGTCGATGACAGGTTGACCATGAGTCAACAATGTGCCCTTGTGGCCAAGAAGGTTAACAGTATCCTGGGGTGCATTACAAAAAGTGTGACCAGCAGGTCAGGGGAGGTTATCCTACCCCTCTACCCCTCTACTCTGCCCTAGTGAGGCCACAGCTGGAGTACTGTGTCCAGTTCTGGGCTCCCCAGTTTAAGAAGGACAAGGAATTACTGGAGGGAGTCCAGCAGTGGGCTACGAAGATTAGGGAGCACCTTTCTTATGAAGAGAGACTGAGACAGCTGGGTGTGTTCAGCCTGGAGAAGAGAAGGCTGAGAGAGGACCTTATTTAATGAGGGGACATCATAAATATTTCCAGGATGAGTGTCAAGAGGATGGGACCAGACTCCTTTCAGTGGTGCCCAATGACAGGATGAGTGGCAATGGGCACAGACTGAAGCATAGGAGGTTTCATCTGAATATGAGGAAAAACTTCTCTACTTTGAGGGTGACATAGCCATAGAACAGGCTGCCCAGAGAGGTTATGGAGTCTCCTTCTCCGGAGACATTCAAGACCTGCCTGGACACATTCCTGTGCAATCTACTCTAGGTGTACCTGCTTTAGAAGTTGGGTTGGACTACATGATCTCCAGAGGTCCCTTCCAACCCTAACAATTCTGTGATGACAACCTGAAAAGGTTTCTACCTAACATAGAGTCACAAAGACAGTGGGATGGATCAGTGAAAGCATGTTGGGACCCTCGATAATCAGGCTGCAAACCTCTTCAAAATTGTCCATTACACAATATTTAGCTTAGAAAGATCCTCCCCTCTTTTAATGAGCAAATGAGTCTAAATAGACCTTATAGTTTTTATCTTCTATAATATTACTAATGACCACTGTTATCCCTTAATGTCAACTCCCTCAAAAGTACCAAGACAGACCAGTGAACTAAGCCTTATCAACTTTTGTTGGGACTCATTTCCATCTCTGAGCACCAAGCTCTATATGCCTTTGCACCAGCACATGAAACACCCTGTCTAGGTTGAGGAGCTGTGAGGCGTGAGCAGTACATGCATTCTGTGGTGTTCAGCTTACTATCAATCACAACCCATTGCAAGGCAAAAACTGCCTCACAGCAGGGCACTCTCACAGAAGCTCCAGTTACGTGTGCCATGTAATGTGCAAAATATACAAACATATGGGCTCCATCAATCCTGGCCAAAGTTCTCCAGACATCTCTTAATGTGACCCCAACTCACACATTCATCCCCAATAGAAAATGTGTTTTCAGGACAGCAAGGGTCTGAAACTGACTTCCACCACCATATATCAAGTCAAATCAAGTGGTGGCTGCCATACGGCTCCAGCTTCCAGCATCATAATCGCCCTGAGATCATTGAAAAATTAACTTGTTGCTGAGCTTTTTATTGAGGAGGTCCATAGTCTAACTGGCACAACTGCAATACTCACCCAAACATGGCTGCTGTTTGCCTGGTGTTTTGCTGTGGTGGAGTAGAGGTGCTAGTGGACAACAAGATATCTGTACCAGCCTTCTCCCAGTCAAAGGCTTCATTTTCCGTGATACCTCTTTCTTTCATGCTGTTCTCGAAAACGGACATGATGAGCTGGAATAAATTTACAAAAAAAAATAAAATATATTCAGTAGCTGAGGGTAGCTCTTGCAAAAAAAATCTGAACTGTGAGCATAAGGACCAAGTGCAGTTTATAATCTCCATCTTGCCTATGAAAGGTACCAAGAAATTAAAGCAAATGTCATAAAATAGTATCAGTTGTTTCTCAGGCTGGTTTTGGCTTGGTAACTGAAATTTCTTTAAATCTACAAAAGAAGTGCATGCAACTTTTGATGCTGATTTGATGAAATCTTTCAGTTGGCTTGTTACTTTAAAGCCATAACTTCAGCTCAGCTTCCCTGTAGATTAGACACATGTGGAATAATACTTTTGATATGTAGAGTTCAAAGGCTGCCAGAAGATGTAAACACAGCCAGAAAACACAGTCCTAGGATGCAGACTCATTGCAGTGTCTGGTTCAAATATAACTTGGTCAGGAGCCCTATGATATGCTTATGCACAATGTCACCTGTCACATTTGGCAGCAGAATAAACTAAAACTGTAAGAGGGATAACAGTGTTCTTTATAAGATGGCAGGTACAAATGCTCATGCTGACATGGTTTATGCTGTTGCTTTCTAAGAACAGGTATTCTTTAGGAGAGAATGAAACTATTGCCAACGGTGCTCCATACATCAGTGTATTACCCAGGGAAATATGATGTTCTGCTGTCAAAGGGAAACTGGATGCTATAGCCATACTTGAGGTCCTGCATTTCTAATAAAATTATTCAGCTAAATAATGCAGAATTGAGAGGTTTCAGCCTAAAGTCTATACAGAGAAAGAATATAGTAACAAATACATTTGGTTTATGGCACTGAATTAGCACTAAGTTATGAAAAAAAATTACTATGAACAAATCTCTGTTTGCATTTATATTCCAGTTCTGTTTATCAGCATAAACAGGCAGCCAGGAAAACCTGCCATTTCCTACTACCTTCCACCAAACTGCACTAAAATGCCTATTTGCAGCTTTCAGTTGAGACACCTTTTTCCTCCTTTTTGTGACCCAGAATCCTAGAATTAGGCGCACAACTCTTGCAGTGGCACTATGATTGATTTAGAAGAATTGCCAGAGTTGACTGTTGTTCAAACCAAGGAACAGGTAAGTGTCCAGAAAGTGTCCAGAAAGTGGACACGATATAGCAGTGGTAGCAGCTTCTTTAATTTGAAAAGGATTTTACTGTTGTGACAGTTTAATATGATAGGATTGTGTTTCTGCTTCTCAGTCCCATGTCACGATGTCTCCTTTCACCTCTGATGGAAGGGAGAGTTGTGCTGCTGCCATTGGAAGGGAATTTCTTGCTCAAAACTGAATGTGAGTAACTAAAGGGTCACAGTCTTGCTTTTAGTAAATGTATTTCTGCATTTAGTAACTTCAGACGGATGTTTTCTCGTTAATTTGCCTAATTACTTATTGAATACATAAGCTTTTGGACAACACCTATCTTATGACAAAGAATGCACCAATTATGTGAACTATGTTCTTCACTCATTCCAACCTGCCACCTGCTAATTTCATTTGGCAGCTCCTCATTTTCATGTCAGAAGGAGCAGAAAACAAGCATTCTCCCCTTCTTGCCATTCTGCCCTTGATTTTAAAGATGTAATGTACATGTCAGTCCTCTCTTTTTCAGAGTGTACTGTCCTAGTCTAATGAGCCCTTCTGTATCTGGAAGCAAATCTATCTCTAGCCTCCTTGATACCTTTCCCTACAAACTTCTCTGATTTCAAGATGCCCTTTTTGAGATGCAGGTATGGAACTACAAACACTATTTTGGAGTATGCTTCACACAGGTTTACACAGTAATACATTTTCTGTTTACCTTTTAATACTACTCTAATTATTCTTAGGATTGTATTTGCTTTCTGAGTGCTACTTTGGCAAGGATTACTGTCAAATGTATTTTAGAAATTAATATCCCCACATCCTCAAAGACTCCTTCCAAGAACTTCATACATTTGTAGACAGATGCCCTTACAGAAGCCATTCTGACTTGTTCTCATTAGATCATCCTCACCCATCTGTCCACTAATCCGAGTACTTATCACAGGTTCTGATTCTTTGTGATGCACATATCAGTGTCAGGGACTGGTATCTTCTGAAGCCATTTAAAACTTGGTAGTGCTTCTATCATCTTCCATTCCTTTGATACTGAAGCAGTCTGAAGTAAGAAACCACATGCTAAAATTAGAAGTTCAGATGTCTTATTCTTAGCATTCCTTCACGCTGTCAAGGACTCAGTCAACATAACTTTTGTTACTTTCTACTATAACTTTTGTAATGTTTGCATTTGACTTTGCAGGCCATTTGAAATTTTACAGACCTTTTGCAGAGAGAGAAGGGAGCCAACTGCTACAGATGCAGAACAGATCCTCCCAAGACACCCATATACAGGGTAAGCAGAGATCCACAGCACCCCAGTGAGAAGAAATACAGAATTTTCTCTTGGAAGGTTATCAGAGTTACAAAAGAATGTTACTGAAACAGGTGCAGAGCATGGACTGAATCAGTTTTTCCCCTTTAGGGCTGTGCAGGCTTCTGAACATCCTGTTCGGCCAGATTTAACAACAGAAAGGGATAAACAGTAAAGAAAATACATCAGATCAACGAAACTGTGGCACAACAATGGGAACCAGGGAACCCTTGAGGTACCTTCCTCCCATAGCACTGGACAAGGACTCATGAGTCAGTACATGTAGGCTGGTGAGGGTATGGCTTGTCAGGCCATGTGGCAGGTCTAGACCATGTCACATCAGAGCATGTCAGCTTTCACAAGACAGTGTGCAACTCCATCTCTTTGAGTATCAAAACCACTGGTGGGATAAAGAAGAGGCCCAACATGTTTCTCTATTTAAGATATTAATGTCCATCAGGACATAATGCTTAATTGCACCTTTTGTAGTAGCATACCATGTTTTAGGCTGATGCCTCATAGAATCAGAGAAGTTTATTGTGCAGAAATTACCCATTGAACTGTCATGATACATCTTGTCAAATGCCTTCTCCCGACCAAGGTTCACAAAATGAATCACAGTCAATCATTAAATACCAGCTGAAAAAGCTTCCAAAACAGTTATGGATTGGCCAGATGTTCCAGCCTTGAATTCTTCGGGGTTCATCTAGGAAGATGGAATCTTTCAGCACAAACTTCAGGCATGGCAAGTTGCTCTTGCTCAAGTTTCTAACCTGGACTGTAATAACCCCCAACACAGTATTCGAAGAATAAATATTAGGCACACCTCTTAAGTGGCAGGGGACCCTTTTGACAAGAGTGTGCTCCTGATATATGTTTGTATGCCCCAGAGAAATGCCTGGGGAGAAAACACGAAGCCTATGATGGACTTAAAAGAACTTGGCCAGCATGAGAGAGGTCAAACTGGCACTGGTCATCCACAAGGAGTCTTTCCCAAGTGCTCTGACAGTATCTGGTATTGACTGGATCTGAAAGGAAGAGGTCTGTGTACAAAGATCTTACCTTCCCACATCTGCTCTAGATGTGTACAAGACAGGCATTCTATTAGGCAACCACAGCTGATGTGATCACTTCTTTTTGGATGAAGTGGAATTCATAATCCACCAGCTGAGGGAACCTCATGGGCTCCCGGCAAAGGCACCTTATCTCTACAGTCTCCCAGGACCAAAGGTCACCATTCCTTTTCTGATACTCAGTGCAAAAAGATGGATCTTTGAGAGAGAAGCCAGTCACCTCCACAACCATATCTGAAACTATCCCTCTGCCAGTTGGACCCAGCATGCAACTGTAATAGAAAAGATTTTCATATATTTTTCTCACATCCTGTCTTCACTATGCCAGGGAAAGGCATGTCTCTCTTGCTGTCAAATTAAACATTGCTCTAATGCCCACATTCTCCTGCTGTAAAAGTGATAAGAGTTTGATCCTAACCGTAAACCAATACTGACAATGATCCATTAAAGGGACTGGCCTGATGTCAGGGGCCATGAACCCAAGAAGTACAAAACCACAAGCTGTAAGCAAGATCCATCACATGGCAGCTCTGTTTTATTCTACCATCATTTTCTTCACCTATGCCCAGGAAAAGTGGTTTCCAGCTACACTTAGTCTTCAATTACAGCCTGGTATCCACTCTTCTTATGTGATCCAGGGGCCCAGAACACCACAAAATCACTATTCAGCATGAAGTGTGCTTAGGAGTATCTAAAATGACCAGGGAGGGTAGATGACTACTGACAAGCACTTTTTGATGGCTTGGGTTTGGGGCATAGATGTCAATTGTTAAGAACTAGACACTTCCTATGGATCTAAAGCCACAGTCTGTGACCAAGTATGATCTCGGCAACTTTCAACACTTTGGGGACCAGGTCCAAAAAGAACAGGTTCATAAGCTTCTGGGTCCAGCTAAGATCACTAGCTGAGTAAGAGTGAACCTACTGCAGACACATGATGGAGCAGTCCTCTTTTCCTCCCAAGGCAGGTGACTGCTTGGATGCTGCAGAGCACCAGCTGTAGTCCTTAGTGTTAGCAATAGGGAAATCTGCTGCCTCCCTGGGGCCAGGGTAAGAGATGTGGCTGAACAACTTCCCAAACTGGTAAGGTCCTTTGACTATTACCTACCATTGTTTTTTAATGCTGGCAGGGAAGAGATAGAAAAAAGTACTATTAAGCAAATCAAAAAGGATTTCAGAGCGTTGGGGCAATTAGTCAATGGCTCAGGTGCTCAAGTGGTTTCCTCCATCCTTTCAGTAGTGGGCAGGAATACAGAATGGAACAGGCAGGCCCAACTAATCAACACATGGCTACGTGACTGGCGTCATCGATAGAACTTCGGGGTTTTCAGCGATGGGATAGTCAGTTCTTCAGCAGGTCTCCTGACACCTGATAGAATGCACCTCTCACAGAAGGGGAAAATGGTGTTTGCTCAGTGGCTTACAAGGCTGATTGATGGGGCTTTAAACTAGATCGGAAGGGGGAACGGGACAGTAACAGGCCACTCAGTGATGAGCAGCAGGATGGCACACCAAAGCTTGAGGAGGTGCATGACAGTCAGATTCCTCAGGCTGCGCCACGAGGTGAAGGGCACAATCAACCACACCTGAGGTGCTTCTATGCTAATGAGCACAGCATGAGGAAAAAAGCAAGATGAACTACAAGCCTTGGCCTGGTCCCAGGGGTACGATACCTCATGGGATTAGTGAACCTGGTGGGATGAATCCTGTGACTGGTGTGCCATGATGGACAGCTACAGGCTATCCAGAAGGGATAGGCAGGGTAGGAGAGGTGGCGGGGTGGCACTGCATGTAGCGGAAAGTTTGGAACACATGGACCTGGCAGTTGGTGATGGCAAAGTTGAGAGCCTCTGCGTAAGGAGTAAGGGTCAGACAAACAAAGCAGATGTTGTCATGGGTGTCTGCTATAGGCCACCCAGCCAGATGGAATAGAATATAGGAGGATCTAAGTTCAAAAAGAGCTTTGGAGATGTCTAATCCAAACATCTGGTCAAAACAGGGCTAACTGCAAAGTCAGATTAGGTTCCTCATCCAGTTGACTTTTGGAAGTCCCCAAGGATGGAAATTCCGTTACTTCTTAGGTACCTGTTCTGTACGTAAGAACCCCCACTGTCATTTTTTCCCTAGACATAGTCAATTTCCCTTGCTGCCTCTGAGAAAAGTCTGCCTGTATTCTCCCCACATCTGTCTTTGATGCAGTGGAAGACAAATCAGATCCCCTCTTTGACTTTTCTTCTCCAGGCTAAACAAATCTAGCTCCCTCAGCATCTCCTCAGCCCACCTCTATCCCTTTACAGCCCTCTATCTTAGTGGCAAATGTTATTTTTCCACTGTACTATCTACAAAGTATTTGCCTTTTTTTGTTTGTTTGTATTTAAAAGTTGTGGTTTCTATGCTGCAGCGGTGGCTAAAACACAAAAGCACTGTTGGAGAGAGTTTGCTGGAACACACTCCTACCATTTTCCCCCTCATGTGATACACTATCAACAGAAGCAGGCACTCGTATAAGACTGCCCAGATCTGCTAATAAAATATTTTCATCACCCTGGCATTGATATACAGAGAAAACCACTGTGATAAAAAAGGTACACAGAATTAAGTTGCCTCACTTATATTGTGTTACTTGAGCTACTGTAACTGATCACATACATGCAGATAGCAAAAAGTGAATGGGAGAAAAAAATGTTAAGATGAATATTAAAGAAAGACATAGGAATAGCTAGGGGTCATATGAGTCTGCAAGAAAACAAAGGGGTCAGTGTGCGCTATGGAGCTGTTGGCATAGGTTCTTTGCAGACTTTGGCAAGCTGTGCTAAAATTCTGTCACATTTGGAGTATCTTAAAATTTTTGTGTTTTAATGAAAGCCAAAGGTACTCTGTTGCTTGGGAAGAGCTTTCTGGTTTGAAGTACGGAATTATTTTGGATAAGGTAGTGGAGAAAATAAAGCTTTTGAGATGTTGAAGAACTGCACAGTCCAACCTTTTTCTCCTGGTCCTGTGAAAGGTATTCTTCAGCCAGATATGAACATATGCATGGAAATGTTAGAAAATCCAAATGTCAATCCAGAGCGCCACCTATCACATTGGTAACAAAGAAAAGGCTCCTACCTGATAGTCTGGCTTGGTGAAGTAGTCTAGGCTTGCAATATGATCCAGAAAAAGGTGGAACTCTGAAGGCATGTGTTTTAGCAGCATTCGGTGTTCATACTTTTCTTTTATCATGCCAACCTGCTCCTGGAAAAAATGAAAATATCTCACAGTCAAGAATCTCTTCTATTGCTTCATATTCATATAGTCTTATCGTTCCTGGAACATGGCCTCTTCTTAGATCCAGTGTTGTGTCTACACACTTGTCCTGTTTGGTGGCCCTAGCAAAGTGAGGCTGATCGCTGTAGGCAAAGGTCGACAGGGAATCCTGAGTCACAAATACTCTTCAGAAGCTGTCTCTTTAGCAGAGTATTTCCAAGACAACACAAACAGTTAGCTTTATTCTTTTTACCTTTCCACTTGCAACTTCCGTTTGGCATGGCAAAGCATTATCCTCTGGCCTTTCTAAAGGCTTGTTTATTTGTCAAAAGGACACCTCAGCCATTCAATTTTTGTTGTCTGCTTTGCTAGAACAAAGTAAAAGTTGCTTGATCAATTATGGTTAACAACATGCATAAGAAAATGTCTAGGTATTCCAAATAAACTCTACAGCGTGTGTCAGACGAACACACAAAAGCGGGTTAGTATCTTGCAGGAAGACCTGATGAAAAGTAGGCTCTGGCTTTACTCCAGAAAAAAAGCTACACTGAGCTGCAGGAGGAATAATAAAAGTCATAAAAATAAAAATGTAGCACCCTGTCTTAAGCACAGACACTAGGTTTCCTACCTTATCTTTGATCTTTCGCCATGGAAGCTGTCCCACCGCAAACTCCACCAACATGTAAAAGAGGGACCACAGATCATCATGTCTACCCATTTCCTGGAGAAAAAAGAGACACAGACTGAGGAGCAAAGTTTCATGCTGCTCAGTAGTCCAGGTGTGCTCTCCAGCTGAGCTACGTCATTTTGAAAAACAGGAAGATAAATTATACTTCCCATTCAGTGATTAAAGAAGCCATATTAAAGACTAAAGATGCAAAATCAAGCATTTATTTAACTTGGCAATGTCAATACAGTCACCCGAATACCCTCATTTGTCTTCCTTTTTGTGAATATATTAGGAAAGAGCACAAATTTTCCATAGGACTCTTCCTCACTGATTATACAGGAGTGGTATATTTATTAATGGTATGTTGAATAACCTAGATAAAGAAAAAACACCAAACTGTGTATAGAAAGTATTTTTTATTATTATTTTTAAGCTAAATATAATTCAGACTCTTTTCACAAGGCAGCATTTACTCAAAAGCTTTTGCAAAACACTCATCACCAAATAGTAGAACAATTTACAGATTTATAACACTTCCACATACCACTCTCCTCCTGACTCAGCAACTGGGAACCTGAAACATGGGGATTAAGGCTGAAATGGTCAAAGCACATGAACTAATTTTTAGTGTTCAACATCTAATGTCTAGAGCATGATTTCTCAGAATAGCATGCATTATACAACAATTATTGTGTCTTAATACACCTTCAGCTGATGACAGCTACAGTTGACACTATTCAGGTCTTCCAGAAATTATACTTCAGGTTTCTCAGTGTCTCCCAGGGAACAGAATGAATTCATGGTGGCATTCAACTGCCCTTCCCACATCACACTTTGCACTTTCTGCAGACAATAATTTCTTTCCCTAAAAAAACTGAAACTTCCTCGTGTGTCCCATATCATCCTACAGACTCATTCCAAATAAGGCCAGAAACCTGGAGGACTTATAGTTCCCATCTGCCAAGCACTTGGCAGCAGGACCAGAGGACTTACGGTTTACTGTCTACACGGGAACATTACTGTAATAGGACAAATGAGTGTTTTGAGAAGAATGTTGAATGAGACTTCTGGAAGCATTTAGAATGAAAAGGGCCAGACACTACTATCTTTTCAGGGATAAATAAACCTAGCTTTCACTATGTGATTCTTTACCTGACAGTCTGATGTTAATAACTACAATTCCAGGTGGAGAATGGATTTGGGGACCTGGCACTTGGTAATTCGCAGTCAAGTTCTTCTAGAAACTAGCAGGAAGCAGCCTAGCACTGTAAGAGTCTGTTTCCACCCAATTTCCACTTTAGTGTTTTTGTTTTCCCCTTAAAACTTAAAAAGTGCCCAACAATTATGATTATTAAGGCTGCCAGCTAGAGGGGATCAAATAAATTAATCATAATTTTGATTTTACAGTCAAGAGCCTTAACCATCAAATGGAATAAATCTAATATACTAACTTCTGTAGGTAACAAACCAGAACTCACACCTCGTACTCCTCTGGTCTTGAAAAGAGGCTTCTGTGGAGAAATAACCTTGTTGTTAACTCCTTATAACCCAAAAATACTCACTCGGTTTTTGTGTGCATTCACTGAAGCGTAGCGGACCGTTCCTCGAAAACCAGCAACATTGCGAGGCTGAAGGGAGACAACAGAAAATCTCAGAGACAGAGCAGATTGCTAAATCCCCTATGCAGCTAACTCCTGAGATCTTCTCGTCTATATCGTTATTTCCTATGTAACCAAGGCAGGCAGCTAAACAGACAGCATTCTCCAATTCTGCATTTTTAGAAAAGCTTATTTTTCAGAGAGGGCAAGGTAGTTACAGTGATAGGACAGCGTAGTAGTAGTCTAGGCATAGAGCTAAGAACATTATCCAAGATCATATTTTCCTTTTTAAAATACAGGTCAAGGGAAAAGCTAGTAAAGAAGTGCAAGTACAAAACTGAGTCATGACTAATATCAGCAAAGCAAAGCCCGAAGGCAGCCTGGTCCCAGATAGGATCGGGGATCCTTTAGTATGACACAAGGCTGATGACCATATGCATGTGCTGACACTGCCTGTCAACATCCTCTGTAAGACTTAAACAAATTAAGAATCTCTGACTTTCAGAGTTCTTGCTTTTTTTTTCCAGATTCTTCCCAGTATATCTTAAACCATGTATCTTTATTTTCTCTTTCTCTGATTCTCTTGTTCTTCATGTCCTTGGGAAATGAAGGCTTGATATATTAATAGTAGCTTTGGGAAGAAGGCAGTCCTCCTGTGACTATTCCTTCGAGCTGAAGGCTTTCTCTGTTCTGGGGGCTGAGTAACACTTCCAACTCTTCCCACTGCTGCCTCCAGAAGAACATTAGGCCATGTGAGTTAACCTACTGAAGATATCATTGTTCTGAAAAAGAATGCATTTAAATAATGACATCCACCAAATTCTTTCAACTTAGAAGCACCAGAGTTAACATCAGCGCTTTCAAAATTCATGTAGCAAAACCAAGCTCAGGCCCTGACATCTTCCATCATAAGGCTAAGCCTGGGCAAAGAACTAAACTTACTCACTAGTAAGATCCTACACTTGTAGAAATTTGAGCACATTAATAACAACTGTAATTGGGTAACTTGTCCTACTTAGGTCAGTTGATTCATATTTGTTATTTCAGCTGTGCCTATGCTTGCAGAACTAAGCCTAAAACTCCGGACTTTTATTCTAGGTCACCCTTCTGTCAGTTTAAATACATACAATTCAGTTTCTTCCTTTTGGATACATGGAAGTTGCTCTGAGTTTCAATACTCTCAGAGAGAATAAAACTTTAAGAGTTTTTTTAAACAAATTCACCAACATCATGCCACTAACACACACCTGAATGGTGCATAATGCAGCTCTTAAGTTACAGTGACTCCAAGCAAAAAAAGCTACAAGTCTATCTTACAGCTCTTTTACATTAATCAAATACTCCACAAGGAGAACACGTATACATGTCCTATGCAGTCAATGCAGCACTTAAGCTTGCAGTACACCAGCTTGAGCTAGCAGCAGGTAATAGCTGAGATATTATGTTAATGATCATGTACCTCCCTCATCCCAGAACATACATTTAGGATTACCATTGACAAATGACTGCAAAGTATTTTTCAGAATTCCAGTAAATTCACCGACGTAAGCTCCTGAAAAGCAGAATACTGGCCACTAGAACACATCTGTTGGAATGAGACATCACCATAAATGTCTTCTACATATTCAAAAGCAAGCGGACATTCCTGTTTTCCTATATGAATGGAAGCTAGTGTTTTTGGATACTTTACACGAGCCATGCTGGTTTCAATATGGTTGGCAATGTCTCTGAAAATCTTTTTAGATCAATACTTACTATTTCTGGCAGACAGGCTGTCTTTAGAGTCTTTAATAATATCTATTCTGAAACCAGCTCCAGGCAGCTTGCAAATGTATTCCCCTCCTCTTTCAGAAGCAAAACAAAAGCCTAGCCATGTTTTAATGCTGCATCTGTCCCACAGCCATCAGCCATCATAGAACAGTTCACCACGCCAGTCCTGCAGCTGAACCCAAAGGGCTCTCTCTCCAGTCCCCTCTCATGTGGTACCTCAGTGAAGGGAGATCACGGCAGCTGATCAAGACTTCGCAATTGTTTTGACAGCACATTTATAGTTTTGAACAAAATAGGCAGATGCTAACTGTGTTAATAGCATATTTTTTCTCATAAAGGTTTCCCCTCTTTTTTACCATATTTGACTTCCCTGTCAGTCATAATGCATTTAGCCATGTCTTTTGACTGTGTCACTGATCACTACAATCAAATCTTTCTGTGGCTGTGGAGATAGCGTGTTTTTCATCCAAGCAAACAGCTCCTGCCTGGGCATTTATCACAGCACATGCTGTATATCCAGCTGTTACTGACTTTTCTTCTGAATTCAACAGTATTAATTTTCCAAATTATTTATTTACAGACTTCATTTCTTCCAGTTAATAAATTTCATCCCACCACTGCACTGCCCAGCAGTGGAAAAAAGCCTGGATAAAGCATCCTTGCTGTCCAGACCAGTCATATTTGACACAGAACTGAAACTGTAAGAGTTAGGAGCTTCAGACTATGGAATCACATATAATCAAATTGATTTGAACCCCAAAAAGGGATTAGAAGGTAATAAGCTAGCAAGCTGAAATACAATTTTAAATCATGCATGATTTATTTTTTAATTTTTCCACATCAGTATTACTATCAAAAATGTTATTCAGGATAAAGTATATCTCTTTCTGCATTCAGATTGTGTCTACCATAAAGCTGAAGTAATTTATTACACAGACCTGTCAGGGGGATGTCAGAGACATGAAGTATATTGCATTGTGTTAGAAGCTTGGTTTAAAGTGAGTTTTAGCTTGGGATAATGTGTTAGAATGTGTTAGCAAAAATTATACTCTTTCTTTCAAATATATTAGCAATATAGACGACCTCATGGACCTAAGAATTAGGTAACAGAATCCTGTACAAAGTGGATACATTGTTCCAAACTGTATTCTTTTGCACTCATCTGGTTTTCATCATTCTGCAGTTCAAACACCCGTGATCATTTGTATTTTAAGAGCAAATGGTGTGTCTGTCTTTCCTGTATATGCTCCGTTTTATTTCAGAAGTGCTTGTATTTCCTCATTAATCTGAATCCCTGCTCCTTACACTACATTCATACTTAGAGATTAAAATTTTTCCTCTTGCCTCACTGGTCCACAGATTGATAGTTTGGATGTCCTGGTTTCCAGCTTCCTTCCTAGAAACTAATATTTGGATGCGAGTACTTTCTTCCTGCTGTTTTTTATGCCTATGGTACACTCATGGAACATGACTGCTGGTTCCTGCCCAACCTTTTGGAAGTCTATGCAAACACCTCATGAGATCCACCACCTTTGCCCCTGGCAGGCCTACTATCGTACAGGTCACTAACCTACCTCTCTTGGAAACAGGAAAAAGAGTTCCAGCAGAAAATGAAAAGAAAGTGCAGATCAAAGAAAAAGTGGTGGTAAGGGGAGGGAAAAAATGCCACAGATTTTAGAAAGCACTTGGAGATATATCTTGTATTGAAATGACTTGCTGGAAAAATTGTGATAAGAAGGAAAAGTGAAAGGAAGCTTTAACTAAACTAAAAGGAAGTATCTCTGGGACTTCTAGGAATTTCCTGCTTGTACCAGTAAGGTTCATGAGGGAGATGCAAGGATATGCATCTCGACCTGTTCTGTGGAGACAAATTCTGCACCTCTTATATGTGCTTTGACTTGCTAATTTAAACAGTAGCACTTTGTAGTATCATTAATGACAGCAGCATATTTTATCCCAATGTGGAGTCAGAAATGGACAGAGGAAGCTGGAGCCAAAAATGTAAGATGAGAGAACTCCCCTCCTCTTGTCTCTGAAACCACAAAAGTGACAAAATCACAGTCTCTGGCACCACTCAAATGTCTGCCAACCCTCAGGCAGAATCCCAGGTGTAATTCAAACTTCCATATATAAAAAAACCACAAAACAAAGTGATAACCCAAAAGCATGGTGATGGCTCACTCACAACTCAGAGCAGAGATGGTTACGAGCAGCAGATGGGAAGCCAACGCATCAAACACAGCCTCAAAAGAAGAGCCCAAAAGAACTGTAAAACAGAGAGAAACCCAAAGAAAAACATGATAAAAACAAAACCAAAACAAAAAACAACAATAAAATGAGAAAAAAAAAAAGGCAAATTAATTAAAAACCAATTCAATATTGTAACCCTACAGAAACACGGGTCTCTTGTTTAGCTGTTGCCATCTCAGCATCTTTCTGAGGGCTGTTGGCCTATGCTGAATTTAGCTTCATTTAGACACAAAAGTCTGAGTGAGCCTGTGTGGTTTGTGAGTGCTCTGTAAAGTGGTGTGAGGGGTCCCTCTAGAGACTAACTTCCCCCTGCTTACATATCACACTTCATAGTATAAAAAACAAAGTCGAGAGCACAGAGGCATAAAAATTAACTACAGGTCAGTAGTATGGTTCTACCACAATTTTCCTTCCTAAAATGATCTGACACACCTCCCTTCCTCCCCCATTCAAACTGAGCTAATAACCAGCAAGAAGATTTGCTCTTTCTCATCTTTTGCCCTCTTCACCCAGACCAAATTCTAAGATTAGCACTTAAGTTTCTAAAAATGCACAGAGATGTCCCCTTTCCCGTTTGAAGTGTCAGGAGTTCCCACCCAAGATACGTGGCTTTTTTTGCAACCACCACCTTGCTTTCTCACCAGCAATCTCCATGCAATCACTGGCTTGCCATCTTTACAGGATTCATAGCTGCCAATTTCAGGCATCGCCCCCTTCCCTGAGGATCGCTGCAGTGCTCCACCTACGAATAGCAGGGTCTCCGCTGTCTGTGCTGGGATGCAGCATGGTGGTTTGCAAGAGGAGGAGAATGAAAGTCCATGCTGCTTTTAGGCCATGCGAATGGTCACTGTATCTGAGGATGTAAACTGCACAGTATGGAAACATGAGGGCCACCTGGGCCAGAGGCAAGAGCTAATATTATAATATAATATATAACCTTAAAACTCAATTCAGCAAACTGAGGAAAGACCTCATCTGAGAGACACTTATTCCAACAGAAATCAACTTATCAAAAGCAATCAACCCAACAGACTCTCTTATTTGACTTTCAGTATTCCTCTTCCCCAAAAAAGTGCAAGTTCTAAGAATTTTGGCTATTTTGCACAAAATTTAATTTTGAGAAAGTTACTTAATAGTCCTCTACTATTCTTTCCAAAGCAAAAGACTCAAAGGAGACAAGTTAAAATGCCATCTTTCCTTCTTTACTTTAGGAGAATTCAAAATTTCCCGTGGATTTTAACATCTGAAAAGACCAAGGTAATAATTTCATCTTTCTGAATAGCATGTGCCAACTGTCTCATCATGTGATTCCTTTGCTAGAACTTGTTCTGGAGATGAGGATGCCTTTCTCACATTTGAAACGGGGCTAAGAATGAGCATTTTTAAAATCAAAAGCTTACTCCAGCTGTAATCCTATTATTCAATTATCATTTGATTTTTAACAAGAGAATTTTGGCCTCTGAGCTGCACTTGTTTCTTAAATGCATTGTCCCATAGGAGAATATCCACATGGAAAGCATGAGGAGTGCCGAGTAAGAAAGATAAGTTTTTCATGTGCTGCAAGGCAGAGCAGGGAAAATGTTTTGGAGAGCATTATAGAGCGTTAGTCACATCTGATTTGGGATTTACAGCTCACAATGCTTTCCCTGAGTCAGATGGAGAAGATGGTCCTTTTCTGCCAAAAGGAAGAAGACACAAGATAGACGTGGTGATCACTGGGATACAGCAGAGCTAAGTTCAAATCTCTCTGCCCCTTGGACAGACATGAAAACCACACCTCCCTCCTTTCAGAGTGCACCTTCACCCTTAAGTCACAGTGTGCTTTGAGAAGCAAGTCTAAGAACATCCATGTTGGAAAGGATCCCTTTTGCACAGAATAATTTAATATTTATTACCAAGAGAGAGAAAGCATATGACAGGCATTCCGTAACCTGGCAGCAAATGCACTTACCTGTTGGAGGGGAGACTTGATCTGCAATCCAACTCAACGTTCACTTGCTCAGGCAGTGAAGTCCCTGTTCCCCCATCACCAGACATAGTAATAGTTTGCTGTTCCTCTGTAGTCCAGTAGGAAGAATAATCAGAGCTCCAAGTGGAACAGCATCAACCAGAAGGAATGACACATTCTGGAGTACCATATCCCCCCCTGCAGCTAGGTAATAAAGGCACTCAGAAATGCAAAATGGGATCTCAGTTCCCTGCAGGCAGATTTGGGATCTGAGCCTGAGTTGTCCTTCCTTTTCCCTCACCCCTGTAGGATAAGACCTCTAACCAGAGAGCTGCTACATAAAATAAAATCACAAACAACCTGATGCAGATGATCTGAGGTCACCCTCACTGAACCAGAGCTTCCAGGGTAGGAAAGGAAAGAAGCAGCAAGTTATAACAGGAAGACCATTCATAAGGAAGAGAACACCAGTTCTTTGTTTTACCTTCATTTTTCAAATGTTTCTAACCAGATTTTATATTTACCTATTTTCCTGCTCCTGGGCTAGTTTGCCTGCATGAAATAACAAACTGAAGCAACTGCAAAATTCTCAGAGGAGAAGGCTTAAAAAGTTTAGCACCCTAAAGCAAGCTCACTTAATAGTAGATGGGAGAGATGGCCTACACCCACAATTGCTGCTAGCATCGTACTATGACCTGTAACACAAAGAGAAAGGCTCTTTGCAAGAACAAGGCCAACAGATATGTAGCTCACCTCAGCTCACCAAGTTTTCTCTCAAGTGTGCCATGAGAACTCTGAAAAGCCACACTCATTTCATCAAGGGTCACAACTATGATCTCTGATTTGTCTTGCATTCTTTTCCCAATGACTTCTAGTGTTTGAGCACCTTCTTGAAAGGTGTCGAGTATCAAACCCGTGTTTTCACGAAGCTATTCTTGGTCAACAGCTGGCTGAACATGAGCCACCAATGTGGCCAGGTGGCCAGAAAGGCCAACAGTATCCTGGTGTGCATCAAGAATAGTGTGGCCAGCAGGACCAGGGCATTGATCATCCCCTGTACTCAGCGCTGGTGAAGCTGCACATCAAATACTGCATTCAGTTTTGGACCCCTCACTACAAGAAGGACATTGTGGTATTGGAGAGAGTGCAGAGAAGGGCAACAAAACTGGTGAAGGGTCTGGAGTACAAATCTTACAAAAAGCAGCTGAGGGAACTGGTGCTGTTTAGCCTGGAGAATAGGAGGCTGAGGGGAGACCTTATTGCTCTACCTGAAAGGCGGCTGTAGCATGGAGGGTGTTGGTCTCTTCTCCCAAGTAGCAAGTGACAGGATGAGAGGAAATGGCCTCAAGTTGCACCTGGGGAGGATTAGATTGAATATTAAGAAAAATTTATTCATGGAAAGGGCTTTTAAGCAATGGAACAGGCTGCCCAGGGAAGTGGATGAGTTGGGAGGTGTTGAAACACCTGGAGGTGTTGAAAAGACGTATAGGTGATGTTCTTAGGGACATGGTTTAGTGTCAGAGTTAGATTAATGATAGGACTCGATGATCTTGAGGGTTTCTTCCAACCAAAATGATTCTATGATTCTATTCCACAACACCAAGGTCTCACCAGTGATACCTGTCAGCTCAGAGGCCACTGTCATGTATGTGAAATTAGAACTGCCCTCCCCCAGCCACACACCATGAGCATCACCTTTTACCTACACAGAATTTCACCTGCTAGTTTATATGCCCTCCCGTGGAGGGGTTTTGATAGATAAAGATTTGTTGCTGAATTAGTCAGGCTCAAAGGAATCTCAAGGCTTCTTAGAGAAGCTGAGAACAGAATCTGCTGTGAGAGAGAGGGGCATTCCTCAATCACCGGGGTCCTGGCGTGGCGTGAATCATTGGACATATCATCAGTGAGACTCCAGCGCATGGACAGCCCACGACACTCGTTTAGCGAATCCATGCTTGGAGCGTGGATGCGTGATTAGAATATAGTTACGTATATAAGGAGACTTGTTTCTGTAATAAATGGCTTTAGCGTGATTCACATTGAATCGACTTGTTTTGCTGAGTCCTTATTTTGTTTCTACAAATGGTGACCCTGACGTGATACTCTGAACGGCGTACCACTGAGGTCGGGGAAAAGCCTGGAGCGGCCCAGCCGGAGGCGGATCAGCTGGACTGAAGACCGGGCGGAGGTCTTCTTTTTTGAAGAAGTCACCGTAAAGGGTGAGTGGCTGGGAGCGGGAGGAGGGAAGAGTGAAGTTATGGGGCAAAATATATCCTCGAGGAAGAAGCTATAGTTAAACTCCTCCTACCTATTCTCTCTATGAGAGGACTTAAATAGGAAGAAAGTAACATATGTAGACTATTAATTCGGTATAGAATTAATGGCTACCCAAGAGAAAACGAGAAGGCTTTTAAACGTTAACTTTGGGACGATAAAAGGCAGAAATTATGGAATAAGGTCAGCAATGGAGATGATAAAGAAACTAAATCACTAGCGACTACTTGGAAGCTTATATTGTCCACTTTAAAAGAACTTAAGGCCGAACGGGCTGCCGTTACTGGAATTTTTACAGCGTTACAGCCTGATAAGAACTCTAAAAATAACTGTGAAGCTTACCCAGTTCGTGTTTTTGATCCCCTTCCTGCCCCAACCCCTGTTGTGCCATCGGCACCCCCAATGATACAGCAGTCTGGGGCGGGGGGAGGAAAATCACTCGGCAGATGGGCCCCCATACCATCACACGACCCTGAAGAGACTAAGCAGTTCAAGGAACTGGAGTCAGATAATTTGTCAAAAGAACTGGTGAAAGCTGAGAATGCTAAAGTCGTAAATAAGTCTAATATCAGTCCTTTTACTGATTCCTGTCCGCCTTTACCGCCTTCTACCCCTCTAACTCCTACGCCAGAGAAGAAGCAGTCGCTGGATAAGAACTGGGCAAAAAAACTGTGTGAAAAATCAGATCAGCTATTAGCGAGTGAATCCAACAGTCAGCAACGCGATCATGCTGATCGTGACGGGAAAGGGGATTCGTTGAAAGGGGCAGGTATCCCAGAACTCCTGGAAGAGACACTAATTGACACACCACAGCTACAGACACGATAAGTTTCTGAAATCCTGAGGCAGTCAACAGATCTTGCATATCAAGCTATGAGAAAGTTGTCTGAAACCAACAAAGCAGCCAAATCATTTGCAACTATTAATCAGGGTCCCAATGAGAATTACACGCAATTTATTGACCACCTTCAAGAGGCCATCAGTAAGCAGGTCGAAAACGTAGAAGCTAAGGAAGCACTAGTGTTGAGATTAGCAGTAGAGAATGCTAATGTTTGCTATCAACATGTTATTTGCAAGTTTTACAGTACATATTATGTGCTCCTGTGTATTGCCTCTCTGAAAATCAAGCAGCTTGTCAGGAATGTGAGTTAATTGTTTTACTAGTTGTTTTTAAGTGTGCTGTAAAACCTTCTCCCCGCTTTTCCCATTCACGCTGTTCCCTGTGCCTCCCCCCCGCCGCCTCCTTCCCTCCCTCTTCTCAAGGTTTTTACTTGCAAGATGGGGTCAGGAATAATTGTTTTCAGTTGCGTTCCTAAAAAATCAGTATTGGGAGGTGTTTTAAAACTTAGGAAAGCACTCGGAATTATAAGGAAGGAAGATCTTGTTAAATATTGAAATCAGTGTTGGCTGCTGTATAAGTTAAATGATTGGGAAAAGTGTCGGGAGAATAGAATCTTGTTGCGATTAATGTTGTTTTTGAGGCCAGAAGAGCAGGACAAAACAAATCTCATCATTAAATCATTTCAGACAGTTTTACAGATGGGGCGATTTGAACTTCAACAAGCTGAGAGAGTTAACTGATAACATGCAGGTCACAGTAAACTTGCTGAAGTCTGCAGGATGCTTTCCTTATTAACCTGTTTTCTTTGTGGGTATCTGTTTAAGCATGTTGCAATTTTGGTAGGTCTGTGCTATATGGTACGATAAGTTCCCAGTCTGTTAAATCATGAGAATCCGTTGACTCAAAATGTGCATTTTGTGATAATACAGAAGATCATGAGTAATTTAGTTCTTTACTGCGTGAATGTGATGGTAAAATTTTGTGTGTAGTAGCTGTTATCTTTCTCTCCAGCATGCTACCTTTGTTCCACCGTTCAGACTTGCGCAACTCTGTGACAGGCTGTGTATCATCTCGGTGTGGTGGATTTGGCTTTTCCATACGCACACCATGTAAAGAATCCTGGTTTTGGTATAACAGCTGTAGCGCACCAGATGAGACACTGAATACAACACAAAAACAAAACAAAGAACAAACAAAAAAACACACAAAAAAAAAAAAAAAAAAAGCCTTGCCCAGTGCAGCTCGCTGTGGCTGCGGGGGGGCGGGTGCCGACTGGGCTCCCGCACGCACTGACTTTTTTTGTCAGGGACACCCAGAGGTACCTCCGCCTGGCTGAGCAGTAAGCGGCCCAAAGGTGCAATGCAAAAATTGAGATATTGTCTTAAATTAGTGTGACTGTGATCCATCTGCATATTTGAACTGGGTATTTGGTTTTCACATCTGAGCTCAGTATTTTAGTTTGCATATTCATATTTGGTACCAAAAGAATCTTGTTTGGGGAGATAATTACAAAATGGGAACCGGTTCCACTGCTAAAATTCCACCTTGCTCCCCCTTAGGATGCATCCTTACACATTAGAGTAATTGCTTATATTGTTAGACAAGCATTTAAATTGCTAAAATGCTATGATAGATGTGAATTTGGAAAAGGTTGTATTTAAAAGTTGCTAGAGTATTAACTGATTTAGATTTAGGAAAATAGAATAATGGATTGATGTTTATTATACTGGTTTATACTGTTTTTTGACATCTCTAAATTGTAAAAGGTAGATGGAGCTGAGGAATGTAACTATTGCTGAGCTACTTGAAATTGCATATAAAGTGTATTATGGCTGGAATGAAATGGAAAACAAAACACCAAAACATCCCAGGCCTGTGTGCAGCCCATTGTAACTGAGAAGTTTCCCAGAGCCTCCTACTTCGTACCAGCTGCGTGACCTTGGTTATATCTAAAACTGCAGCAGGAAGAGAAAGAAAAAACAACTGGAAAAACCTGGCTGCCTGCTTTTAAAGCAGTGAAAGGGGGGTTCTCTCTCCCCCGCACTGCAGCGATGTAATACTGAATGGAGCAGTCCGAGGGTGAAGTTTAAAGGCATCCTTAGCCGACCCATAGTTCTAATGAAACTGGGAAATTAAACCAAAAATTTGTTGATAGACTTATTCTGTGGTAATTAATTGTAAGAGACTTCTTAGTAAATTCACCATGCTAGTTTTTGAGGTCATGGGAGAGAATGAAAGAAAGGCCGTTTTTTGAGACCAACAGAATGCCAAATTTGGAACAAAGTTTTAATACATGAATTCTTATAGTTGCCAGAAAGTCCTATGCCTCTCTTAGGTTAAGATTTGTTAAGTAAATTGTAAGCTCAAATAACGTTTTCTGAGAATTCTGTTTAGTTGCATGGCCTACAAGAAGCTGCTGGGATGGTGCAGATCTGCTTGCTGCAAGTGAGAAATCTCCAAGGAAATTTCAAATGCTGTATTTCCACTAATATTAACAGCCAATGTTTCGATAAAGCATTAGCAAGCAGGTGGTGTACCTTCTGTGAAGAATGGCAATTTGAACAATCAGCAGGAGATTCAAAAGGGTTGGTGTCACCATCAAAATTTTGGTTTTTTTGACCATGGGGCAAGCTCCGTGGTACCTAGTCTCCTCAAATCAGATGGGCTTCATCCTTCTAGGGAGAGCAAGAGGACTATAGCCCATAAATTGGCAGGGCTGATCAGGAGGGCTTTAAACTAGGTTTGAAGGGGGAAGGGATTGAAACTGGGCTCTCCAAAGATCAGCCTAAGGATGGAAAGCCCGAATTAAGAGGGAAATCAGCAGCCCACTTGAAGTGCATGTACACTAATGCACGCAGTACGGGCAACAAACAAGAGGAGCTGGAAGCCATCGTGCAGCAGGAAAGCTATGACACAGTTGCCATCACAGAAACATGGTGGAATGACTCATATGACTGGAGTGCTGCTATGTGTGGCTACAAGCTCTTCAGAAAAGATAGGCAGGGTAGGAGAGGTGGAGGGGTGGCTTTATATGTTAGAGAGTCACTCGACTCTGTTAAACTTGAGGTCAGCAGTGACAAGGTTGAGTGCCTGTGGACCAGAATCAGGGGGAAGTCCAACAAGGCTGACATCCTCGTGGGTGTCTGTTATAGACCGCCCAACCAGGACGATGAAGGAGATGAATTATTCTACAAGCAGCTGGCAGATGTCTCAAAATCGATGGCCCTTGTTCTTGTGGGTGACTTTAACCTGCGGGATATCTGCTGGGAGCTCAATACTGCACAGAAGAGGCAGTCTAGGAAGTTCCTAGAGTGTATAGGGGACAATTTCCTTCATCAGCTGGTAAATGAGCCCACCAGGGGCAAGACCCCGCTAGACCTACTGTTTACAAACAGAGAAGGGCTGGTGGGAGATGTAGTGGTTGGAGGCCGCCTAGGGCATAGCGACCATGAAAAAATAGAATTTTCAATACTCAGAGATGCAGGGAGAACCATTAACAAAACCTCTACGCTGGACTTCCGGAGGGCAGATTTTTGCCTATTCAGAAGTCTAGTTCAGAGCATACCCTGGGAAACAATGCTCAAAAACAAGGGGGCCCAGGAGGGTTGGACATGCTTCAAGCAGGAGTTTTTGAGTGCACAGGAACAGGCTATACCAGTGTGCCGAAAGGCTAGCCGGCGGGGAAGACAACCGGCTTGGCTAAACAGGGAGATTCTGAATGAAATCAGAAATAAAAAGAGACTTTACCGACTGTGGAAAAAAGGGCTGGCTACTTATGAAGAATTTATGGAAATAGCTAGATCATGCAGAAAAAATATCAGGGAAACAAAAGTGCAATTTGAAGTTAATTTGGCCAATTCTGTCAGGGATAATAAGAAGTCCTTCTTCAAATATGTTAATAACAAAAGGAGGGCCAAGGAAAACCTCCATTCTCTGTTGGACTCTGAGGGAAATATAGTTAACAAAGATGAGGAGAAAGCTGAGGTACTTAATACCTACTTTGCCTCATTTTTTACCAGTAAGACAGGTGGCCCTCAGGACAACTCATCTCTGGAGGTGGTTGACAGAGATAGGAAACCAAATAGGCCCCTTGTATTCCAGGAGGAAATGGTGATTTACCGAGCCATCTGGATCCTCACAAGTCTATGGGACCAGATGAGATCCATCCTAGGGTAATGAGGGAGCTAGCAGAAGAACTTGCCAAGCTGCTCTCCATCATCTTCCAACAGTCCTGGCTCACTGGGGAGGTCCTGTATGATTGGAAATTGGCCAATGTTACCCCAGTCCACAAAAAGGGCTGCAGAGCTGACCCTGGCAACTACAGGCCTGTCAGCCTGACCTCAGTGCCTGGCAGGGTTATGGAGCAGGTCATCCTGAATGGAATCACACAGCACCTTCAGGATGGACAAGGGATCAGACCCAGCCAGCATGGGTTTAGGAGGGGCAGGTCCTGTCTGACCAACCTGATCTCCTTTTACGATCAGGTGACTCACCTGGTGGATGAGGGGAAAGCCGTGGATGTCGTCTGTCTGGACTTCAGCAAGGCCTTTGACACTGTCTCCCATAATATACTCTTGCAAAAGCTGGTAGCCCATGGCTTGGACAAGTGTACTCTACGCTGGGTTAAGAACTGGCTGGAGGGCCGGGCCCAGAGAGTGCTGGTGAATGGGGCTGCATCTAGCTGGCGGCCAGTCACTAGTGGTGTTCCCCAGGGGTCAGTGTTGGGTCCAGTCCTGTTTAACATGTTTTTGGCGATTTAGATGAGGGAATTGAGACCATCATCAGCAAATTTGCTGATGACACCAAGTTGGGAGGGAGTGTCGACCTGCTGGAAGGCAGGAGGGCTCTGCAAAGGGATCTGGATAGACTGGAAAAATGTGCTGATTCCGATGGGATGAAGTTCAACAAGACCAAGTGCTGGGTGCTGCACTTTGGTCACAACAACCCCCTGCAGCGCTACAGGCTGGGCGCAGAGTGGCTGGAGAGCAGTCAGACAGAAAGGGACCTGGGGGTACTAATTGACAGGAAGCTCAACATGAGCCAACAGTGTGCCCAGGTTGCCAAGAAGGCCAATGGTATCCTGTCCTGTATCAAAAATAGCGTGGTCAGCAGGACAAGGGAAGTGATCCTTCCCCCGTACTCTGCATTGGTGAGGCCACACCTGGAGTATTGTGTTCAGTTCTGGGCCCCTCAGTTCAGGAAAGACATTGAAGTGCTGGAGCGGGTCCAGAGAAGAGCAACACGACTGGTGAAGGGACTTGAACATAAGACCTATGGGGAGAGGCTGAGGGAGCTGGGGTTGTTTAGTCTGGAGAAGAGGGGGCTTAGAGGTGACCTCATCACTCTCTATAACTATCTGAAGGGAAGTTATAGCCAGGTGGGGATTGGTCTCTTCTCCCAGGCAGTCAGCAATAGGACAAGGGGGCATGGGCTTAAACTCTGCCAGGGGAAATTTAGGCTGGATATTAGAAAGAAATTCTTTACAGAGAGAGTGGTCAGGCATTGGAATGGCCTGCCCAGGAAGGTAGTGGACTCGCCGTCCCTGGAGGTTTTTAAACTGAGATTGGACATGGCACTTAGTGCCATGATCTAGTAAACGGACTAGAGTTGGACCAAGGGTTGGACTCGATGATCTCTGAGGTCTTTTCCAACCCAGTTGATTCCATGATTCTGTGATTCTGTGATATTATGATCAGATAGTCAATGCATAGATAAGGTAAAACTATGAGATATCTCTTCCATAGTAATCTAAGTTTAGCAACTGATAAAGTTTTAGAAGGGATATTAAGGTTAAGCTATTGATCTTTTAAATAGGTTAAGATAACTTTTAAAATATTAATTCAATTATTAGTATATGCTGATGGTATTAAGTATATTACTCTATAAACTGCGCAGTTATAGATATTTAGGAGGTTAAGAGAAAATATTGTATTAACTTGTCTGGTTATTTTGAATCTATCAAAATAGTGTGTTGATAAGGTTGTTATAATGGAATTAAGGTTTTAAGAATAGGCAGGTAGTTGTTTCATCTTAGTAAGTAAGGTTTAACTGCATTATATGTAATTGTAATTATGTTGTTAATCACGTGTTCTGTGTTGCAGTATATTTCAAAAATGATTCGCCATGCGGTTGATGGGGCCTGACTAATTCAAGAAAAAGAAAGGGGGAAGTGTGGAGGGGTTTTGATAGATAAAGATTTGTTGCTGAATTAGTCAGGCTCAAAGGAATCTCAAGGCCTCTTAGAGAAGCTGAGAACAGAATCTGCTGTGAGAGAGAGGGGCATTCCTCAATCACCGGGGTCCTGGCGTGGCGTGAATCATTGGACGTATCATCAGTGAGACTCCAGCGCACGGACAGCCCACGATACTCATTTAGCGAATCCATGCTTGGAGTGTGGACGCGTGATTAGAATATAGTTACGTATATACGGAGACTTGTTTCTGTAATAAATGGCTTTAGCGCGATTCACATTGAATCGACTTGTTTTGCTGAGTCCTTATTTCGTTCCTACACCCTCCCTATTTTCTATAGCTGTCCTTACCTTTTCCACAGCACACTCTGTCCCATGGGTGCTATTTAGACCAGTCTCTGACCTGCACCTACGCGTTGTATTACTCTTCCCAGTGACTACTTGTGGCAGCAAGTGATGCTTCATGAATAAATATATCCCTTTATTGGTCTAAATTTATCACCTTTTTCACTGAGTATCTTGTTCCTTCGTAACCAGGAAGAACAAGAGGCTCTCTCATTCACTTCTCAAGACTTCATAGTCTTTTGCAGAATTTTATAAAATTCCTTCCATTCATCTTCTTGCTCAGGTTTTCATCACAATCTTTTCGATCCCTCTTCATGTGAGTTTGTCATCACTGTCTTCTTAGCACTGTTTACACCTGTAATACTTTCTTTGAAACTGGATGGGTGGTATCGTATGCACCATCAACTATTATCTCATCTAGATTTCACAGAATCACAGAATCACAGAATGTTAGGGATTGGAAGGGACCTCAAAAGATCATCTAGTCCAATCCCCCTGCCAGAGCAGGAACACCTAGATGAGGTGACACAGGAAGGTGTCCAGGCAGGTTTTGAATGTCTCCAGAGTAGGAGACTCCACAACCTCTCTGGGCAGCCTGTTCCAGTGTCTGTCACCCTCACTGAGAAGAAGTTTCTTCTCAAATTTAAGCGGAACCTTTTGTGTTCCAGTTTGTACCCATTACCCCTTGTCCTATCATCTGTATAAAGGCATTAAAAAAGGGTTTGTAGCTGTCATCATCCTATTCCATATGGACCATAAAAATTACATCACCAGATCAATGCATTCCATCTGGTAACCTGCCTCCAGTACTGAAGAAGGTGCTTCTAGATATCCTGCAGTAGGGTACATGTAGTTGGGCAGATGTAGCTCCCATGCATTCTGTTTAATCTGGTATGTGCAGTGCTCATTTTTAAAAGCTAATAGTGTTGGTTCAGACCCCACACACTAGAATAAATACTTGAAACTCTCTTAAAGAACAAAATCAGTAGAAATGTGGCTAGCTGGAATGTTGTTAGGAAAAGTCTACACAGCTTTTCTAAGGGAAAGTAGTATATCACCAACAGTGTTCTCTGCAGCATTTGTGCATAAAGACAAGGGCAACATGGTCAATACAATACACCTGAATTTTCAAAAACATCAGCCCATGAGAAAGTCCAAACTTCAAATTACACTGCAAAAGACAATGCAGCTCTCACATTTGAGTGGTGGCAATTACACTTGTCCTCTGAAGAGGCAACAAACTTTTAAAGACCTGCACACATCAAGAGCTTTATGATAAAACCTGGTCAAAAGTTGTGTTTTCAGTTTCCTCTCTCCTGTTAAACTATTTGTCATATCATGAGACAAGAAAGTTTTGAGATCAGCCTAATTCAGAACCTGATTTCCTTTAGATCAAAGTTTAACTGTGAGACTCTCAGTGTTTAAAAAAAACTTTGGCATGAAAAGCATGAAAATGTCGATTTAATTTTTTCCTCTATTTATGGTATTTATAAGCAGCACAGTAAACAGATAACTAACAGAGCTGTAGCAGCTCTGACAGCAGTTAGCAAAACAAAGGTCTGAAGTGGCCCAGAAATTTTGCCCAGGACAGCATGGGCCTGACTGAGGCTGCAATGATGGTGGTGATGGGTCACCAGGCCTGGTCCCCAGCAGGGGCTGACGCAACTGTCTTTAGCACAGAGGAGGCCCCAACCCAGAAAAGCCCCAAAGGAAAGATGTGGCCATGCATATGGGCTTCAGAGACCACCTTGTGCCTCTGCAGTGGCTTCATTTTTAAGAGAAGTACTCTGGTTGAGGTGGGGAGTTGGCAAGTGAAGGAGCTGTGGTGAAGTGGGAAAGGAAGTGAGCAGACTGTGTAGAGGTTGTTTCAAAAAGATGGACACAATTTGAAACCACTGTATCTCTGCAACCACAAACCACCCATGAATGACACACTGCCTCAGCGTTGGATGGGTCACATGAGACCACAAGATTTGGCACTACACTCTTGGCCCCCAAGATCCCCAGACTTTATACCCTGTGACTTTTTCTAGTGAGGATACATCAAAGACCACTTTGAAATTGGGTCCATCTTTTTGAAACACCCTGTAGTAACAGGGATGGTGAACAGAATCTTCACAAAGCCTTTGAAAGTGAAGATCATGAACCCTGCAATGCAAGTGAAAAGGGACAACTAGTAGTTATCCTAAAAGGAGCAACAGAGGAGGGAAGCCAGCAGCAGAAGGGAGGTTCCTGGCTCCACACACAGGTCTGCAGTTGCAGAATAAATCTAGTAACCTGGGAACTGGTGAGGAGGAAAAAGACCTGTCAGGGAAGCCAGCTGAGTCTGTACCAAATGTCCATATCAAGAAGCAAAGGTGAGTGATGGTCACTGAAGACTCATTCCTGCAGGAAATGGAAGCCCCATCTACTGGCCAGACTTGATGTCTCAAGAGCTTTGTGGCTTGTTGGGGGCCTGGATATGAGACGATAAGGACAGATTGCCAAGGTTTGTATGGCCCTCTGATTACCAGCTCTGCATGGGAGCATCAAAAGCACCCGTTTTTTAAGAGATGACCTTGAGTATTATAAGAATTACCACAGATCTGGGGACATGGGGGCCCAGATGCTACTCTCCTAAATCCTGCCAGTGAGTGGGAAAGCCTTAGGTGGATGCATCCTGCAAGTCAGCACTTAGCTATCAAAGACAGCCTTTGGCTTCTATGACCATTTCCTCTTTGAGGAAAAAGGACTGTTGATAAAAGAAGGGACCCATCTGACAGAGTGGCAAAAGCAACTTCGTGAAGGCTTTGCATCTAGGCTTGCTAACCTAGTGAGTAGGGCTTAAAGTAGGCACAATGAGAGAAGATCACCATAACCTGAAGAGAAATGGAAGAACAGAGGCCGCAAGGAGGTGCCCCAGGAGAGGATGACAGAAGCTCTCAGCCTCCCCTGGGAAAGCAGCACAACTGGTGGTCCACCTCAAGTGCCTGTCCACAAACACCTACACATGGAAAACAAATGGGAGTTGTTACTAGTACATGTACCACTGCAAAACTATGATCTCACTGGGATTATACAGACTTGGTGGGACAGCTTGAGTGCTGCAGGGAAGGGAAAGTAGGACTGGGAAGGCAAGGAGGTGTGTTTGGACAGGAGTGGCTTGAATGTATAAAGCTCTCTTTGGAGCAGGTGTTGAGACAGTCACTACTGATGGGTAAGTGATCAGAAGCACCTAACACAGGTAGCATAATGGTAAGCATTTGCTACTGACTACTTGATCAAAAAGAAAAAGTAGATGAAGCCTTCTTTAGACAACTGGAGGAAGCCTTGCAATTGCAAGCAACGGTACTCATAGGGGGCTTGAATAACTCTTGTGTCTGCCTGGAGAGGCAATATGGCAGGGTGAAGCTATCCAGGAGTTTTCTGATGAGCACTGAGCAGAACCAGCAAAAAAAAGAAATGAAGGTTCAGAGTCACAAAAAAATGGACAACACTGAGCAGGAGCACAGTTTCTTCTCTCCAGCACTAGATCCTCCACCCAAAGTTTGGAAGTCTCAGATTCCTGCATTCTCACCTGACAGCAGAGTACCACAAACACCGCGTATTTAAGCCACAGGTAGAATGGCAGCAGGCATATTGAGATCTCTCTCATAGAAGCTTTACAGCTGTGCACAAAATTAAGACATATTCCCTAGAAAAGGAACCTCAGGAGTCTCACAGCCCTGAAGATTGCCCTGTTTACTCTGACTAAGTAATTTTTTCACTCTCTGTTTCAGTAGATACCAAGTATTGAGCACCAAAAGATGTTGCTAAGGGTAATGGACCAGGAATACTTGGTGAATTATAACTGACAGTACTCCCTTGAGAAATGGGAAATCTCAGGTCAGACATACCCTGATGAATACAGATCACAGATCTTAACCAGTATTTGCCACCTTGCAAACAGGTTAGAGTGAGGTTTGGAGGGGCAGGGAGAAGCAGTAAAGAAATCTGCATCTCCTCTAGGAGTTTTGTCAAACTGCCTGTATTTTCCTTCATTTCCCTGTTCTCGCAAGTGTTTGAAAACAAAACCATCTGGAAACATTCATTTTTTGTTTTGCACTGGCAGTCCATCCTGTTTATCATAATAGCCAGAGTCCCTCCTGCTAGCCAGGATGTTGACTCTGATTCAAATGCCAGAAATACTGATGGTAGCCAAAGTAATAAACTTCAGACTGGCCCTAAGCAGTTATTCACACACAATGGACACCAAATGTCTACCTGACTGATGCACATCTGCTCTACCTGTTCAAAAAAGTAACTATCAAAGACTGACTCCTACAACCTGAGAGAAAGAGCAAGTAGTGACACTGTTGAGAACAGCTGAGTTCCCCTGATTACTAACAGAGGGAAAAATTGTTGCTGATGCTTCCTTACACACTTTATAGCTCCAACCGTCTTCTGTCTTTGTAGTGCAATCTGAGTTCCTACAGACTGTTATCCAGAAGATTTTGCAACAACTGCCAAGGGTAAAGTGGTAGAGGGGTGAGACTGTTCCCAGGAAAGCGAATCTGTGCAACAACTTTTCTCCAAAGAGTAGCATTTGTACTAGTATTAGCATCCCACATAAGGTACATCAGCTTTCTTTTCCTAGAAGCAGAGAATAAATTCAGATTCAGAATACGTTTGGATTTAGTTAAGCCAAGTGGCCCATAACTTTACAAATGCTGAGCAGTCAAGCTGAACTGTCAAGTAGCTATTCTCTGTAAATACATACAAACAAAATACATGGTACTAATCACAAGCTTAGAAGAGTAAAAGCTCCCTAGGTAAAAGCTACTGTGGTAGCCCTTGAAAGAGGGTCTGGAAAGTCAGAGTGGTGACAGCTGAGGATGAAGAAACTAATGCTCCATGAAGATTATGGAGAGTAGAAATGATCCCACCTCAAAGCTTTAATCAAACTCTAGAAAATCAGAATGAGACCTTTCAAGTGACAGCCTATGCTATCTGCCTACTAAGGAGGTCCTTGCCTTTTCATATAAAAGAAAAAATCATACTGTGTGGGATCACACATACATAAAATCAGTGCCAACACAGTCTCCAGAGGATTTTGCTCCACCGAATCACTGGCTTTTCCCTTTTTCAAAATAGAAAAGTGACCATAAATAAGAAAGCAAAAGCTAAGTTAAAAAAACAACAACAACAAAAAAAAAAAAAACACACAAAAAACCCCACAAACAAACAAAACACAAAAAACACCCAAAAAAAACCAACCAACCAACCAACAACAAACAAACAAAAACCACACACACATAAAAAAAAAAAACATCACCACCACCAACAAAACCACAGCATCCTAAAGACCAGGGCCATTATCTGTGTTACTAGCAAGTCATTCAGAGTTTTTCTGAAAAGGCAACAAGCAAGACTGAGGTTATGAATTTCAGAGGATGTGAAAACAGCAAATACTTTTTACAGTATTATACATAAATTATGACAATGCTTCTGCAACTGTAGGAAAGTGCACAGTACATGCTTAAGCAGAAAATGTCTGTAAATAAATGTATACAACTGAAAGCAAAATTCAGACATGCTTCCAGAAAAAGAGAAAGTGAGTTCCTTCCCCTGCCTATCTTGTGTATTATACCTCAGACCACATCACAAAACAGCTAGGCTCAAGATGACCATTGGAACTGTATTTTTCATGGATGAAGGAACCGAAAGAGAATGGAGAAAGAAGAATCTGCCTTACTGGCTTTAAATAACCTTTTTGGTGAAATAAAATATAAAGTTTTTCATTTAAAAAAACAACAACAACAACAATAACAACAGCAACAAAAAAAAAACACCTCATTTCACTTGTCTTTATACCACACTTCAACCCCATCGCCTTCCTAATTCTTGGTGCATGATTTGGGCAGCAATCACACCACGCTTCTCCAGGCAAATGTCTCAGTCTGCTAAGTGGGACTCAACAGTGGTATCAGGTAGCAGGGACACAACATAATCCAATAGCCTGGTGACTGTAACATAATGTCAAAAGCAATTGAAGTAATTTTTGCCAGAAACCTTCACTACCTGAACCATGGCATGGGAGAATAGGGTATTGGGCATATGAGACTACTCCATATGATCCTCCCGCATCCCAAACAAACCGAGACTTTTTACCATGTTCAGCAGAGCATACTCCCACCCCTCTGGGGATCCTCAGATGTTTTTTCAGGAAAATATTATGTGTTATTATTCCTTCCATGACATCCATCTGTGTCAAGCAAGCAACCATTCACCGGAATGACCAGAATTAAGACTGACCTTCTCATAGTCATGCATCCTAACAAAGACTCACCTCACCCACACCAACCCAAGCAGGACACAGCTTGTGAGACACAGCTGAAGAATATTTTGTTCTGAAAAATACTAAGGCTGGACGTAGTGCTGTTTCCAAAAACAGAGCCTGGGAGTACTCTCTAAGGATGGAGCAAAGTAAAAGCAAACTTTAAATTCGTACGAAAAAGGAACTAAAGAGAGGATCCAAAAGAAGGAACATCTGGAAAAATGAATTTATTTCATTTTAAAGAAAGAATAGTATTCAAACAACAGGACTTGAAATGCACACTTAAAACATAATTGCTTCACTGAAGCAATTATTTAATTTTGCAGAAATCCAAATGCCAGGTTCAATCCATAATGAGCTTGAATTCTGACTGCAGGAAAAGGAAACGAGTGGGGCTGCATTTCGAAAAGGGCAATATGAAGAAGGGTTATCACCAAACTAAACAGCATTGACAAGGAAGACCAGTACACAGTGTGTGTCTTTTTAAATGCAAGATGCAGACACAACCTGTGGAGCTGCTTCCATCTACAGCTAAAAAGAAAAGGCTTGCAATGTCCAACTGAAAAGACTTATAAAAAAAAGGAAAAAATAGAAGAAAAATCCAGCAGCTATGTTCATCTGCTAAAGACACAAAATCTGCTCACCGATCTTTGCTTTCTTCCCACTCTCCAACGATAATCTGCACTGCAGAGACTTCGAATCTAGCTCTCACACTGTTAACATTTCTCGTGACAGCAATTATCTTGCAGATGGAAAAGATGTGCGGACCAAAATGTGTAAGCCTATGATGATAAACATACGATCGTCTAAGCCCTCCTTGCTTGCTCTGGGTTCCAAAAGAAGTCTAGAAATGCTCTGACCAAGAGCATCGAAAGCTTAACGTGTCCTTATGAGTGATCCCAGATAACACAGTGCTGGTAGAAGGACTGAATATTACATGTCATATAGTGCCTGTTATGTCTCCTGCTCTTACCTGCCCTCCAAGCAGGCCTGCTGAAATAATCCTACCAAGAAACCTGGACAGGGGGCAATATACACAAAAACAAAGCCAGGCAAGGGTGAGAACAGCATTACAGGTTGCAGTTCACAGTAAGCTCAGCATCAAAGACCAGATCAGCTTCCAACTTGTAGCACTTTATTCATATAAAGCTTTAAGAATGCACCAACCTCGTTCCCCAGATTCCAGAGAACTGAACTAGACCAGTCCTCTAGAACTACAGAGCTTACATGGCCAGCACTGGGCTCAGCTTCTTTGCTCAGCCGTAATGTACTCAGTAAGTATTCCAAGCCTGTGGAAAACAGGATTATCCTAAAGGCAAAAAGAAAAAAAAGCAAAAAAAAAGCCACACACTTTCACACCTTCTCAGACCAAAGCAAACCTTCTTTCTTAGATTCCCAACTCAGTTGAAGCCACCTGTTGCTTCTCACCTTGCAGAAAATGCAGTCCAAAATAATGACCAAACAGAACAACCACAACACGAGCAAAAATCACAAAACCTTTCCATGCCTAAGCAGTTGCAGAAGTGAAAAAAAATTACATAAAATTTACTTACTGGCCGAACTTCACCAGTAGTGTTGGTATACTGACGGGCCAGACCAAAGTCTAACATGTAACACTTCCTGTATGTTGAAGGTAAGCGGCCCATGGCAAAATTGGACTAGACAGAGAAAGAATTAAAGAAAGAAAGCAACAAAGAAAGGAAGAAAGAAAAAAGTCAGTTTGATACCAGCAACTTGGGTAAGCGTGGCCATTTGTTAACAAAACCTTGTCATGTAGCCCCACATGCCTCTAGTGGAAACATAAGTCAAAAAGCAGCATCTTAAGATGCATCCTAAACATCATGATTAGAGAATCACTGCCATTTTAATAAGTTCACTTTGCAGGTAAGTGACTGTGGAGTCTCAAAATAACTAAAATTCACATTAGCTTAGCTACATTTCAGCTGCTATAAGAAAGAATGACACTTAACACTACTAGCTTTGCAGTGAGAGCTCCATCACCTGCAAAACAGGCTAGAGTTATTGTAGACAAAAGTTTCTGTTCACAGTTCAGCTGCTAGTATGCAGTATTCTGCCCTAACTCCCAGAATTTCCATCCACTGTATTGCATTACCTAAATTAATCTGAACACTCAGACATCCAAAGCACACTGGATTTGCTTCTTAGTTAATAAACTGACACAAACAGAGCAGCTCTCTTTTAACGCCCATGTTGAAGTTATATACCTTACCATAATGGACAGCTGCTAAAGGATTTGTGGCCAGTCGCATTAGTGACTGATTTTCAGCTGAATCTGATCAGCCAAAATCAGCTGATTTTAAAAGCAGCAAATTATTTTGCTGGAAGGAAGATGGTCTCAGGGATGGTGTAGCAACAAGTGTTCAGCTGCAGGAAAAAGACTGGATCTTATAGTGAGACTTGGAATTATCATGCCTCACCTAGGCAGATGACAAACACAGTGTGTTTCTGAAACTGGAAACTGTGCTCCATTTTTTTTTGCAATTCCTCAGAAAAGAATAAGAGGATTATTTAACTCAGTCAAATACATTAAATAGCATTTATTCGAGTGATGTGTCATAGAGCATGGCATCCTTTCTGAACCCCTTTTATATTAATAATTGGTTGAACCCCAAATGGTTGTTCAAAATAAGATTGCTTTGGCAGGTACAAGTATGACTGACAGCTACTAACTCACCATGGAGTAGCCTCTTCTGATAAAAACTAGCTTGCACTTAAAGGAATGACAATATGACCACTCTCAGTGGGAGTGTGCAAAGAGGCCTAAATGCCTCCACTGAGATCTGCCCATATTCAGGCTGTCTTTATTGACTCAAGCAGAACAGACAGACATACAACTAAAAGCAAAATTTCCAAAACAACATACAGGTTTGATGTCACGATGCAGGAATCCCACAGAGTGAATGGCTTCTATTGATTCCAGAATCTGTTTGCCTAATCGCAGCGTTGTGCTCAGCGTGAAAGTCCCTCGAGGCTGACTCCTTCTGAGATCTGCAAGATTTCGGCCCTGAAACAATCAATAAAACACTTAAACCATCATACTAAAGCATAGCATTTCACAGCTGCAAGTTCTAACACGCATTCCCAAAAAAGCAGAAATGCAAATCAGGCAGGTGCTCACCTTATGTCTGTTTTATTTCTTGTATATGATCTTCCAATACTTCATTTTAACTTTTAAGTGATGTATTTGCTGATAAGAAGGTACAAGACTGTTATCTTGGGAAGTCAGCTGATGTACTGTTTAGGAAATAGGCTTGGCATAGACAGCAGTGCCTCAGCCTGTATGAGCCCAGCATCTCCTTACTGTTAAACCCAGACCATAAATTAATAGAAGCAGATTTAAGAACAACTTTTGACTGTTCTCTGCGCCATCTAAAAATTAAAGCAGTACAAATATAAGTGGGTCATGAAGCCACTATGAAGCTCACAGAAGCAGTTTCATCAAAAACTCCCTAGCTCACAACTGTGTGACTCAAGCTCAAGTCAGCATGGTTGTTGCAACAGCACCATGGAAAAAGTTGTCTATCAAGAGAATCATACCCAAAATCAGGAGAGGAGGATTTTTCCATTGACTTAAAAATATTTACTAAAAAAAATGGTAATCTACTTACAGTTAATTAAATTTCTGGGGGGGGGAAAAAATCTGCCAGCTGCGCATGAAAATAAAGACAATTTAGAAAACACAAAAAAAAAGAGGACAGACTAAATACCAGAAGAATCACAGTGTTATTTGATCTCTGTCATCTCAGTTTCGTCTATACCTCTTTAGATTTGTAAAGAGAAAGAAGGTGTTAAAATGAGTATATTCTATAGCAGACTATCCCTCTAATCCACAGAACTAACGCATTTATCAACTAATCAGAAACATTAGGAATAAGAGTCCACTTACAGAGAACATGCATCAAGAGCAAAAGCTATAGGAACATGCTAGTTATCACTATGTTATAGAATCTCTTAATTCTGCTTCTGCAAAGACATATATGCTTATAATACAAGTCCAGGTGTATTCAAACAAAATTCACAACAGAAGATACATAAAACATTCCAAACATTTGATGAGAAAACAGAGATTGATTTCCAAACTAGTGGAATTCCATCTATTCATCCATCCATCCATTTTCAGTTCTCCATTTACAGACACTACAGTACTACTGTAACTGGCTCTTGCTCTTTTAGCATATGACTCAAATTGGCTTGACCTATGTTTCACTTCAGGACTTTAGTCGCTTCTCTTTTTTAATTTTTGTGACAGTTTACTAGAGGCAGCACAGACTTGCCATTGCTATCCTGAAAGATGCAAGATACTGAATTGACAGCAGATCTTCCTTTCCACTGTAAAGTGTTTCCTTGGGCACCAACTCTCTTACCCAATGGTAAAAGGGAAAGGCAGATGTTTTTTTCAGAGCTGCACACTGAAATATACCATAATTTTGCCCAGCTAGTTTGGGAGCCTATCCAGAAACAACCCAAAGCACGTGAATATCCAGTACTACCCCCAGGGAAAGAGAGAAAATTAGCATTATTTTCCAAACAAACACCATCAGGCTGGCTATGAAACAGAGCAGATGCAGTGAGTTGCAAAGCTTAGAGTTGAAGCCCCAGTCCCAGTGACTGAAGAGAAAGAGAAAATTGCAGTACCCAATAGTCACATGATAAACCATGTTTCAGCAGACCTTGAAGCTGAATTAAAATTTTAGCCTGAAGAGTGATGATGCAAAACTAGTTAATGCTTTAAGTATCAAAGTCTTCATTTGCAAATAGTGAAATGATTTTTAGCTCTGCCTACTCTACGAGCTCAGCTACGTAGTCAAGAACATGACAGAAAGTAAGAGATTCTGTGCAGAGAAGTTTTTTTCTAAGGAACAGTCATCTTCATCAGGCACATTAAGGACAGGACTGGGGGTTAGAAGCCCTGTTGTTCCATGAGCTCCAAATTAGCTCATTCAAGAACCATATTCACACCCACACTGCAGCAATAGCCAGGGCTGGTTAGAGAACAAAAGCTTTTTTTCTATCCATAACAGCAGTCAGGATGCCAAGCATCAGGAATTTACTGGTTTTATATATCAGCCTTGCAAATCGGAAGTGCACTTCAAAAGAATCAGAAGTTTATTTTAAAGAAGTACTGGGCTCTGCTGGTGGCTATTCTACTTCATTCACATCCACTAATTAAAAATAACCTTCCAGTTTATGCGGCAGTTTACTTCTCTTTACTTAGTGTTCCAAACTTCTCACTTTCCCTCAGCATGTCCTGTCACTCAAATTATACATAAGGAAACATGACATGTGCTGTAAGCTCTTCAGGGAAGGGTAGGCTTGTATAATCATACAGTGCTTTGCACAGTAAAGCCCTGATCATACAAGCTGCAAGAGGGATAGGACAAGTTCCCTGTCAACTCTGGTATCAGGTGCTGAAATAGGCCAGCTTTCAAGGCAACTGTGTCAAAAAGGAGCACCTTTAGTTTGAAACTATTCTCCTCAAGCCAGGGACAATCTTCCTCTCCTTAAAGGCCCTTTTTCTGTGTTTTTAACTCAGCTATCTCTTCCCACTTGTTCCCCTCCAACTCTTTCTCCTGTAACTTTATGCTGTAAAAGAAAGGTGCTTTTGTGAAAAAGAAAGCAGTTTTCATCACAGTACCACTGTATTTGGGCTCTGAAGATCTAACTATATATGTTTACTTGGTGAAGTTTCATGCTGAACCACGCAGTTGCTCTTGCAGGTCCTGCTGTTATTGTGGCTTATGTAGACACTCACGTAACACTTTAGCCGGTTGACTCTGATAGGAGCAGCTGTCTGTCCAGTAGTACAGTCACCATGTACACTCTACCTAAGGATTTAACTGTATTGAATTAATATGAGCAATTTTCAAAGAGGAGAAAACACTTTCACAGCAAAAGCCAGGCTACTGCTGAGCTTGGCAGAGACAGGTGAGCCAGAGATCACTCCCTTTCATAGAGAAGACTGTGTTGCTGATGTGACACCACTGGCTCTCACTGCACTCTGAGCTCTGATACAAGACACCTATTTTGAATGCTGCAGAGCTCAGCAGGAGGTATTTCAAACAGCTGCCACTGCTGCACAATACTGTGGATAGCTCCTGCAAGCATTCTGATTTGAGCGTTTTCCACAGAGAATTGACAGAAAGACATCTGAAACAGAAAAGCAGAGCTATGAAATACCTTAGAGATATCACAGCAACATCACCCCCTTCTCACTGTCTCCCATTCCACCCACTTTTGATGTACAAGAAAGTCTCTACACCAGTTCTTGGCCTTATTCTCTCACTGTAAGTCCTTCCCTGTGATGCCATCTCCACGGGACAGGGGAGAGAGCAGAAGCACATAACTCACCTGAAGCTGCATGACCACATAATTAAATTTTTCATTCCTTCCACAGCCAATAAATCTGCAAACATGATCCTTCCCTGAAAAGAAACAGAAACATACAGAATGGAACATAACAACCCTGTGACCACGATTTTTAGAAATATGGTTTCTGATCAAGGGTTTGTAACTGTAAGTGGCATCAAGTAGGAAGTTTTGCAGAACAGACTGACTTTGTTTATACTTCTCAGTCTTGTAGCTCCGGAGAATACTGACACTCAACAAGAAAACTGCCTGTGTCATGAGTGGAAATCAGTGTCAGTGATCCTTGAAACCACAACTGGCACAGGGCACAAATGACAGCGTGACAAAGTGCAGTGTATACTACCACTACGAGTATGGAAGACCACCACAGCCACCACCATCCCCGAACTAAACCATGGGTAGTACACATGACTCCATGGTTCCATAGGTTCACTGGCAGCAGGCTTAAGCTCATTACACCAACTTTACTCACTAAATGCTGACTTCTCCACACCACCAGAACAGTCACATATTAGCATTGCTTACCATGAAACAGCTAAACTAATGCTACATCAACATGGACAAACCCTGATTTTAATAGTAAGAAACACTTGGAAAAGAAAGATGCTTATGGAAAAACTCCATTGAAACATTAAAGCCATTTCATAATAAAATAAATAAATAAACCTGGGCAATTTCATGTCGAGTTCTGGTATAGTGTTGGAAGTACAAACTACACCTATTCGGGCCAAATCAAAACCAACCAGCCACCCAGCAATGCTCAGTCAGTCCTCTCGGTTCATTCTCCATAGTATGTAAGTGCTGCTGCAACGTCTACATTTCATCACGTGGTACCAGGCAGAATGTACCTTCAAGAAAACCCCCCAGAAACTGCAGAGGCAGCAGAGGCTGTGGTTTCAGATCCTGACCTCTAATGGATTTGGGATGGAAGGGGAAGTATGATGCATGCATTTCTCCAACAGCAAACTACTGATAACAGAGTAAAGGTTGATGCACATAAGAAAGGCAAACATTTGGTTCCTGGTGGGGTTTCTAAGCAGAAAAGAGGGTGAGTGTTGTTGCATAGCTTTGCCCTGTATTTCTTTGTAGCACTTGAGCAATGGTGATTTTAATTAGTTTTTAAGCCAACGCGTTTTGTTTCATACTTCCCAGTTTCAAAACTAAAAAAGAAAGGAAGAACATGAACATATACAGTAATCAGTAACTTCACTGCCTGTAACAGCTTTAGGGCCATGCTACTGCTCTAATTGTGTGCACTGCGGGCCTGAGGCATCAAGAACTGGTGGGGACAGCAAGACAGAACAGGGATGTGGAGAGCAGCAGGAGACAAGTGGCTTTCTCACCGGAGAACCAGTGCTTTGACCACAGCAATACATACAGCAGTGGAATATGAAGCTCCGTCCCAGGGCACTTGGTAAGAGCATCAAGAGCTTTCCCTCCAGGGCTTAGCAGCATCCCACAGCAGAACACCCACACTCTTACCACCAAGACATAACAGAGCTGCTGGCAGCCAGAACTTGAGGGGCAGAGGCCTTTGCTACCCCTTCCTCCCTTCAGAAGAACAGGCTTAAAACCAACCAACCAACCAACCCACCAACCAACCAACCAACCCTAGTATCCACCTATATCTGGTTAGATAAGCAGGAAGACTATGTGGCTGCAGATCCTTCAGGTCTCTGGCACAGACCTAAGGACATTGTGCAGTTTCAGGACTGAGTGTACAAGACCATGCTGAAATCATCAAGGAATATCAAAAGCCACCATATTTCAGGAAAAGAAATTCAGAGATCAGGAAAGTACCCTCTTCAGTACACATCAGGGCAGCCTTCATGCTCTTTCTTGATCCTTTTTTTCACATACCAAGTCCACGTTCCGTGTGTGCCCATGAGTACTGGATACCACTCGTTTATTACTATCTGCAATTTCATTATAAATTCAGCGTTGATTTTGATACACAGGCATTTGGTTTTCCGAGGGGACACTGGATGTAGCACATATCCTGGCCTGGGCATTACCAAGAAGGGACCACCAGCAAAGCCTCAACTGTCCTGCATGTCTTCCTGCCATGGGTCCCAATACGGACGGCTCTGCTGCCAATGTGAAGGCAGCCTCAAACCCAGACTTGTAGCTACAAAGCAAACATACCTGGATAACCTCAGAAAGAACCAGTTATGTTTCTTTAGAAGCTTTTAATACCCATGTGCTTCAGCAAACTGGCAATATACACAGGTCTCAGACAGCATGGATGGGCCAGTGTAGGTTCACACTCATCCCAGATCTGACTCCTTTAAGTCCATACAGAGTCACATAGACCAGCCTGGCTTACTTACAGACACACTGACAGTCCCACTTTGCTTTGTTTTGCCTTTCAGAGCACTGGGAGATGGATATTGAGGCAATAGGCAAAACAACTACTGTTTCTACAGTAAATGAGAGCTACTGTGTGGTAAAAAAAAGGTATATTACTCCATTTTTAACTTGTTTTTATTGTTTTAAATAATTGCAAAGGACTGATTGGCAGGACACCATGTGCTTTTTATGGCTGTAAAACTACAGACAAGATTATTAAAAAACAATTATCTGACAGGAAGAACCTGGCCAGCTAAATCAATCATTTCAGTGAAAGAGGAGTGGTAGTGCTGCAACAGACTCAATTGTGACTTAAGACACATTCCTGCTAATTCGTTACTGCCTCTTCTGATTTCAAGTATATTCTTGAGACTCTTTTTTTTTTTAAATCAGTTTCCTCCATAAAATTATTGTTTTCTGAATCACAAAATTTTGTATTTAAATTTTTAATTTATTATCTTAAAGAATGCATATTTAGGCTATCAATGTGTTTCTGCTTACTACAATTTTGGAAACTGATGAATCGACTGACAGTTTTTGATGACACACATCCCCAAACTGACTTGATTTTATACTGAATGCTCCTTTCTGGCCCAATATGGGCTCCTACCTGACCTGTTGGTCTTGGGAATTTAGACTCTCCCTGGAACAGCTCTCCCATGCACTATTCTGTAACACAAGCAACACCAGGAAAAGAAGAAGAAAGGGTGTGAAGGAAGACTGCCAATTCCTGAATGAAACAAAAGGAATATAAAAGAGTGTAGAGAAAGCAGGCCACATTTAGAAGTCGTATATATACAGCCAGCTGGTCATAAATAGGGATAAATGCTTGCAGCATAAACCCCTCTGGGTTTCAGAGGCTTTTACTCATTCTTCATCTAAAGGAGGCACCAGGTTACAACTGTTTGCTCTCTCAGAGGAGTTCATGCCATGCTGAAGTAGCAGATGGAGGCTTGTGGGACTATGGTGGGCCCGTGGATTCCGTGATGGAGGGCATGCGAACAGAAATTAGCGTTGAAGATATTAAGGCCTACCCATGAGAAAGATGGGAGTAAAGGAGTATCAGGAGATGTTAAGGATGTACCTGTGAGAGAGAAGGGAGTAAAAGAGTAACATTGATGACAGCAAAAATAGTTAATGAGATGCTACTGCTGTAACTTGTAACCAACAGCGAAGGGACACATGAATTGGTAAAACTGTATACAAATGCACTTGTGGCAATAAATGGCATCTACTACTTTCATCCTGGAAGAAGCTGGTCTATGTTGTTTGTCCCTCTCAACTGCGCCATCTGGTGACCCTGACGCGATCCTGTATGAAGAAGGATCTCGCATGAAAAAGAGACAGCAGTGAAGCTGTGACAGCCGAAGACGAGCTGTGGAGACAGAGCCCGGTACAGCTGATAGAGCAGCAGGGGGGAGCTGCCGAAGATCCGGATCCTTGAAAAGACACCACGCCAAGAGCTGGTGAGCTACCGTGAATGGGGGGGGTGGAACTTATGTAAAGAAGAGGGTATTATATTATCTACATGGAAATTGCCTCCGAAGAAGCAGGGTATTAGCCTTCTGGAATTGACTTAACAAAGGATGTGACTATGGGGCAAAGCACTACTGAAAGATCCAAAGAAACAACTGAACTGTTAACAACATGGCACTTGTTGGTAGAGACTTTGAGAGGATTAAAAGAGCAACGGGAACGCACAGAGACAGCGGAGATGGGTGGCTTCCCTGCACTAGATTTGAAAAAAAAAAAAGGGCAGTGTTCCAAACCCTGAACCTCCCTGTTAGTACTGATTCTCCAGCACCGTTCAAGTCCACGTTATCTGATTACTCGGATGAGGATGAGGGTCTGCAGCATTTTTTTGAAAAGTTAAATGAAAAAGGAGTATGTGTACATGTTGCCCCAAGATCAGATAAAAACCATGAAAGACTCAAGCAAAATTAGACCTATGCAATGTAACAGCTATAGATGATTTAGGACAGAACGATGGGGATTCTTTCAAATGGGCAGGTACCCCCAACTCTTGGAAGAGACACTAATTGGCACACCACAATTACAGGCATGATTGTTTTCTGAAATGCTGAGTCAGCAGACCTCGCATATCAAACTATTATAAAGGTGCCTGAAACCAAGCAGCCAAATCATGTACAACTATTAATCAGGGTCCCAATGAGTATTACATGCAATTTATTGACCATCTTCAAGAGGCCATCAATAAGCAGGTTGAAAACTCAGAAGCTAAGGACACACTGGTGTTGAAATTAGCAGTAAAGAATGCTAATGTTTGCTATCAACATGTTATCTGCGGGTTTTACAGTACATATCATGTGTTTCTGTGTATTGCCTCTCTGAAAATCAAGCAGCTTGTCAGGAATGTGAGTTAATTGTTTTACTGGTTGTTAGAATTGTTTCTTTGTGCTGTAAGTACACCATAAAACCTTCTCCCCAATTTTCCCACCCGTGCTGCAAGCAGCCCTGTGCTTCCCCCCCTCCCTCCCTCTTCTCATGGTTTTTACTTACAAGATGGGGTCGGAAAGGACTGTTTTCAGTCATGTTCCTAAGAAATTCCTAATTTAAATTGTTAAACTCTGATTCGCATTGAAAAAAATAAAACAAAACAAAACAAACAAACAAACCACACACATACAAAACAAACAAACAACAAACAAACAAACAAAACACCAAAAACGGAAACAAAACAAACCCTAAATGCTATGATGGATGTGAACTTGCTATTGTATGAGGTTGTATTTAAAAGCTGCTAGAATATGAACTGATCTGGATCTAGGAAAATGGAATAATGGATTGATGTTTAATATGCTGGGTTTTGACATCTGTCTTTTTGACATTTTAAAAGGTAAAGGAAGCTAAGGAATGCAACTATTGCTGAGCTACTTGGAATTTCATATAAAATGTACTATGGCTGGCATGAAATGGAAAAACAAAAAAGCAAAATATCCCAGGCCTGTGTTATACAGTTTGAATATAAATTTCAGGCCTGTGTCAAGCTGCAAGATAAACTCAGCTCATTGTAACCGAGGAGTTTGCCAAAGCCTCCCACTTCGTACCAGCAATTACGCCACCTGTGTGGCCTTCACTATATCAAAACTGCAGCAAGAAGAGAAAGAAAAAAAAAAAGACCTCCAGCTGGAGGTCTTGCCAATCTCAGATGGGGGCAAGAGGGAGGTTTTATTCTGTCCCCCGCCCCCAGCAATGTTATTGCTAGGGAACTGTAATACTGCATGAAGGAGTCTGAGGGTGCAATTTAAAGGCATTGCCAGTGGATCCATAGTTCTAATGAAGCTGGGAAATTAAACTTTTTTTTTTTTTAATAGATTTTTTTCTGTGGTAATTAGTTGTAAGAGACTTCTTAGTAAATTCACTGTGCTAGTTTTTGAGGTCATGGGAGAGAATGAAAGAAAGGCCGTTTTTTGAGACCAATGGAATGCCAAATTTGGAACAAAGTTTTACCATATGAATTCTTGTATTTGACAGAGAGCCCTATACCCTTACCTGGGTCAAGATTTCTTAAATAAATTATAAGCTCAAATAACGTTTTCTGATAATTCTGTTCAGTTGCATGTCCTACAAGAAGCTGCTTGGATGGTGCAGATCTGCTTGCTGCAAGTGAGAAATCTCCAAGGAAATTTCGAATGCTGTATTTCCACTCATATTAACAGCCAGTGTTTCGATAAAGCAAACACTACACTGATAGAACTGAAACAGGACTTCGATCCAGTAAGGGAAAACAATATCCAACAAATATGACAACCAAAATGGACTTAGAGACTTTGATGAATAAATTTATTACAACCTTACAGGCTGATTGCATTCTATCAGACTTGCAGATTTGTCTGTTTATAGCTATAACACAGAAACAACCTGTGGCTATTGTGGGACAGTATGATAAGATTGCTAACAGACTGATATACTGATTGTTACTCTGATCAAGAAGTGCAGGGAATTAATTTAAGTCTTAATAGGCCATGATCCTTTTGTCATATGTGTACAATTTTGAAATTTAATTTTGATTTTTTTTATTTGCTCTCTATGTCCTTGTAAATTGCACTAGCCGATTTTCTTAACAGCACAGCTTTTGGCATGCATTAATGTAAATTGCTGCAGAACCTGCAAGTCTTTAACATCAGGTCGCAGACCATACTTGTATCTGGTCTGATCCTACATACTTGCACAGTTATTGTTGGTGGTTCTGGGAAGTCTCATAAAGCTGTAGTGGTCTGGCGTGAAGATAACAACTGGCATCATTCTGTAAAAAATTATTGAAGGTTGAACCCAACTAGCAGAACTTGGCGCAGCTTTACGTTACTTAGAGCTTTTTAAGGAGGAACCTCTAAATTTGATTTGTGATTCTGAGTACGTAGTCAAGGTCCAACGCACGTATCTGATTCTGAACTGTATTTTTTTTTTTAAACAAAAAGGGGGCAGAAGTAGGGAAAACACCACAAGAACAATTGTCAAAATCATTGTATGTGATGAATCACTTATATCTACGTGGTGCAGCCCAAATTTGCCCTGTGATGAAACACTTTGCAAGTATGACGCAAAAACATGCTAAATCAGAAAGAACCTACATTAGTTATGGTCAAATCACTTCTTAATGGTCAATGGAAAGGGCCACATCAATTGATAACCTGGGGGAGAGGCTACGCTTGTGTCTTCACAGGTCAAAGGCCGCAATGGTTGCTGGCACGAAATGTGAAACCTGCCTTATCTTCCTGACAATGACTGCTGCAGCTGCTGCATTTTGGATGCCTGCACAAAGACTAACATGTAGATTACTTTAGCCAACATGACTGGCCAGGACTCTATATGACTAGCTATGGCATCTCCGGAAAACCCATTCCACACATGCTTGGCTGGCATCCCCCTTGATGACTACAGCAGCATCACATAATTGTTTCAAAATAGCGGTTGGTGCAAAGGCATTGCAACAACCTGTAATAATACCAACACAGCACTTTGGATTAATTGCCTCCTGGAAGCAGATACTGAACCACAGGAACTGGAATTGCTGGCATCTATGCCCATGGATGCTTGTATCCAGCTGGTTTGTGAAAAGTGTCAGAACAATACACAAGAACATAAATGGACAAAACTGCAAAATGTTAATGCTGCCCTTGGTGACTATAGAAATGAAACTCGATGGTGTAATGCCTCGTAGAAGAATCCAAGGGGTGTCGTTGCTAATGTGGGACAGCTGGAGCCTGTAAATTCTTTTTCACCATAAGGGTGGTCAAGCCCTGGAACAAGGGTCTAGAGAGGTTGTGGGATCTTCATCTTTGGAGATGATTCAGAACTTCACTGGAAACGGCCCAGAGCAACCTAATCTATTTCTTTCTGCTTGGAGCAATAGGTTGTACTGAAGACCTTCAGAAGTGATCCCTGCCAGCCTAAATTATGCCCTGGATCTATCCATGCCAAACACTCATTTTACCTTAAGGCCTGCCTCTCCAATCAGCAGCGACCTCTGACCTCTCTAATCACAAGTTCAGCTTAATTCCATCAATCATCAATCAAGTTTCCTTTTATTCAGGTAATTCATGAAGTATCAAAACCAATGTTGTACTGTGGCAAAGAATAACAAGAATGGCACAGCCATCCAGCAGCTCAACCCTCAAGACAACTGCACAGGAAAAGCCCAGGTGCTTAGTGACATAATTTGTTTGAGCACTTAGCACTGCCAGGTTCTCTATTGTATGTGCAGTTGTGGACATCTAGCTATACAATTGCTCTCACTAGCATTTGAAAGGTTCTTTCTCATGTTCTACATTGTAGATATAATACACATTCTACAGCTATCCTCTTTTTCATTCACCTGTTAACATTAGTATCAGGTTTATCAGCTTATCAAAGATTTCATGTTGTAGGGATATTGAATTCAGTTCTGTACAAATACTCTAAAGAAATGAAGGATCCACCAGAACTAGAAAATGAAATGAGTTATTTTTATCATTTTTTTAACTTTATTTGGAAATGGTGCCTGTGTTTTTGAACATGAAAGAAAACAAATTCCATGCTGGAAGTAAGGCTTAAATAACTACGTTATCCAGTACTAATCAATGAGGATTTCATTAACTGGGTTAACCTTGCTAGTGCTTCTGTAATATATGAATGAACTAACGGACATAAAAACAAAAGGGCAGTCACCATCTTCTAATCAAACAGCAAAAGGTAAAACTGCCTGACCTTGCACGGCATAATTTCCTCTACTTGTTTCCCAAGACCACCAAAAACTTTAAGGTAATAGAATGGTTTGGGTTGGAAGGGACCTTCAAAGCTCATCTAGTCCACCCCCCCTGCAGTGAGCAGGGATATCTTCAACCAGATCAGGTTGCTCAGAGCCCCATCCAGCCTGGCCTTGAATGTTTCCAGGGATAGGGCATCTACCTCTCTGGGCAACCCGGGACAGTGTTCCACCACCCTCATTGGAAAAAATTTCTTCCTCGTGTCTAGCCTGAATCTCCCTTCTTTTAGTCTTGAAACCTCTTGTCCTATCACTCCAGGCCCTGCTAAAAAGTCTGTCCTCATCTTTCTTACAGGCCCCTTTTAAGTACTGGAAGGCTGCAATAAAGCCTCCCTGGCACCTTCTCCAGACTGAACAACCACAACTCTCAGTCTGTCTTCGGAGTAGAGGTATTGTGGAATAATTACTGAGGGAGCAAATTACTGAAAATAATTATCAAAGGCATACTTATTGAGAATAAAGTTATATCCACATCCTCAGCCCATAAGTCAGCTGCTCAGCATGTAAGGAATCTGCTCTGCGATGCTTTCCCACCCTACCTAGCTTGAATCCTTAGATGTTCACATACTGGGGCAGCTCAGTGTGCTGGCACCAAGGAGAATGGAGGATGGAGCAGTGTGGAGATACCACAGCCAGGCTCTGTGTAGGAGGCAGGTAGAGGAACTAGATGGTACTGAGCACATAGTTGCTGTCAAGTAAAAGATAATATTCCATTCCATCCAAAATGCTAGTTGCTGAGCTAGCAGTTGTGGAGAAATTTGTCCTTTGGATGAACTTTGCTCCCTACAATCTGATTATAATAGCAAAACACACCTCCATCCCAAAAGATACCCACCTCCACCCTTGCTTGAACATGCTCTCTGAATTCTTTTAAGTCTATACCTTTAAAATCGAAGTGAGATAATTTTACACCAGTTGATAACAAAGGTTTGTATGACTACAGTCACTCAAGCTCCACATAAACGTAGAAAATAGTATAAAAGACCCTAACAATAGGGGAAAGTTAAGGAAGACATCATCACTGAGAAGTCAAGGAGACAGTATTGCAGACTTCTGGGATCGGTCAACGGTCTGAACCTATCTTTCTCCGCAGAGGGACACCTTTTGGGTAAGATTTGCACACTTGGTCATAGCAAGTGTTTTCCCAGGAAATTCAGACTTGTATTTGTTAGCACATCTGTAGCACTATATAGCCATCTTAGAATACATACATTCTTTGCCTGACCCACATCCCTCAGGACTATGAACTCCACGAGCGCATGATCACTGCAACCCAGGCTGCCTCCAATCTTGACATCGCCTATTAGCTCACTTGCATTGGTGACCATCAGGTCCAGTATTGCATCCCCCCTGGAAGGGCTGTCTATTACCTAGCTTAGGAAGTCATCCTCAATGCACTCCAGGAGTCTCTTGGATTGCCTAGAGCTCGCCATGCTACTTTTCCAGCAGATGTTGGGGTGATTGAAGTTCCCCAGCAGCACAAGAGCCTGTGAGCGCAATGCCTCCTGTAGCTGGAATAAGAAGGCTTCATCAACAGTCTCTCCCTGATCTGGCAGCCTGTAGTAGACTCCAACCACAAGGTTTCGTTTCCTCAGTGTCTGATTCATACCCATAAGCTTTCAACCTGCTTGTGGCTATTCTTCAGAGGCAGCTCTTCACAGTCTATCCATCTCTTCATGTAGAGGGCAACACCTCCACCTTTGTTTCCTTGCCTGCCCCTTTCTGATTAGCCTGTAGCCATCCATTGCCACACTCCAGTCACGGTATCCGTCCCACCAAGCTTCAGTAATGGCCACTAGGTCATAGCTTACTAGCAGCATGGTGGTTTCCAATTCCAAGATGAGCAACTGATAATAACTGCCCACAAAGGGCAAGGCAGAACAGCAAAGGAGTAAGTATTCAACACAGCCTCAAAATAAGTGTGTTTTAAATCCTCCTTCATCCATTCCATGTCCTTCCCCCATCCCGTGATGCCATGGTTGACACAAAAAATATGTGGCCCAAATGCCACTTAATTCAAACACCCATATAACTCTTCCACATGATGAAATGCAGCGCTGGGCACAGAGGCTACAGCTATATCAAGTGTATGAATCTGCCACACTGTGATAGCCTAAAAACCTGCCAAGGGTAATGTACCCTGATTTCCAGCCTTTACAGATAGGTTGGTTACACCAATCTAGCAAAATACTGTAGAAACACATAAAACATGTCTACAAAAGTAACAGAAACTGAATCACAGAGAGTTAAGGCACGACTTTAAGATGAAAAATCTAACATATAAAAAAAGAAAATACTATGACTGGCAAATGAAAAAAGACCAAGCAAGATCTCTTCTCCTCCGTTATTTCATTAGGAAAACCTTACATGTCCAACCCCCGGCAGTAAATGGGGAATAAGCAACACAGACCTGCTTCGTTATCTGCTGTAATAAAATCAGGTACTCAAAAACTACAAAACCTGTGACCAGGCTGCATCTTGAACAACTACTCAATATGCAAAAGATCTCTGCACTGCAGAATAAAACTAATCAGAGTCCTACGCAATGAGATTGGTTACACATAAAAGAAGGCATCTGAAAAGAAAATGACACACTGAAGAGAGTTCAGGAATGACTGGCTGATGAGTGAGGTCAAAAGCAAGTACATGGGGCCTCGTTGCCTCACAGCAGGGCAAAATTGCCCCCATGAATGAACAGAAAACGGTGCTCAGCACCAGAATAATCCGGCCATTTTAACTGCCAATCTGACTGTTAGGCTGCTCCAAGGAGAATCCCAGCAAAGGAAACTGAATGCCGTGCCTACATACTTATTTTGAGGAACCTGTGGACCGGGAGTCATCTGAAGTGCATGCCTCGTGAGAGATCCTTTTGCACCATCCTACTCTCACAAGCCCTCAGAATGCTTCCAGAGAGATGTATCGAGAAGTGGGTAAGGACAGGGAGGAAACTTCTGAATTCAAACAATGTGCTGCTGGGCCGCAGACAGCCCCAGTTAAGCATCTAGAGCAGACACAGTGCCTGGTTTGGCATGTAAAGATGGTTTCCACAACCCTCTCTGCAGCAGTGCAAAAGTTAGAGGAAATAATCCACTGGATATAATCAGGGATACTGGATTACTATTTCTGCAATTAAGGCTGATGTTGGAACAGCAGACTAACACTGAGATAGTGCAAGCCAAGCACCTCAAGAGCTGTGCAAGAGCTGTTCTAACAGAGGTATTGTGTGCAGAGTCCAGATAGTATTTCACAGATGATCCCTTGCCACCTGAACATTGCTCCAAAGCAAATCCAGGGCAGGAAAAATGTCACAGAGGGAGCAGGCAGGTTTCTGCCTGTCTGTATTCCAAAGGATTAGAAAAGCATTGAAGATAAAGAAAAAACATCTGCTCTTCTAGAAGCAATAGGACTCTTTCTTCCATGCATTCAATGACAGGAAATCATCCCATTTTTTCTACCCATGACTCCAAAGATCAGGAGTCTCAGAGTCCAGGTTTATAACAGCAATGAGTTTTTAAAGCAAGCTCCCATACCGCCTTAAATCATCACAATTACTCTGTGTCAGTGTTGTTCACAGAGTGACCTCAGACCATGTAAACTTTTCTGAGCAAACAGACCCAGAAGCTCCATTCCAGACGCACACCAAATCGTCCCCAAATCCTAAAGGAGGCATTTCAAACCAACAAATGGTTCCTCAGACAGGGAGATGAGATTAAAACCAACCCAAAGCAAAATCCTCAAAACACATGCTGTTTATAGTTTAAAATCCCCAAGCCATAAGTGCTGGAGATGTATAGGCCTGAGCAACTGCTTCTATCCGCTGATCTGCTGTACTATACTGCTCACTAATATACACATACCTTAGGACAGTAAAACACAGAAAACCCAGCAAAGGTTCTTCTTGCTCTCTGGGTAAGCAAGTTGCTAATTCACTTAGCGATAGAGATCTTATTTCCATTTCTTTTTTAATGTATGTAGTCAAAAGCAAAAAACTTGCAGATGCAACTAAACCAGAAACCTTCTGTGCTGGAGACAATTTGTATCTGCAAGAAGTATTTTGCCAATGTACCTTAGGCTTGGTTTCAAAATGCTTGACTGCAAAGTAGAAAAGCCCAATAGGTTAAAATTATATGCAAACGGTACAATCATATAAAAGTATCTCACTTAAAGATAACTTTACAGTAGTGATTAAGGTAATAAAATGAGGGTTTGGCACTAAAATAGTGTTCTTCTGACAAGAAGCTGTGTTCCTGCAGAAGTTCCCTTTGCAGATGTGCCAAACTATCTCTGAAACAGTTTCTGAATGTTATAGGTAAGATTTTAATACTGACTAGGGTAATTCTCTATTAGCTGTCTATAAAATATTTTTTCTTATATTTTTCATACTACTACTTTGATTTATTATCCCTATACTTACCAACACACATTTCTTATTGCTGTTCACCATGAATTTTTCATATAATTTCCACATTGTTAGTTATTGCACATTTTAGAAATAAATATGTATATAAGAATCTATTACTGCAAAAGTCTACTCTTTCGAGAGTCTTTGGACTCTCCATGACACCCAGGAGCTGGGAACTGCACAGCAGCCTTCTTCAAGAAAGGAAAATTTTCTGATCCTTCAGGTAAACTTAGTGCTGCTTACTCCTTCATCCACAGAAGGAAGAGATAAGTCAGTGATAATCAAGCACAACAGAGGTGGTGAGAAACTCCTGTAGTCAGGCCAAAAGGGTTGCTCAGGCTGATGTTGATAAACAGCAGATGTCACCTACAGCAGACAGTGGATAAACACATGGTACAGTCTCAAATAAAAGAGAGATCCATGGTTGTATGCTGTAGTGTCCACTGGTTCTACAACAAGGTACCGTTGCCTGAATGCCATAATGTGGAGAACATTTGGAAAGAAAGACTGGTTTTCAAAGGGCAACTCCTCATGGAAGAGGCCTGGCATCATGGAGGATCCCATCTGCTTGTGCTGCAATGATGATACAGGTAAAATCAGGCACTGTGGAGGGTGCAGGGCTCCTTGAGCAGCAAGGATTGTAATACATGTTGCAATACTGAGATTAGCATTCCTAATGGTACCAAAAAGAGAATGCAATTTCTCTGTTCCCCAGGCAAGCTTACCAACACTCACTGAGAAAACGGCTTTGGTTCAACAGTGCCAAAGCCCTGTCAGAAGAGGGGAGCAACAGGACAATGTAAGCCAAACAGTGCTTGACGAAGATGAAAGAAAACTGTTGTCTTGCAGTGCTGTGGTTAGAATTCACCAGATAGAGTAACGCCACACAGAATGTCTTGAGTCCTGCAAGCCCAGCCTGAACAAGGAAATACTCTACAGCAACTCTGTGGGACCAAGAGGTTTTGCTTTTCACTAAAATAGTCCAGGGACAGCAAGGAAATGAAAGAAATTTTGCTGGAAACTTTTTGGGTAAATGCCCAACAACAGGACAACCAAGAGCTTCAGCTTATCGCCCGCTTGAGCAAGAAACTCTGTAAGCTGACTTCTCAATTGTATTTCACCCAAAGGTGAAAAGGGCATCATTGCTCGTGCTTCCCAGCCCCAAGACAGTAAAAAGATTTGGAAGACTGGTCAGAAGATGATCTATGATCCTTGCAAGTCAGAAAGAACTTTCCCTTTGGCAAATACATTAATATTTAAGCAGACAAAGAAAAAACACTACAGCTAAAAAAATCAAATCAATTAAGAGCAGAACAGAATGACTCTGCAGGGCAGCTGATACTGAAGAATGTATAGGGACTCTCTAGAAGAGTCATTAACTGATTAGTTCCCCAGTTGTTCTGTGTGGACTGCCAGTGCAGTAAAGCATATTGTGAGGGACCTGCAGCTGTGTTCCTTATATGGCGTTTCCAGAAAGTGTCCCAGAAAGTCTGACTGTTGGCACCAGCCTGCAGTCCAAACTGATCAGGATCTACTGCACTGAGAGGTCAGGCTGCACCTAAATCACATCCTGACATAGGGGCTGCAGTATGGGCTAATGGCCAGCCTTCTCTATCCCAAACTCTGTGAAGCTCTAGCAAATTGCAAGATCCTGATCACAAGTTCTGAAAAGAACAGCAGCTCACCAGTCCTTTAATGTTGGTGTGATACCTAAATAGAAAACAATAAACCTGCACTATTTAAGAGGGGCTGCAATGTTGAATTCTACCAGAAAAGTACAGAGGAATTTTAGACAATATTGTTCTGTTTCTTTTCACCTGGAAAACCATTAACTGACTGTATCACCTATGGTAATACTACTAGCTTTCTCCATCTACCAACTGTTGGGATAACGTCAGCATCTCCATTTCTGAAATGTTTCCCACCTCTTCACAACAGCTCACAGTGAAAACATACACAATACATGATTCCAAACTCTCTCAACCTTATTTCTCACTTTAACTTTATCATTTAATCCAGTAAGGCATTTGGGGCTTAACCTTGAAGCAAAAAGTTAAATTCTACACAGAACAGATTGATTTGTAAAAATATGGCTAAATAATTTGTCGTTCTTAAATGAAAAATAGCTGATGGATAGCCAGTTCTGCTTCTTCTGACTTTTCTGTCCCTTAATATTTGGTAACTGCTTTGCCAAGGGACTTTCCTAATTTCACACACCACCACTCCCTCTCCCCAGTTATCAGGAACATGCTGTGTTCAACTGTGGGTGATTTTTCAAGCATTTGCTATTTTCAGCTATTTTCCAGAAATAAACACTGATGGCAAAGCATGAGTATTAGTCAAGTCTTTGCACATTTTATGGTACTAGTTCTGATTTGGTGACTTCAGGTTTTGCTTTTCAAGCATTACCTGCCCTGGATGTAACACGTATTGACAATAGCCAACATGATCGCATCATCTCTTGGTATTCTAATGATCTACCGTTCTACACATTCACACCCTCACTCAGTTTAGAGCAGTTCCAAGTGTACAACCAAATGCAAAAATCTAAATCTCTGCCTTGCTTGCCCTCACTATATTACTTTCAGACCTCAGCCACCTGCTCTGCTGTTGTCTGGGAGCTGGATATCCAGGTCTTTCACAGATCAACAGCAAGGTTTCTCCTAATGACCTGGGTTGATTTCTCCTTTGTTTTGATTGTCTTTACACAGCTCAGCCACATCTATTACAACACAGTGTATTCAAAAAAGGCCTCATCAGTCCTCATCTTAGAGGAGGTGAACTGTGGAAAACTATTTGACCTTCAAAAATATCACACTGAGTTTCACCTAGAGGTGATCTGTCACAGACATTGAGTAACCCCTGTTTTACAAGATCTGCAACAGTCTCACCCTCTAATTCAATAGTATCTCTGGAAATTTTGTGCAAGGGCAGAAGTATAGACATGGACATAGGGACACTATCTCTGAAGCATGAGCCCTGGTGATACGGATACTACTCACTGCTTCATGGGAAGGTGTTTCCTCAGCCCAAGATGGAATCCTGCAAAAAGGAACACACATGCCTTCAAAGGCCTATTACACTAGAACATGTAAACTGTTTCTGTCAATAACTGGTCATATCTTCACAAGGTAATCCATGCACAATGCTCTTCAGCAAACAGCAGATGCCTTAAAGGCAGATTTGGAAATTCCTTGTTTACATCCTCCCTTAGCAATCAGTTTTTAGTAGAAGCCCCCTCACTGTTTCTTCAGCCAGGAACAACTGCAGCAAGAATGCTCCCTTGCACTGTTTGGTGTTAAACTCTATCTCATCAGCATTGTAAAAGCCTTTGGGATACTGGCTGGCTTCTTTCACCCTATTCTACTATTTCACTCTTGATAATGACTGTCACTTTAAAGATCAGCACAGGAAGTTTAAATTTTTAGCCTTATTTATAGTTTCATCTGAGCAAACAGAAACCAGCACCCTGAGTAAGGCAAGTGCCCACTTAGTGCAATTTCTTAAGTGGAGGCAGGGTTGGACATGAGTCTAGGAAGGCTCCCATTTTGCTGTTTCCTGCTGGAGCGAATAAAGGACCCTGCACTCTGATTCAATGTGAATCACACTAGAGCCATTTATTATAGAAACAAGCCTCCTTATATATGCAACTATTCTCTGATCACGTGTGCATGCTCCAATCATGCATTCACTGATTGGATATCATCTATGTTCACGAGCTGTCCTTGTGCTGGAGTCTCACTGCTGATAGGTCCATTGATTTATGTCATGTTGAGGCCTTGTTATTGTAGAATTGCTTCTCTCCCATGGCAGGTCCTGTTTTCAGCTTTTGAGTTGGCCTTGAAATTCCTTTGGGCCTGGATGGTTCAATAACAAATCTCCATCTAACAGAAACCCCTCCACAGTTTCCCAATCCATTTGAAACCTGCTTACAAGCTTTGCCAGGTTCAGCTGCAGAAATTGATGGTCCCAGGGCTGACTTCTACACCCAAACCAATAAAAAGCTGTGTTAGTGAATACTAAGAATAGGCCTATCATTTAAATTAATACAATTCAAAACCACCACTCTCAAAACTAAAAGACCTAAAATCACTTCACACTTTACCTGCAGGACAGTCAGCTACACTAAAAATTAACTAATTGCCAGTTTCCCTATACTTCATGTTATCCACTTTTTGCACTCACCTACTAGTCCGTCAATGATTTTACTTGGAGACTGTCATGCTTACAGTACTATTGTCACGAATATCATTCCAGTCCTCTAGGAGGAAATCAGCTAACTTCATTTCTTAGTTGGCATTGTTTGCTCTGTTCCTTATTATCTCATCAGTACCACTAGACTGCACAGACCAGTGTACCAATAGTTCAGTTTACATTTCCTCATTGTTCTTAGAACCCGGTGTACAAAAATAGTCCTTGTAATTGGAACTCACTTGAGCAGGATGCTTTGCAGAATGTAATAACTTGCAAGCTGAATGACTTAATGTAACATCACATATAGATGGCAGCTGAAGAGAAAATTACAAAAACAATTGCAACTTCAGATTCTAATTCTTAACAGGCACAGTGACCTTTAGCACTTTCAAAGAGCTTTCTGCCTTACCTTGCAGCTTTTTCAGGACAGCCACTTCCATCTTGAGAACTTGCTTGGGCTGCTGGGCTGATTCCACCTTCAAGGCCACATTCTCCCGGGTCAGCAGATCCATCGCCTCATAGATCTCCCCAAAGCCACCACCACCAATCTTCTTCAACTAGGAAAGTAGAAAGAGGTTTGGTACAATGTACAAGAGAGACAACATCAAATTCACTCTCACAGAGCCAGGCACTAGCTTCTTTCCTACACAGAGAGAACAAACTCAGTGTCCAATGTGTGCTCCGCCTGAATCCCTTCACTGCACAGTTAGGCAAAAGTCCAGCTACCCACTTAACTGTGCTATGTATAAATTTCTCTGCTGTAACAACAAAGAACAAGCCTTGCAAGTGATGGCATGTTATACATTTAAAAGCAAATGATAACACCTATTACCTCAGCAATGTTCTTGCCAAAATTCAAGGAAAGAACCTTTAAGGAGATAGTAGAACCATTATCCAGACCATGGTAGATAAAAACTGGAATTCACTCTCAACAAACACATCTCTGCAGTAAAACACACACACGGCAGTTGGAACTACAGTCTTCAAGCAGTAAATTAAATGATGTTTTAATTTCATTCACAGGATTTTAAATAGAGAACAAAACATCCACTGGAATATTTTACAACATGCTTGGACCTGCTCTGGTAGTGAGGTTACTTCATGGTCACATTTCAGAGAACTACCAAGTGCATTACCTAATGACAGTTACGTACAAGCAACAAGTACAGCTCCATTGTTCCTCTTTCTCCCTTTGTTTTTTTTCTTTTTAATTTTAAAGCGCACCAAATGATGTTTTTTGTGTCTCTGAGCAAAATTAAAGACAGTTTCACAATAGAAGGATATCACTACTTGGAAATAAAAACTATTTCAACTGACATAAGCTCGTCTAAGTTTCAGAATATCTGATATGCACCTACTAAAGACAGATCATCTGCCTGTTCTAGAGTAGCCACCCACTCAAGAAAGTAAGCTGTGATCCTCTGCCTTTCCTGGAAGGTGATTCCTTCATTCTCCTTCTGCTGTGACTTGACAGCATATGCATATGCAGTTATACATCTGCACGTATAAGACAGATTCCTAACATGTTGCAAGTGTCAATGTCTATGCCAGGAAAATTCTTTTACATTTGCTTCCCTTAGGTATATTTAAAACATACTATGTTCCCCAGGAACAAATTCAGGCTTACTGCAGAGGTAGATCATGGCTCCTTTGATCTACTTAGCACTTGTTCATTGAAGGCCTCAGTGGGAAACAAGCAAAAGTCAACAGCAATAAATATAACACGATATAGCTGAGATGAAGAAGAAACATAGGCCACCCAAACATCTTGCAGGGTTTCAAATTCAAGAAATGGATCTGGGGAGAAATATTGCTGAGACAGCACAGTCGCACACAATGATCTTTTTCCATTCACTGGTCTTAACAGGGACAGTTCTGAATCTGTAGGAATGTCTAGTCGTGTACAATGCACAACCTTGATCACCTTGCTTCTAGAGGTTCTCACTGAATTAGGAGTGGTTCATTTTAGGATCAATAGAATGATCAGGAGCCTGGAAAAACTAAGAACAGACTAGGACTACCTCAGAAAAGGCAAAAGAACATGTGCAGGTTCAGGAAGAAAGGTACAGGTGTTGAGACTGCTCACCTGTGAAAACAGACAAACTGGAGGACCCATATAAGTCGATAGAGCAACAAATGCAAGATGACATGAGATCAAGATCAGCACTTCTGCAGAATCAGAAACCTGACTTTATACAGACATTCCAGCCAACAGATGCGCCTCACTGTCTAAGAGCCCTCAATATGCCTCTACTTCCTCGCATCCTTTCTCATCTTCTTATGAAAATTATTCCCTGGTATACTTTTCCCAGCACATCAGATGGTCCTATTCATCATCACCAGCACCGCCATCCTCCTTTCTTTTTCAGCAACACCCAGAAGCCATCAGCGACCATTTAATTTTCTTTTTTGCAGAGCAAGTTGTTATCTTGCAGCTCAAGGTCAGGGGCTTTCCACACAGGCATTTCCTCATTGCTTGGGTGCTCTGTTGGAGTTCACTGTCTGAAGTGAACTCAGCACAGCCTCTGCTGAACACAAAGGAGAGATGGGCATATACCACTAAGAAATTAAACAAATAATGAAACTGTTAAACACAAAATCAAGAAAGAGAAGGGAATATCTAATGAGAATCACCTAAGTGGTAATCATGAGTCACCATCCCATGCTAAGCTTCACTGCTCTGTGAATATTCTCACCCTGTTTCCTATGTTCCACCAGTCCATTTGCTGTGAAGACTGGGATACAGGCTGACAACACGAGCAGGCTTCATTCTACCTAAATGCATGAGACTATGTGTGAACTGGGTGTCCAGATTTCCATTATGACTTGTAGAGTCAGGCAAACAAGTCATTTGATCAAATGCAGGTATCTATTTGGACTTGCACACAGACAAACAAAATTTGTCAAGCTGCATCTCAGACATTATTTCAGTCCTTTCAGCACCCCACCAACAGTCACATGACCATACAGCTTATTGTAGTGCTTCTTTCATATTCTAAGAGGCTTCATGCCACATTAGGCCCTTGGAGCAAACTGTTACTGAAAAAACACTCTACTTCACCCCTCAGTGTGGCAGTCTCCAGCTCAGAGGTTTCAGGAAATCTGCAAATTGGACTGTCCCTCAGGACTAGCGACACAAATCAGCCATGTCCTGATGGGGAAATCTACTCCCAAAAGCCCTCCCTGGATATATCAGTAGTTACACGGGATAGAAATGGCACCTTTTAAAGACTCCTTTAGATATCCTGAAATATTTTGTATTTATCCTGAAAAGATTCCTGTATCACAATCCTCCAGAGCCAGTTAAAACAAAACGAAACAACACAACACACAGCCTTCCCACTAAGCAGAAATCAGTACTCACGGAGGGACAGTTCAAAAAAACCAAGGCAACGCCACCCACCCCCAACAAAAATAGCCATTTAATCTTTTATTCAGCAAGTTTATATGACACTGCTGCTCCAAACAAAGTCTGCCTTCCAAGGATATTACATAAAGACCAGATCTGCCCAGGAAAATGCTCCAGGACCAATGCACTAGTGGTTCTGTCTCAATATCAGTGGCAAGGTCAGGAACACGAAAATGTGCTCTGAACCCAGAGTGAAGGACCAAACCAAGAGCCATCAGCCTATGGTGAACTCAGCCAGGGTCAATGCTGTCACCCACAGGCTTCAAATGTTGACAAAGTCAAATGGTGATTACGGTGACCACCTTTATCTGCTTTAGGTAAGTCAGCAACTCCTGCAGCCCAACTCAATGGGCTACTTGATCCAGAAATAGCTAGCAGGCCTCATCTGACTTAACAATAGGTGAGGAAAAGTAGACCTACGTTCACCAAACTCTGAGAGTCCACTCAGCTTGCTTAGGAGGACTGGAGTTACACTCATCTGAAGGGAAAACTAACTTTTATAAAACAGGCATGAACTGAGAAACCAATCAAGGAGAAGTCAACCAGCCACATTCTAAAGCATCTAAAGACCCACCAAAGCCCACTTAAAGCAATTCTGCACAGCATGAGACTAAAACAGGCCCCAGGAGTCACAAAGCACTGTTCTTGTTTAAAGTTCCCTCTTTAACCATAAATGGCCTTTGTGATGAAGACAAAGTGAAAGTCCACAAAAGTTTATGGGGCTTCCAGCAAGGTTTCCAAAATAAACAGGAGAATGGCATGTGTAACCAAAACTTAAGTTCAAGAACCTCAGAAACCTGGAAGAAACCAAAGCATGGATTGCATATACAAGAGTCACCACTTGTATTCAAGGCTCAGTGCAGGAGCTGCCAACTCTGTCTTGCTAATAAGTCTGATTTCTTAATCCCCATAGAAAGGATTTAGCTTAAATAAAGAGATATATCTATTAAGCCTTAACATCTATACCTAGTTCAAAGCAAGTACAAGTTATGTTTGACTCCCCTGGACAAAGCAGTTCACATCACTTAGAGCACGTATGGATCAAGTCACCCTCTGGGATCTCAGCAAAAATCACATGGTTCCAGTACTGGTCCAGATTTCATCCAGTCAAAGCATCAAAAATATCTGCAAGTAAAGAGTGATGATTCAAAAGAATACTTCAAGTCCGAAAGTTTTGGTAAAAAGCATAAGCACTCCCTGTCTACACCTTTCTCCAAAAAATAACAAAAATACCATTGTTGTCAGGTAACCAAACTTTACTGACTTGAAGTGACAGGGAAATGAACTACAAACAGGCTACAAACTACAAACAGAGAACTAACATCTTCATTTGTCAAAACTTTGTCAGTCAGCATATAGGAGGAGAGGAGGAAAGGACTTCAAGGAATACATTACACTGATCTAAAATTAGAAATTGGCTGAATACTGGAAGTATGCCAGCACAAAGAACTACAAGGTTCAAGAAGATGCTCAGCCACAGACAGTCATGATAGGAGGACAAATTACACTAAAAACCTTCTGGCAGCTGAACCCCAGCAGCACATAAATATGCCACACACCTGCTTGAGCAAGGTCCATCACTCACAGAAAAAGCTTTGGACTGTCCAGCTTGCATGCTATGGGTTAGATTCAGAAAGGTCTATGATAAAGAAAAAAATGCTACTGTTGATCTTAGAGCTGTCTGCTCACTTTAAGGTACAATCTCTTTTTCATCTCTCATGTGATTCTATGCTATCCATTTCCTTGAGCCAACAGAAGTATTTTTATGTTTTTTCTAGATTATTTTGAGCCACACACAGCTCGCAATTCTGACTGGTCCCACACCAACATCAAGCAAAACAAGGGGACAGCAGAGAAGGCCTGCCTAAGGAAAGTGTACTTTTGGAGGGGGAAAAATGACCACTTAGTGAAGGCTCACAACACACAACTCAGCTAGCACAAGGCCAAATTCCCAGCTCTACTCAGAGCTAGGAATTAGAATTTCTCATTGCTATTTATGCCCTTTAGCACGTAATGTAATTTCTCAGAGCCTTCAAGTGGGGTAATGACCTCACCTCATATTGTAGACTACTGTGAGTTAACATTATAAAAGGCTATTTCTCTAGTTAGAGGTAGTTGTTGTTGACAATATAGCTGCACATTTCTATATTTTCTAAGGCAGATTTAGTGGGTAGAGCTTCTAGCAGTCCCCAGTCAGATTTAAGCAACAATGAAATCACTGAATCCCACATTTAGTGCCTCTACCAAATTTAAAATTTGTTTGAAATGTTCCTCTATGAGCATAACTGAGCATATTTTAAACTTTATTTGGAGTTTTGGGGAATTTCAAGAATTCTGCTGTTTCCAAGAACAAAGTTACTTTGTTTAGACTGTGTTAAAAATACTCCCATCATTCACAGAAGTTTTAGCACTCCTGTCTATGAAGGAGAAACTCAAAGTTTGATAAACAGTAGGAATGGTACAAACTGAAGCTAGGTAAAGGAGAATGGAAAAGAATGAGTATTTGCAACCATGCACCTGAAGTAACAGGTTAGCATCAGGAAGCCATCTCAATTCAGCTTTGCAAAGAGCATGTGCCAGCCTGATGAAATTGTAGGCTCTAAGGAAATTTCCTTTTGTGTAGGGATGGTCAGATAAAAACTGCAAGCAGTATTTTCTGAGAAGTCCACAGGCACAAAGCATGTTTAAAGTCCTGTATGTCAGTTAACCTGCAAATGTATAATGCTGCCAAAACAAGTATAAGTGCTCTAGCACACCTCTGAAAGAGTACAGCAAGACTTTCCTTCAGCTGTGCCAGAAAACTTTGGGAGTAGGACAGGATTTGTCTCCTTTTTGCTATCTAATCACAGAGAAAACTGAGATTCTCCATCTGCTATCAGGAAGTCTGCACAACGAAGAGCAGTTTGAATTGCTCAATTATAAATAGGCTGTTCAGGGATAGGCCAGACAGAAAAGTGAAGGCTGTGGAGAAAGCAGGAGCAAAGTGCAAGGATGACCAGAGGCAGGCAATGAGAGAGTAACAAGAACAAGACCAACGTGGAACTGACAGGAGCAACAAAGAGATATAGGCTCAAGGCAAGTCTAATATGTCATCTGAAGTGGACTGTTGAAAAAAACCTATCCACAGCCTGGAGTCCTGAGTCTATTTCTCAGCTCTTCACAGCCCACAGCAAAACTCATGAGGCAGCTGTACCATAGCTAGTTAGCACAGAGAAACGATTTAGTGCTACTACTAGAAATAACTTATAGTTCAAACTAGCAAGGCTTCTGCTGTGAGTTTAATGATTCACACACTACTGGTAAAGAAAGTTTAAAAATGGACACAGTGTTAGACATGGGATTTTTTTTTTTTCAGCTTTTTAAAAGCAAAGCATTTAAAGCCAGAAAACAAAGTGTCTTAGAAAACACGTATAGAATTTCAAGAAGTAGAAAGGTACATGATGTTTTCATGTGTTATATTCAAGTTTCTTTAACTGATGTGATAATATAATGCTACTTTCCTCACCATGCCAGAGACCTCACTTTATGGCTAAAGAGAAAAGCCTTACATGTAAGAGAACTTGTATCCTTTGAACAAATCTGGTGTCAATGAAACACATGTCTGGAGGATGAGATTCTCCCCCTGTCTCTACCACAGCATTCTTGCATGATTATGGTCAAGATGCTGAATTGTCTGCTCACAGGCCATCACTAATTGCATGCTCATCTGTTGTGTGCCTAAGGCAAGCCAGGTCCAGTCTATAGAAGTGATGACCATGCCTAGATGCCCATAATGTCTAGCAGAGTTGTGCTTTAGTCATAAATATTAAGCAGTCTTCAGCTAATAGTTCTCTCTTGTATCACCTGGTAAAAGCATGAACAAATATATATATGCGAACAAACATATTATTGATATATATATACACAAATATAGATATATGTATATCTGACACAGATACTACAGAAATACGAAACATAAGGAGCTGAGTTTAAATGGCAAACTCATGCCATGAATTTAAATGGATAGTGAGATCTGCAGCCACACAACGAATACATAAAAGATGCAATGGCTACTAACTCCGTGTAGCCCATCCAGCATGCACAACAGAGACAGCTGCATCACAAAGAATTTAAACTCTGAACATGTAATGATATAATTTTTAAAAGTATCTTAATAAATTTACACAGAAGTTGTACCAACAAGCTAATTATGGAATTTCTGACTTTTGAAGTAGCTGACATTCCAACCTTAAACATTTGCTTTTACATTATTTCATTGTAATGCAATTCATTGGCACAGCTGTAGTATTCTTTGCCACAGTAACTTGAAATACGAGTTTCTTACTCAAAGACGACTCAGCCTGCTGCAACAGTTCAATCCTACCTAAAAATCCTGGGCATGTTTAGTCTTCTAAAAATACCAAGCAGTCTAAAAAACACTAGAGCAATATTAACCATCTTCTTGCAGTATCTTACTAACGTCAAACCATACCACTCCACTGTTGGCTGCTGGAGCCCGGGATTAAACAGACAAGTTTTTATCCTACTACAGCAGGAGATCTGTTTGGGCCATCAAAGGAAGCACAAAGCCAGAGCTACTCACCACTTTCCAGCGATCTTTGACCACATAATTGGCCGGAAGAATGTCGACCTGTTCCCCTCCTCCACTCATGTTTGTTTCGTCCTTGATGACTGCTGCTAGGCACTGCATTTGCCAGCCAGAGGGTATTTTAGTAGCTCCCAATTTAAATGAGCCATTTATCTAGGGAAAAAAAGGGGTGGGGGGAAGGAATGACAAAATTAGCACAGGTCACAGCAGAAGTACATGCTACATTTCCACAGCTTTTGCTTATGACAAAATCAGAACCAGTCTCTGAGGAAAGAAGACAAACTCACCTTGCAAACACCTGAGCTCACTCCATGCATAAAACTTGGCAAACACAACCATGCTTCACGTTAGCAGCACAGACTAAAAGGGTAACAGTCACCAGCTACACCATGCAAGAGTCCAGTGCTCCTGGGCCTGAGAGCCAACCAGTCAAAATGATTCTAATGCCAAATGCTGCAAGAGCTGTTATTGTTATTGTGCAAAAATGTCTTTCTTTAACAAAGACACTGCTACATAGGCAGTTTTTATGGCTTTCTTTGGATGACATCCAATACAAATCAGAAAGTTTTGCCAGGTACTGCATTCAATAAGCCTAAAAGCATCTGAAAAGGGAAGAAGGGCCTTTACAGAGCCAGGATTACAGATACTATCACTGTGATGAACAGCTAAGCAAAGAAGATGGGGATGGTTAGAAACGGCTCCAGCCATGTACAAATTAGTCATCCTCATAGCATACACGCAGTGCTAAACATGAGCAAATTAAAATACAGAGAGAAATCTTGTTCCTATGGTGTTTGCACTCTACATCATGCTCTTTTTTCCTGGTTTTATAGAGAGTTCCAGATAGCCTATGCTGAAATTAATTTTGGTTTGAAGTTTTTTGGTTATAGTTCTTCTACAAAAATGACTTTCAGATGCACAGTAATTCCACTTCCCTGGAAGAAAACTAATTGAAACAGTACTAATGAAAGATCATCCTAATGCATTTTGTCTCTTCCTGTTAAGATGGTTTTCTGGCTTTATAAGTAGGCCAGATCTTTTATTAAGCTTTCTTGGCAGCTCTATCATTCTCCCCCCAAAATGGGAAATATTTTCCTTCCTAAAAATGAGTGTTACTGTAGCACTCTGACTGCAGATTTAAATAAGATTAACAACATAAATACCAAATTTGAAAAAAAAAATATTAGAGCTGTTCATTCAACCATCACACTTCTTCAGGCCCAAAAAAAGTCACCAGTTATGAGCTCAAGTAAAGAGCTCATTCCCTAGCAATAAAAGAATAGGAAGTGACCTGTATGTAGTTTGTACAAGGAAGCAGCAGACAGAAGTATGTCAAAAGTGCAAGACATAGAGGATGGTCAAACAAAACATGAACAAAAAATCTCAAAGAGATCTTCACAAAATGTTTCATTCCAGATGTAGAAGATTACTATATGGAAAAAAAATGAGCAGCAGACTAATGCAGTAAGAGGGATGCTGAGAAATGTTCATACAATCCAACATCTGCTAAAGTGCTATCAAAATGAGATAAAAGAAATAAGAACAAACTGAATATTAAAGAAATTCAGAAGAAGGGTGCTGCAAAATACTTCAAATTCTCATAGAAAGAGTCCTGCATCTGTATGGATTAGCAGCCTTTTCAGTCACCAGGTACTGTAGTAAGAAACTGGAAAGCTCTCCAAGGAGAAAGTACATGCTGTGTTTGGCAGCTTGTTGTGCAAGTCTAACACCATTCCAGGCTCCTTTATGCTCACCAGAACATCGGAATGGACCATCCTCCAGCTACCAGAGAGCTCTGCACACGCTGTGCACACAGCCTCACTGCACATCACCACAGGCTGCACAGGATAATGAATTCCCACAAAATCTCTTCTAAGGCTGGCTTTTCTTCTGTTATTTAAAGAAAAGTCATCTAACGATAGACTGTTCCAAACCTTCAAAATTCCAAAAATATTAAAAACCCCACTTTGACACACATGTACGGAGGCAAGTATCCCCTCCCTACTATTGAAGATCTCTTGGCATCACCTGAGGAGGACAAGTGTAGCACGATGCAGGCTCTGGATCGTAGGGGATACAAAGGCAGCTAGAGATCCAGGACATCGGGTAGTAGCAGCAACAAAGACATAGAGAGAGAAGCTTAGGAGTTTTCTAGAAACAGTGAGCCATGCACTATTTTTCACTTTGAAGCAAAACACCTACAAAGTATGGTACATGATGTACGTAGCGATGCATGCGCACAATAAGATTTCAGTCTAGTGACTAGTGGTGGAAAGTAATCCCAAGAATAATTTTAGAGGAGAGACAGAGCACAAAAGGCTATGAGCACTCAAATCTAGGCAAGGTAGAACAGCTTTTCCTGGTGTACTATTCTATTTTCCTTTATCAATGTTATAATACATGTGTACAAAGATATTTAAAGATATTTAAAGGAGTCACATAAATGTTCACTGGCTTTGAAACAGAACAAAATCCTCCTGCGCACTACCAAGAATACCAGCCATTTGGCAATACAGAATTACAGAACCAAGTTTACAGATATACTGCGGTATAGCCAGAGTGATGCAGCCAAACCAAAAGTTAGTTTAATTACAGCCTGTTGTGGGGGACTACAGTGGGTCAACAGACTTATTCTGTGGTAACTAGTTGTAAGAGACTTCTTAGCAAATTCACTGTGCTAGTTTTTGAGGTAATGGGAGAGAATGAAAGAAAGGCTGTCTTTCAAGACCAATGGAATGCCAAATTTGGAACAAAGTTTTACCATATGAATTCTTGTATTTGACAGAGAGCCCTATACCCTTACCTGGGTCAAGATTTCTTAAATAAATTATAAGCTCAAATAACGTTTTCTGATAATTCTGTTCAGTTGCATGTCCTACAAGAAGCTGCTTGGATGGTGCAGATCTGCTTGCTGCAAGTGAGAAATCTCCAAGGAAATTTCAAATGCTGTATTTCCACTCATATTAACAGCCAGTGTTTCGATAAAGCAAACACTACACTGATAGAACTGAAACAGGACTTCGATCCAGTAAGGGAAAACAATATCCAACAAATATGACAACCAAAATGGACTTAGAGACTTTGATGAATAAATTTATTACAACCTTACAGGCTGATTGCATTCTATCAGACTTGCAGATTTGTCTGTTTATAGCTATAACACAGAAACAACCTGTGGCTATTGTGGGACAGTATGATAAGATTGCTAACAGACTGATATACTGATTGTTACTCTGATCAAGAAGTGCAGGGAATTAATTTAAGTCTTAATAGGCCATGATCCTTTTGTCATATGTGTACAATTTTGAAATTTAATTTTGATTTTTTTTATTTGCTCTCTATGTCCTTGTAAATTGCACTAGCCGATTTTCTTAACAGCACAGCTTTTGGCATGCATTAATGTAAATTGCTGCAGAACCTGCAAGTCTTTAACATCAGGTCGCAGACCATACTTGTATCTGGTCTGATCCTACATACTTGCACAGTTATTGTTGGTGGTTCTGGGAAGTCTCATAAAGCTGTAGTGGTCTGGCGTGAAGATAACAACTGGCATCATTCTGTAAAAAATTATTGAAGGTTGAACCCAACTAGCAGAACTTGGCGCAGCTTTACGTTACTTAGAGCTTTTTAAGGAGGAACCTCTAAATTTGATTTGTGATTCTGAGTACGTAGTCAAGGTCCAACGCACGTATCTGATTCTGAACTGTATTTTTTTTTTTAAACAAAAAGGGGGCAGAAGTAGGGAAAACACCACAAGAACAATTGTCAAAATCATTGTATGTGATGAATCACTTATATCTACGTGGTGCAGCCCAAATTTGCCCTGTGATGAAACACTTTGCAAGTATGACGCAAAAACATGCTAAATCAGAAAGAACCTACATTAGTTATGGTCAAATCACTTCTTAATGGTCAATGGAAAGGGCCACATCAATTGATAACCTGGGGGAGAGGCTACGCTTGTGTCTTCACAGGTCAAAGGCCGCAATGGTTGCTGGCACGAAATGTGAAACCTGCCTTATCTTCCCGACAATGACTGCTGCAGCTGCTGCATTTTGGATGCCTGCACAAAGATTAACATGTAGATTACTTTAGCCAACATGACTGACCAGGACTCTATATGCCTAGCTATGGCATCTCCGGAAAACCCATTCCACACATGCTTGGCTGGCATCCCCCTTGATGACTACAGCAGCATCACATAATTGTTTCAAAAGAGTGGTCGGTGCAGAGGCATTGCAATGAACTGTAATAATACCAACATGGCACTTTGGATTAATTGCCTCCCGGAAGCAGATATTGAACCACAGGAACTGGAATTACTGGCATCTATGCCCATGGATGCTTGTATCCAGCTGGTTTGTGAAAAGTGTCAGAACAATACACAAGAACATAAATGGACAAAACTGCAAAATGTTAATGCTACCCTTGGTGACTACAGAAATGAAACTCGATGGTGTAATGCCTCGCAGAAGAATCCAAGGGGTGTCGTTGCTAATTTGGGACAGCGACCCCAAAACCTCCTGCATGGTGTATTCTTGATCTGTGGAGATAGAGCCTGGCCAAGAATTCCTTCTAATGCTGTTGGAGGACCTTGTATTTTGGGACGATTAACTCTCTTAACGCCCGATGTATCTATGATAATAGATCACAGAAGAGCAACACAGGAAAAACGCTTTTTGAATGCATATAAGTCAAAATGTGATGATAATGTAGATCTTTGGGGATTGGGATTAGAGGTTTTAGGATCTCTTGTACCTGGTGTTGGCACAGCTAAAGCTTTAAATACTTTAGAAAATTTAGTATGCTGGCTAGTTACGCAAACTAACAGAACTTCTAAGGCTTCAAGTGGACTTTTGTTAGATGTAGATTCTGTAAGACATGCTACACTGCAGAACAGAGCCGCAATAAACTTTTTGTTACTAGCAAAAGAACATGGGTGTGAAGATTTTGATGGGATTCGTTAAATAAATTGCTTAGTGGTTGGGGGCTTTCAGGATGGTTGTTATCAGTACTGAAAATGGGACTGATTGTCTTGATGATAGCTGTGGTTGTGTTACTAATGTTGCCATGCATGATTTCTCTGCTGCAAAGGGGCCTGCAGGGGACAATGAAGGCCCGTGGATTCCCTGATGGAGGGCATGGGAACAGAAATTAGCATTGAAGATATTAAGGCCTACCCGTGAGAAAGATGGGAGTAATGGAGTATCAGGAGATTATTTAAATGATGCTTTTATCTCACACATTATTGTAATTCCTTCTAAATCAAAAAAATAGAGTGTAACTATTGTTTGACTCACACCAAAGCTTGCAGCCAGCTGTCTGATATTGCTGAATGTGCTAATGTAGCTAGAGAAGGGAGGTGGCAAAGGATGGTCATTGGGGAAGCAGTAAGACACTACCGTCTGTTACCCAACACATAGCAGAGAGCATAATTTCTGCACGTTGAATGTTAAGTAGTGTTAAGCAGAACTGGAGGAGAGATGGAAGGATTATATCACATATCACTCTCTATCTCCAGTAAAACTGTTCCTGATTCAAAGGATGACCAACTATATAAACTCTGACATACTTGCATCACTTTTAGCTTTAGACCAACTTTCAGTTTTAGACCATAGATTTTAAAGATACATAATTTTGAAGATAGTGACTGAGGAGACAAGTACTTTCAGATTTTCTTTTCCTGTAGGAAATGGAGAGGATGTCAATAAACTATTGCACCCCTCTCCCATGAAGACAGGCAAGAGAGTTAAGCGATCCTATGATACTGTATTATGTTGGTGCAAAAGTAATTGCAGTTTTTGCATTGTTGAAATTTGTCATTCAATGTTGAAATACATTCTTAAATAAATGTGGTCATGTTAGACACCATTTCAATGTGCTTTTTTCGCTTTATGTTTTTTAAATGTTATTTATTACTTGCTGTTATATTTATTTTCGACTACGGAAATCATGTTAGACAAAAATCAAATTCAAGCCATTTTCTTATTCAAGTTCAAAATGGTTTGTAAAGCAGTGGAGACAACTCACAACATCAACAATGCATTTGGCCCAGGAACTGCTAACAAACATACAGTGCAGTGGTGGTTCAAGAAGTTTCACAAAGGAGATGAGAGCCTTGAAGATGAGGAGCATAGTGGCCAGCCACTGGAAGTTGACAATGACCAATTGAGAGCAATCATCAAAGCTGATCCTCTTACAGCTAGATGAGACGTTGCTGAAGAACTCAACGTTGACCATTCTATGGTCATTCGGCATTTGAAGCAAATTGGAAAGGTGAAAAAGCTCAATAAGTGGGTGCCTCATGAGCTGACCAAAAATAGAAAAAAATCATCATTTTGAAGTGTTGTCCTCTTTTATTCTGCACAACAGCAATTAACCATTTCTTGTTTGCATTGTGACATGCGACAAAAAGTGGATTGTATACGACAACTGGTGACGACCAGCTCAGTGCTTGAACCAAGACGAACCTCCAAAGCACTTCCAAAAGCCAAACTTGCACCAATAAAAGGTCATGGTCAATGTTTGGTGCTCTGCTGACAGTCTGATCCACTACAGTTTTCTGAATCCCAGCAAAGCCCTTACATCTGAGAAGCATGCTCAGCAAATCGATACAATGCACTGAAAACCGCAATGCCTGCAGCCAGCACTGGTCAACAGAAAAGGCCTAATTCTTCTACATGGCAACGCCCAACCACACGTAGCACAACCAATGCTTCAAAAGTTGAATGAATTGGGCTACGAAGTTTTGCCTCATCTGCTATATTCACCTGACCTCTCACAAACTGACTAACACTTCTTCAAGCATCTTGACGTTTTGCAGGGAAAACGCGTCCAGAACCAGCAGGATGCAGACAATGCTTTCCAAGAGTTTGTCAAATCCCAAAGCATGGATTTTGATGCTACAGGAATAAACAAACTTATTTCTATTTGGTAAAAATGTGTTGATTACAATGGTTCCTATTTTGATTAATAAAAGATGTGTTTGAGCCTAGTTACAATGATTTAAAATTCACGGTCCGAAACTGCAATTACTTTTGCACCAACATAATAAACCAGGCTTCCTAGAAATAGCAAGTGAAGCAGAAGCAAAAGCAGCTGTGAGAAAGGAACAGTGACAACAGGACAAAATCCCATCTCTTGGCCAACCTCAGCATTGTGGGGGACTACAGTGGGACCATGGATTCCCTGATGGAGGGCATGGGAACAGAAATTAGCCTTGAAGATGTTGAGGCCTACCCGTGAGAAACATGGGAGTAATGGAGTATGAGGAGATGTTAGGGATGTACCCATGAGCGAGAAGGGAGTAAAAGAGTAACATTGATGATAGCAAAATTAGCCAATGAGATGTTACCGCTGTAACTTGTAACCAATAGTGAAGAGACACATGAATTGTGTCTCTTGTGTGCAACACTACATGAAGTGTGAAAGCAGCTCTCACAAACTCTTCCAGCCCATACTGGAAAATCTTTATAGTTTGAAAAATTTAGTCTTGGCTTTAAAAAAAAAGAAATATAAAAAGCCAAACTTAAGCAGGCTAATAAGCCCCACTATATATTCTGACACACTGCTCTGCTAGCTGTTCCTTCTACATGGCATCAAGATAGTTCCAGTCAATAGCACTTGTGCGTAAATGGTCTCCTTATTTTTGAGGCTGCTTACAAAAATCTGATGCACTATAGGAACCATTATTTAGCCAATAAGAAAACAAAGATCTGGGAGAGAAGCATGACTGGGATAGGCAACATTAACAAACTTAGAAGGAAAGTCTGCAATAATTTCATTGTAAGGTCTGATGTTGCAGTCAGTGTGGCAGAGTCTTACATCAAATACATCTGCTTTGTTCACATGTGTGTTCATCAGGAGACAAACTAGACCAAGCAGAAGTAACTTCATAGAAGTTGTTAAACTGAAGAAATCTTCGCTGCAGATGCTAAAAGCTTACATAGATTCAAACAGTGACTTGACAAATTCACTAAAAAGAATAATAACAAAAAATCAATTAAACAGTTACATAAAAATATTCCACCTTTAGCCTAGGAAGCTTTCAATTCACAAATCACTTAAGGTGGCTGGAGTAGTCTGTGGAGTCGTTTTATATGCTTTCCCTGCTTATTCTCTACCCTAGATACCCACTCTTGGCCAACTTAAGATGGGATACTGGCCCAGATGGACCTGTGATATGACTCAGTATAGCCAGACTTGTGTTTTTATCAGTTTCTTTCAGAGGAATAGTGTATATATTTTGTTTCCTTTAACACTTCAAGGAGGCCAGAGACCAAAAAATAATGAATCAATCAAAAAGTCTCAATTGCCTATCTTACAATATTCTCTTTCATGGAAGCAACACTTTAAACAGCTTTACTGAAAAAATTATTTTCTAATTTTACAGGATCATAGCACTCTTATAATAAATATGGAGCACTCCCTGTGGAAATTCCTAATGTACATATGAGATCTTTCCAATGTTAGCTTACTTCAGTCTCAATATACTGTGTTAGCAGTGCTCAAAATACAAACTCAAACAAACATCAAGTTGAAAACTCATCAGACACCGGGTGGTTATTAAACAGCAGAACAAAGCTACGGAGGTCTGTCTCTCATCATCTTACTAAAGATCCTAGATAATCATAAATGTCTTAATCTCACTGTGAAGGAATTGCAATATCTCACTTTATTTCAGGATACATCCAATGTAGCGTATGACCATCTTTGCTTGATCAAATTCCCCACCATGAACATAGGATCCACCTTTAAAAGCAGAGCCCAATGGTGGTTTAGAAAGCTGATGCAAACTACAGCCTTTTAGATTAAACAAAGCTGGACATCTGTAAAACCAAAAGAAGTAATCCCAGTAAACTGCAGGCTAGAAATCAAATCAATCTCATCAAATCAGTCTCCTTGTCCAATACTTGCATGGGAGGAACAAACGAACAAAAGCTGTAAATAGAATTTAAGCATAACTTGGCTGTTCCCAACATGAACTTTACTGGCATCAAGCTAAAATGAAACAGATTGGGGGGAGAATAAGAGGACAATATAACAAGTAGGATTAAGAGTGCTTAGAAGAATGAAAGAAAAACAGTGGAGTTTCCAAGTGCAACTGAGCAACAGAACTGGGGCTTGGTGAATGGCAGCATTAACTGCACACAGCCAGCATCCCTCATCGTTTTACCAACATCATCTGCTTCCAATACACAATACCAATTATAAAAATGAAATCCCTCACATTAAAACAAACAAAAAATACCGTAAATCTTTCTATAAATAAGTTATACCATGCACTAGCATTTTGTTGTTAGGGTAGAAGTGCATATGACAGTATGGGAAACGTTGATTTTAAAAAATACAGTGCACTGGACTAACAGCCCCTCAGCCCTGGAATACACCATATGTCCTGCTGAACTTGAAACAGGAATTAAAAACAAGTCATACACTATGGGGGTAGGTCTGACACCAGGAGCCTGAAAGGTTGTTGTTTCTTGAACACATCTATCTTCCTTCACTGCCTGCCTCTGCTGTAGCAAACCCTGCTTAGAGAGCAGGCTCAGCTCCTAGCAGCTGTGGCTTAAAGTCTCCTCTGTGATATATTCTCACAGGCATGCAAGGGCATCAGCCTTAGAAATTCTGGATTCGCTATTCATAGCATCTCATTTCTGTAAAAAACAAAACATCTAAAGGTGATGTTGCAAGATACTGGGACTGTTTTTCACCTTTGAAAGGTTTGTGACCATTAAGCAGTGATGTATTTATCACTGGGAAAATAACAACAACAACAGCAGCTGCAATCAAGACAGAGAGGTCCAGATTCTCTACTAACATGAAGCTGCACTGAACAAACATACATAAATATATTAAATATGACAACAGATGCACCTTGACAGCATTCTTATGGCTACCTGGTTGTGCAGCTAACTGAATGTATTATTGCCTGCACAGTGACTTACAAGTAACAGCACATGAGCCAAGCAAAACAAAACAAACCCCCAAACACATAACTTCATACTGCCAGAGACTGTGCCCACAAACATCACAGAGCAGTCAGACACACCAATGATTTCTGAGCCAAAACCACCTATCTACAGGGAGAATCAGTCCAGTTAACTATAACAACAAATCATTAAGAATGCACACCAGATAAGCATGCCTGCACTACTGGCAGTTTATGTGATCCTAATCCTCTCCAACTACATCTCAGCAGCAAAGCTAAAAACATGCGGAGCATGAGAATTTGAGAGGAATCATAGAATGTCCTGAGTTGGAAGGACCCACAAGGATCATCGAGTCCAACTCCTGTCCCTGCACAGGACAACCCCACAGTTCACACCATGTGTCTGAGGGTGTTGTCCATTCTCTTCCTGAACACTGTCAGGCTTGGGGCCATGACACCTCCTTGGGGTCCCTGTTCCAGTGCTCCACCACCTTCTGGCTGAAGAACCTTTTCCTAATGTCCAATCTAAACCTCCCCTGGCACATCTTCCTGCCATTCCCTTGGGTTCTGTCATTGGTCACAAGAGAGATCAGCATCTGCCCTTCCTCCTCTACTTGTGAGGAAGCTGTAGCCACTATGAGTTCTCCCCTTAGTCTCCTCTCCTCCAGGCTGAACAAACCAAGTGACTTTAGCTTCCCCTTCAAACCCTTCACCCATTTCATAGCCCTCTTCTGGACACTCTCCAGTAGCTTAATATATTTTTTATCCTGTGGCGCCCAGAACTGCACACAGGGCTACAGGTGAGGCCGTACCAGTGCAGAGCAGAGCGGGACAATCACCTCCCTCGCCTGGCTGGCAATGCTGTGCTTGATGCACCCAGGACATGGTTGGCCCTTTTGGCTGCTAGGGCACACTGTTGGCTCATGTTAAACTTGCCGTCAACCAGAACCCTCAGATCCCTCTCAGCAGAGCTGCTTTCCAGCATCTCATCCCCCAGTCTGCATGTACAGACAGGGTTGTCATGTCCCAGGTGCAAAATCCAGCACTTGCCGTTGTTAAACTTCATGCAGTTGGTGATTGCCCAGTTCTCCAGTTTGTTCAGAACCCTCTGCAGGGCGTCTCTGCCCTCGAGAGTTTCAACAGTTCCTCCCTGTTTTGTGTCATTGGCAAACTTACTAAGTATTCCCTTAAGTCTGTGTCCGAGTCATTTATGAAGACACTGACGAGTACTGGCCCAAAGATGGATCCCTGCGGAACTCCACTAGTGACTGGTCACCAGCCCAACACAACCCCATCTACTAGAACCCTTTGAGCCTAGCCTGTCAGCCAGTTGCTCACCCACTGCATTGTGTGTTTACCCAGCTGTGTGCTGGACATCTTGTCCAGGAGGATACTGTGAGAGACGGTATCAAAAGCTTTACTGAAATCCAAAAAGATCACATCGACGGGCTTCTCTTGGTCAGCTAGGTGGGTAGCCTTGTCGTAGAAAGACATTCCGTTTGTTAAGCAGGACTTTCTCCTTGTGCTGGCTGGGACCAATGACTGCGTTGTCATTCAGATGTTTTTCAATAACTCCCAGAACAATCTTCTTCAGGATTTTGCCAGGCACAGGAGTGATGCTGACAGGCCTGTAGCTGCCAGGGTAATTCCTGTTGCCCCTCTTGTAGACTGGAACAACGTTTGCCAGCTTCCAGTCAACTGGGACCTCTCCAGATTCCCAGGAGCGTTGAAAAATCACAAGGAGAGGTCTCGCTATGATGTCAGCCACCTCTTTAAGCACCCTTGGATGAATTCCATCAGGCCCAATTGACTTGTAGGGATCTAGCTGGAGTAGCAAATCCCATACAAGTTCTGGATTGATTGAGAGTTTATTGTTCTCGCAGCCATGGTTCTCTAACCCAGGGTTACGGGGGTCCCCAAGTCCATCTTCGGTGGTGAAGATTGAGGTGAAGAAAGCATTAAACATCTTGGCTTTGTCTGTGTCCCTGTCAATAGGGTGACCATGCTCATCAAGTAATGGGCCAATGTTATTTCTAGTTTGCCTTTTCCGTTAACATATTTTAAAAAGCCTTTTAAAAATTGTCCTTCACAGTACTGGCTGTTTTCATTTCTAATCGAGCTTTGGCAGTGCTAATTTTCTCGCTATAGTGGCGAGCAGCATCTTGTAGTCCTCCCACGATGCCTGACCTTGCTTCCACTGACCATGTAATTTCTTTTCTCACTGTATTTCAAGAAGATCCCTGCTCAACCAAGCTGGCTTTTCACCTTGCCTGCTAGATCTTTGGCATTTTGGAATTACCTGGTCCTGTGCTTTTAGGGCGTGGTACTTAAAAAGTGGCCAACACTGATGGACCCCAGCACCCTCAAAAGCTTCTTCCCAGGAAATCTTATTAAGTAGTTCTCTGAGTAACCTGTAGTATGCTCTCCTCATACCTAGAGTTGAGGTCTTGGTGTCAGTTTTCCTCCCATTAGCATAGATTTTGAACCTGACTGATTCATGTTCACAGTGTCCAAGAAAGCAACCCGTCACCACTGTTCCCATGAAGACCCTCTCTGTTAGTGAGCATCAAATCTAGGAAGGCACCTTTTCTGTTCCCTTAGTATCTGTACCAAGAAGTTATCATCCAGATGCTTTAGGAATCTTCTGAAAAGTCTGTTACCTTCTTCCAGAGGGCCCATTACCTTCCATCAACCTCCCTTAAAGGGTTGCTACGATTTTTGAATCAAGCAGAAAATGAAATCTAACACTAGGAAATCCCTCTAATATCATAACCAGCCTAACCTCTAGTAATTTAAAAGGGAAACATCATGGTCTGCTTACAAAAAAACATTTAACTGCAGCTCAAGTAGATCTACCTGTGGATGGGTTTCTGTTAGATGGAGATTTGTTATTGAACTAGCCAGGCTCAAAGGAATTTCAAGGCCACCTTGGAAAGCTGAAAACAGGACCTGCCATGGGAGAGAGGTATTTCTACAATAACAAGGCCTCAACATGATGTAAATCAACAGACCTATCAGCAGTGAGACTCCAGCACACGGACAGCTCGTGAACATAGATGATATCCAATTAGTGAATGCATGATTGGAATGTGGACACATGATCAAAGAATAGTTGCATATATAAGGAGGCTTGTTTCTGTAATAAACGGCTCTAGCGTGATTCACGTTGAATCGGAGTGCAGAGTCCTTTATTCATTCCAACAAATCGTGACCCCAACGTGATATTCTGAAGGCGGCTCACTGCAATCAGGGAAAAGCCTGGAGCAGCCCAGCCAGAGGCGGATCAGCTGGACTGAGAACTGGCCAGAGGCATATGGACGTTCCGCAGGCAAATTTGTCGAAGAAATCACCGGAAAAGGTGAGCGGCTGGGGCAGGAGGACGGAAGAGTGAAGCTCCTCCTGATATTCTCTGTATGAGAGGACTTAAATATGAAGAAAGTAACATACGTAGACTGTTAGTCGGGTGTAGAACTAACGGCTACCCCGCAGAAACCGAAAACGCTTTTAAACTTGAACTTTGGGACGATATAGGGCAGAAGTTCTGGGATAAGGTTAGCAACAGAGATAAAGAAGCTAAATCATTAGCAACTACATGGAAGCTTATAATTACTACCTTAAAAGATCTTAAGGCTGAACGGTCTGCTGCTGCTGGAATATTTGTAGCATTGCAGCCTGATAAGAATCCTGAAAGACGCTGTGAAGTTTAGCTGGTTCATGTCTTTGATACCCGCCCTACTCCATCCCCTGCTATGCCTTCGGCACCACCGATGGTTCAGCAGTCCGGAGCGGGGGAAGGAAAAATGCCGAGGGGGTGTCCTCCTACACTATTACCCAACCCTGATGAGAACAGCAAGTCCAAAGGATTGGAATCAGACAACTTGCCCAAAGAACCTGTGAAACCTAAGAATGTTAAAGTCATAAACAAGTCCTCTTACCAATTTGTAACTGCCTTTACCATCTTTTAACTCTCCAACTTCCAAGAGAGAGCAGAAGGAGTCGCCAGATAAGAACTGGGCAAAAGAACTCTGTGAAAGATTAGATCAGCTAATAGCGAGTGAATCCAGCAGTTGGCAATGCGGTCATGCTGATCATGACGGGAAAGGGGACTCAGGTTATACAAATAATTATGATGCTAGAAAATACTGGCGAGAATGTGCACTGTTCCAAACCCCCCTGCTACTAATGATTCTCCAACACCATTCAAGTCCATGTTATCTGATGACTCGGATGAGGATGGGGGTTTGCAGCATTTTTTTGAAAAGTTAAAAGAAAAAGGAGTATGTGTACGTGTTGCCCCAAGATCAGATAAAAACCATTAGACTCAAGCAAAATTAGACCTATACAATGTAACAGCTATAGATCATTTAGGATGAAATTATGGGGATCTGTTGAAAGGGGCAGGTATCCCCCACCTCTCGGAACAGACACTAATTGACACATCACAATTACAGATGCTATTAGTTTCTGAAATCCTGAGGCAGTCTGCAGATCTCACATATCAAGCTATGATAAAGGTACCTGAAACCAACAAAGCAGCCAAATTATCTACAATTATTAATCAGGGTCCCAATGAGAATTACATGCAATTTATTGACCATCTTCTAGAGGCCATCAATAAGCAGGTTGAAAACTTAGAAGCTAAGGAAGCACTGGTGTTGAAATTAGCAGTAGAGAATGCTAATGTTTGCTATCAAGGTGTTATCTGTGAGTTTTACAGTACACATTACGTGCTCCTGTGTATTGTCTCTCTGAAAATCAAGCAGCTTGTCAGGAATGTGAATTGATTGCTTTACTAGTTATTTTTAAGTGCACCGTAAAACCTTCTCCCCATTTTTCCCACTCACGTTGCAAGCAGCCCTGTGCTTCCCCCCCTCCCACCCTCTTCTCAAGGTTTTTGGATACAAGATGGGGTCAGGAATGATTGTTTTCAGTCGTGTTCATAAGAAATTAGTATTAAGAGGTGGTTTAGAATATAGGAAAGCACTTGGAAATATGAGGAAGGAAGATCTTGTGAAATATTGTAATTAATGGTGGCTGCTGTATAAGTTAAATGATTGGGAAAAGTGTCTGGAGAATAGAATCTTGAAGCATAACACCTTGTTGCAATTAATGTCGGTTTTAATGTGAGAAGAGTAGGACAAAATAAATCTCTACAAGAGATCATTAAACAATTTCAGACAGCTTTACAGGCGGAACGGTTTGAACTTCAACAAGCTGAGAGAGAGTTAACTGATAACACACAGGTCAGAAAACTTGCTGAAGTATGCAATATGCTTTGTGGGTATCTGTTTAAGTATGTTACAGTTTTAGTAGGTCTTTGTTACATGGTACGATGAGTTCACAGACTGTTAAATCATGAGAATCCATTGACTTGAAATGTGCGTTTTGTGATAATACAGAAGACCATGAGTAATTTATTTCTTTACTGCATTAATGTGGTGGTAAAATTTTTGTGTGTAGTAGCTGTTATTTTTCTTTCTAGCATGCTAGCTTTGTTCCAGACTTATGCAACTCTGTGATAGGCTGTGTCTCATCTCGGTGTTCTGAATTTGGCTCTTTTGTATGCACAATAGGTAAAGAATCCTGGTTTGGGGATAACAGTTGCAACACACCAGATGAGACGCTAAAAAAAGCCTTGCACAGTCCAGCTTGCTGCAGCGGCGGGGGGGCTGGTGCTGATGGGGCTCCAGCACGCACTGACCTGTTTTGTCAGGGAGACCCAGCGGTGCCTCCACCTGGCTGAGCAGTGGCAGAAGGTGCAATACAAAAATTGAGATATTGTCTTGAATTAGTGTAACTGTGATCCATCTGCATATTTGAACTTGGTGTTTGGTTTTCATATCTGAGCTCAGTATTTTAATTTGTATATTTATATTTGGTACCAAAAGAATTTTGCTTGGGGAGATAATTACAAAATGGGAACCGGTTCCACTACTAAAAGGCCACCTCAGAAAGCTGAAAACAGGACCTGCTGTGGGAGGGAGGCATTTCTACAATAACAGGGCCTCAACAGGACGTAAATCAACAGACCTATCAGCAGTGAGACTCCAGCGCATGGACAGCTCGTGAACATAGATGATATCCAATTAGTGAATGCATGATTGGAGCATGGACACGTGATCAAAGAATAGTTGCATATATATGTAATAAATGGTTCTAGCGTGATTCACATTGAATCAGAGTGCAGAGTCCTTTATTCATTCCAACATCTACCTGCAAAGTCAGTATAGATCCCTACTTGCAAAGCTTGAGTAGTCTGCTGGTAGGCAAAACAAACATATCTGAATAAAAGTAAGAACTAAGCAGTGGCTATATTTATGTTATCAGACTCAATCTACACCTGACACCACCAGAAACACCACACAGAGGTATGTTTTCACTACCTGATCCTGGACCAGTTTGTTTAATTGATCCTTTGGTACTGCAAAGTGTCCCTCTTAGGCAAGTCCTCTCTCTTCTTGTTGCTTTTGTGGGTAGCATGTTATTCATCCTCCTTCAAACATGGCCATTCCAAGTTGCTTTTCACAGCTGTTCAACAGTACCTTTCTTGAGTGCTTATTCTTGGAGAACAGTATTTTACCTTGAATAACCACCTCAGCCATACAGCAAACTGGTAACATCCATTGCTCAATGGTCTTGTATACAACCTATTATGTTTAGGTTCTTAAAAGGCCCACAGCCTGAGATTGTAAACCTCCATTCCAAGGAAAACGGTGCTCATCTTACCCATTCAAATAATTTTATGATAGATGCAATCACCATAATTATCAAGGATTAAATAAACTTGTCAAAAAAAACATTTAGAGGTTGGAAACATAACAGTAAGTTCCTGATCAGAGATTTGGTATTTTGATTCAAATTCTGGAAGATGGGGTATTTTGCAGGGAGAAATCACATATTTATAGATTTGCCACATAGACTTCATGTTGCCAAGTGCTTTAGTAAAAATTAGCATTAGTAGTGCAACTGCCACTTGCTGCAATAATACATCATATCAAACTAAATTAGACTAAGTGGGACAAAATTTTTGCAGTTTTCAAGCCCACTGTTGATCACAGCAGAGATTCTGTTTGTAATTACACAGAAGAGATTTCTTGGGACTGACAAAAATGCTTTATCATGCCAATTGTTAGTCACTTATATCATCCATCTACAGCCCAGTCCTTCTGTAACCATTTTTTCCATTTTTGTAAAGAACTTTCCCCCCCTAGTTGGACCATGCCCAGGGGAGCATGTTCAACCTTCCTCAGCACTCTACAAATCTACAGTTTCATTCTCTGATCTGCAGCCTCATCATTTTTTAGTTTGCAGACAGCTGATGACTTGCCTGAAGATTATGTCCTCGTGGCTGACCCACTTTTTCTTCCACCCTTGGGAAATCCCAGTGCATTCTCAACCATATCCAATGGTTCCCTGAGCTTTTCTTCTCAAAGACAAAAGTCCCCAGCGGTGTAAAACTTGGTTTTAGACTGGAAGCTCAAACTTCATTTTTATTTGAAAGATCTACAGTTCTAGAGGAACATGTTTCCTTTGTAGTTAATAGCTAAATCTAATATTAACAAAGAAAACAATAATATAAATTAAGATAATGTCTGTAGACTGCATCTGTTTCTCTCCATGCCTGAACATCCTAGAAAGATATATGAAAACTCTTGTATATGCAAGCACAGGATGTTTAATTTCTTTCTGCACCGCTATGTGAGCCAGTTTCCAGGGAGAAATGGTGCTACTAAGATTATGGAAGTGTTTTACAAGCTGGTCTGGACTGCCTCTATATAAGCCATTTTCACGTGTGTCATTGATGACATCTAATCCACAACGGTCTGTACCTGCTTGCAATCTCCCAGCTCATGAAAATAATTTCTCATCTATACGTGTTCCTATCTGTTGAGTTAAGCAGTTCTATGACTTAGGCATGTGTCTTCTCATTCTGCTATCAGATCTTACACTGTTGTGCTTGACAGAAAAATCCCTTGAATATTATTCTCAGGGAAAATAAATAAATAAATAAATAAATAAATAAATAAATAAATAAATAAATAAAAATGTGTTCCTCAGGGTAGATACATTGTAATAAACCATATTTGTACTTGCATCCTTAATTTGCCAGTGCTATGCCAGGTAACTATTACAGAACACAGATGGTCAGAAATTGTTTCTATAAAAAAGCATCATAAACCTTATGTGATATTTGAATAAAAAAATAATTTTAATTCTATTAATAGCCGTAATAAAGTAATAGAAACTAAACTTTGTATCTGAGCTGGCCAAAGCTCTTAATTTTTCAAACTGATCTCAATCTGAAGTGGGTAATTGTGGATTCTGTGCTCAGCTTGCCAGAGTAAGCTGGCTACTGGTGAATGCTTCTAATACTACTCCACAGACAGCACAATTACTGGTTCAAGTCCAGCCTAAGATGTTTGGAGGGGGCAAAAAAATTGATATAATTTCATCACAATCAGAAACACAGGTCACAAGGTTAAAGGAAATCTGCTTTGCAAAAAAAGCTACAATCACACCAAGGATATCAGCTTCTGAGCTGCCATCAAACTTGAAAATAGGCTGTAGAGACCCACAGGATCAAACAGCCTTGAATCCTAGAACCCAAATGCCTAGAACCCCAAACACAAATGCCTCCTGCCATTTCCCCCACATCAACTGTCACAAAAGTGAAAAAGTACCTGACTACCTGCCCTTCGCATTTGCACATTTTTTACCTTTTCTTCTTTTTCCTGTTAGCTCAATGGACAAAGCCCTTTAAGCCTCACCTCTGCTTGATAAGCAACTGCTCCGGATTCTTTCTAGACATGAAGAACAGCAGAAAGAAGAAGTTCACCTTCCACAAAATGCTTCTTAATACAACCAAACTCATGCTCAGACATCTATGAATAAGTCATGCAGGTCATATATATAGAGCACAGCATTGCTGCAGAGAGAAACAGAAAAAAAGAGAGGCAACTCTGTCCTTGCCTACAACTGGGGAGAGACAGTGAAGGCTGGTAAATGCCTAGCACCCACACTTCATGGTCACTAAAAAAGCTGGAGCTGAAAGAAGTCTGAAAGATGCCTTCCAGCCATCTGGAAACTAAACTCTTTAAAATGCATGTATCTCATCCAAAAAGCACACTGAAAAGCAAATTAATGTAGTGTAGAAGTATCTCCCTAACATGAAAATATAAGAAACTGAAGGGCTCCCCCATTCTAGCTCATCTTGCTAAAAGCTGAACCCTGACAACTGCAAATGAGTTTTTCATGGAAGATTTCCTTAAAGACAGGACCTAGAACAAAGCAGATGCTCTTTTCTGATCAAGGCTTGGCACCTTTTAAAAGACACGCTTTAGCTAGTGCAAGCTTTACTAAAACCAAAACCAACAGTAAAAAACAAAACAAAAAATGTCATTTTTGGCTGCTTAATCACTCATGAATGGAAGTTGAGAATCAACGGAAGCACTGCTACACCATATTTCCTACATTCCCTCCTCCATAAAGCCTACAAACAGATGCTGACCCTGGATCCACAGCTTCAGGTTCCTGGTTAGCCAACCAAAAAACCTACCTGCAATGAAGAGGAAACAGTTCCCCTCTCTCCTGCCAGCTCTGAACTGCACACAGGATTCCACCAAAGCCCAGTTCAGTGACTTGTACCAGAGAAAAGCTATTCCTTTTCCAATAAATAAGGTTATTTCCTTGGCTTAGAGCTCCTTGAACTGGTTCATTGTAGGGTCAGTCAAATGCAAGTGCTAGCACAGTGGAGGAGTGATACCTCAGATCCATCTCATCTTCAATCAAGCCACACTCCATGTTCATCTCCACAGCAGGGAGCCTTCAGCCTTCCATGAGATCACGGGATTCAGCCACTTCTCCTTAAAAGCAGTGGAGTAACTTTGTCTGAGGCCAACTTGTTTTTTCAAGGAAAGCAAAATTTAAAGAAAACAGTTAGTTCTGTTTAAGTAATTAAAGATGTAATCACACCACAAAGCTCTAAGTCTCCTAACACAATGTCACCACAAAGGTGACTTCTGTTCTCTGATTGGGGTACTTCAGCAAGCAAGCAACAAGCAACTTTCTCTTCATGAAATGAGGGAAAACAAAACGCACAATTTAACGGAGTGTCCAATCAAAAGGAGCACTGCACTGATGCCTATATGAAGGTAGAAGTATAAGACAGCTACACTATCCCCGTGTTTCAGTGAGCAGAACACATTTAAGAATTTAACTAGATACATCAAGAAGACTATGAAGTTCCGAGTCCCTAACTGTAGAAGTGAGATAAAAAAAAAGTTATGCTAAAAGAAGAGGGAAACAACAGAACTACCTACTGAACACTCTCCACTACCTCTACAAAGGCTGGAAGCTAGGAAGTGGGCAGCAATGCAGCAGAAAGATAAGAGAGCCATAGTCTGCTTTAAATGCTGCATATACAGCTATCTATCTCTGAACAGATATACATGGACCTCACTGTCCTCAGAAGCAACATATTGCTTTTCTATGTTAGGGATGGATGAAGTGCACAAGTCGGGGTTTGGAAAGGAGGAAGTGAAGAACTTCAGATAGATTCCTACCTTCTGACTATGCTCCCACCAAGGAGGGGAAGACATCTGGTGGCAATATGTCTTAGGGTGACTAGCAACGATCCTGCTGGTAAAACCTCCTCAGTGGATGGTTGTATGCCATCCTCTCACACCAGGAATACCCACCTGTGTGGCAGAGGACAAGGAAGGCTGCAGAGGCAACCTGGCAGGCAGACAGCTGAATCTTGGAGATCAAAGAAGAGCACAGCGACCTGCCAGTCAGGTGCAAGAGGGGCATTCCAGGTGCTGGGAGGCAGATTCTTAGGAAGAACCACAAGTTGAGGTGCAGTGTGACTGAGGTCAACACAACCAAGTTCTGCACAGGAAAGGTGAACAAGAAATGATTGTTCACTGCTTTTTCCAGCAGTAGGCAACTGTAGCAAGTGGCATGTGTGAAATAAATGCAAAGCACAGAGGAGTTGAGCAACATCCTGCTGCAAGATGCAGTGGAGGATAGCATTTACACTAATTCCAAAGAACCGGAAAAATTCACAGAAAAAAAAAAAAAAAAAAAAAAAAAAAAATTAAAAATTTGGAAAAAAAAAAGACAAACATAAAAATTGCCAGCAGCAAACAACCGAATACGATGATGAAAATCTCTGATCAAAAAAATCACTAAATTGAAAGCGACTGACCACTCAGAGAGCACTCCAGGACAAGGGCACTACCCACCCACTACCCACCAGCTCCAACCTCTGGCTTCTCCCATGGCATTCAGCATCGGCCATGGCCACAGGCAACATGCCAGGCGGTCTAATCCACAACAGCCATTTCATACCATCCCAGGGAGAAGCTGACAAGTGTGATCCGTGTGGCTTTCAATGGTATAAAGGCCAAGAATGATAGCCTGGATGAAATCCCAAGTTCTGTAAGTTCTGAAATAGGGTAGGGAAAAACGGGCAGAATTCTAGAAAAAACTCCACCTCACCCTCAAAGAGCAGTTTCAGGGGTATGTGATACTTAAATGGGACCCCCCCCCAAAAAAAAACAAAACCCAAACAGATGAAATAGAACTAAGAAGTAAGGTGGAGAACTAGGATGTATGGATTCAAGGGAGAACATGAAAGTAAAACATACCATAGTAACCTGTTAACAGGGTGGCATTCTCCAGCACTCCAGGGAACGAGGTACAGAAAAAGGCCAGTCAAGGGGAGAATCACAGAATCGACTGGGTTGGAAAAGACCTCAGAGATCATCAAGTCCAACCCTTGGCCCAACTTCAGTCCATTTACTAGATCATGGCACTAAGTGCCATGTCCAATCTCAGTTTAAAAACCTCCAGGGACAGTGAGTCCACCACCTCCCTGAGCAGGCCATTCCAATGCCTGATCACTCTCTCTGTAAAGAATTTCTTTCTAATATCCAGCCTAAATTCCCCCTGGCAGAGTTTAAGCCCATGCCCCCTTGTCCTATTGCTGACTGCCTGGGAGAAGAGACCAATCCACACCCAGCTATAACTTCCCTTCAGGTAGGTATAGAGAGTGATGAGGTCACCTCTAAGCCTCCTCTTCTCCAGACTAAACAACCCCAGCTCCCTCAGCCTCTCCCCATAGGTCTTATGTTCAAGTCCCTTCACCAGTCGTGTTGCTCTTCTCTGGACCCGCTCCAGCACTTCAATGTCTTTCCTGAACTGAGGGGCCCAGAACTGAACACAATACTCCAGGTGTGGCCTCACCAATGCAGAGTACAGGGAAAGGATCACTTCCCTTGCCCTGCCGACCACGCTATTTTTGATACAGGACAGGATACCATTGGCCTTCTTGGCAACCTGGGCACACTGTTGGCTCATGTTGAGCTTCCTGTCAATTAGTACCCCCAGGTCCCTTTCTGTCTGACTGCTCTCCAGCCACTCTGCGCCCAGCCTGTAGCGCTGCAGGGGGTTGTTGTGACCAAAGTGCAGCACCCAGCACTTGGTCTTGTTGAACTTCATCCCATCGGAATCAGCACATTTTTCCAGTCTATCCAGATCCCTTTGCAGAGCCCTCCTGCCTTCCAGCAGGTCGACACTCCCTCCCAACTTGGTGTCATCAGCAAATTTGCTGATGATGGTCTCAATTCCCTCATCTAAATCGCCAAAAACATGTTAAACAGGACTGGACCCAACACTGACCCCTGGGGAACACCACTAGTGACTGGCCGCCAGCTAGATGCAGCCCCATTCACCAGCACTCTCTGGGCCCGGCCCTCCAGCCAGTTCTTAACCCAGCGTAGAGTACACTTGTCCAAGCCATGGGCTACCAGCTTTTGCAAGAGTATATTATGGGAGACAGTGTCAAAGGCCTTGCTGAAGTCCAGACAGACGACATCCACGGCTTTCCCCTCATCCACCAGGTGAGTCACCTGATCATCAAAGGAGATCAGGTTGGTCAGACAGGACCTGCCCCTCCTAAACCCATGCTGGCTGGGTCTGATCCCTTGTCCATCCTGAAGGTGCTGTGTGATTCCATTCAGGATGATCTGCTCCATAACCCTGCCAGGCACTGAGGTCAGGCTGACAGGCCTGTAGTTGCCAGGGTCAGCTTTGCAGCCCTTTTTGTGGATTGGGGTAACATTGGCCAATTTCCAATCATATGGGACCTCCCCAGTGAGCCAGGACTGTTGGAAGATGATGGAGAGCGGCTTGGCGAGCTCTTCTGCTAGCTCCCTCATCACCCTAGGATGGATCTCATCTGGTCCCATAGACTTGTGAGGATCCAGATGGCTCAGTAAGTCACCAACTATTTCCTCCTGGAATACAAGGGGCCTATTTGGCTTCCTATCTCTGTCAACCATCTCCAGAGATGAGTTGTCCTGAGGGCCACCTGTCTTACTGGTAAAAAATGAGGCAAAGTAGGTATTAAGTACCCTAGCTTTCTCCTCATCTTTGTTAACTATATTTCCCTCAGAGTCCAACAGAGAATGGAGGTTTTCCTTGCCCCTCCTTTTGTTATTAACATATTTAAAGAAGGACCTTTTATTATCCCTAACAGAATTGGCCAAATTAACTTCAAATTGTACTTTTGTTTCCCTGATTTTTTTTCTGTATTATCTAGCTATTTTCATAAATTCTTCATAAGTAGCCAGCCCTTTTTTCCACAGTCGGTAAACTCTCTTTTTATTTCTGATTTCCTTCAAAATCTCCCTGTTTAGCCAAGCCGGTTTTCTTCCCCACAGCTAGCTTTTTGGCACACTGGTATAGCCTGTTCCTGTGCACTCAAAACCACCTGCTTGAAGCATGTCCAACCCTCCTGGGCTTCCTTCTTTTTAAGCATTGTTTCCCAGGGTATGCTCTGAACTAGACTTCTGAATAGGCAAAAATCTGCCCTCCGGAAGTCCAGTGAAGAGGTTTTACTAATGGCTCTCCTTGCATCTCTGAGTATTGAAAATTCTATTATTTCATGGTCGCTATGCCCCAGGCGGCCTCCAACCACTACATCTCCCACCAGCCCTTCTCTGTTTGTAAACAGTAGGTCTAGCAGGGCCTTACCCCTGGTAGGCTCATTTACCAGCTGATGAAGGAAATTGTCCTCTGTACACTCTAGGAAATACCTAGACTGCCTCTTCTGTGCAGTACTGAGCTCCCAGCAGATATCCAGCAGGTTAAAGTCACCCACAAGAACAAGGGCTGTCAATTTTGAGACATCTGCCAGCTGCTTGTAGAATAATTCATCTCCTTCATCATCCTGGTCAGGTGGTCTATAACAGACACCCACGAGGATGTCAGCCTTGTTGGACTTCCCCCTCATTCTGGTCCACAGGCACTCAACCTTGTCACTGCTGACCTCAAGTTTAACAGAGTCAAGAGACTCTCTAACATATAAAGCCAACCCTCCACCTCTCTTACTACATACTAAAGTACTACATACTAAAGAAAAAATAATACTTAAAGGAGATAGATATATATATATAGATAAAGGAATTGTATCAAGCCTAAATGGAAAAATGTAGTAGTAAAACTACCCCATTGGTCCAGAATAAAGCAGGAATGGTAATTTGCCATGGGAGAAGAGATGGGCTGTGCCTTTAGGAAACAGGCAGCAATGAGGAACTTTGGTTTCCTCATGGAGATCAGGACATGTCACCAAGATATTAAACAGTAACTTTATAACTCAACTTCATTGTCAAAGAACTGAAATACAGCACCTTAAAAAAAAATAAAACAAAACAAAACACAACAAAAAACAAACCACAAAGTCTTTGGCTAGTACAACTTCTGCTTGGTCCTTTACATTGCTTCATTTTAATTCTAATTGACCAATTGTACAATCAAATCATCTTTTAAAAATAGAATATGTGTGCAAAAGAAGAAAGCAGCACAAATTCTTCCAAGTTAAAAATGATAATTTTTAATTATTTTAAAGAGATGTAGCAAACTTCTACAGATAAAAACTACATCTTTTCTAGAGATACCTGACCAGAGGCCAGGCAGCCAATCTGCTGGACGATGGACAGACAAAAAGTGGAAAAACTGAATAAAGAAAAGATAAGAAAGAAGATGCCAAAGATTTTTTGTTGTTTTTTATTCTAAAGACCTCTGCAGAGAAACTGGAAAATCAAAGAGTCTTACTTCCACACCAGAAACATTCAGAAAACTGAAAATGAAAAATAAAACTAACTGGCAGGCGGGGGGAGAAATCACAATTTATAGACCTATTAGGAAAAGCTAGGTCCTTTTAGGAAGACTCAACAAGCACAACAGATAGGGCCGTCTCTCTAATAATAATGTCTCTGGATAGCCGAAAATCTTCTGGTATGGTATCAGACCAAAGGCCATAAAAATGAAGAATAAAACTAACTGGCAGGCGGGGGGAGAAGTCACAATTTATAGACCTATTAGGAAAAGCTAGGTCCTTTTAGGAAGACTCAACAAGCACAACAGATAGGGCCATCTCTCTAATAATAATATCTCTGGATAGCCCAAAATCTTCTGGTATGGTATCAGACCAAAGGCCTTAAAAATGAAGATGTCCCAGGAAAAAATGAAGTTTCTCTAAAACCAATAACTGTCTAAAAGAGAGGAAGACACAGAGGAATGCATAGCTAGGTTTCACAACAGAGAGCTGTTAACTGACGGAATGACACACCTTGTGTACATACAAAATTATTCAGGCTAACAAATAAAAAGACTGAAAACGTGCAGACTGCAACACCAAGAAGGGTATAACTAGGGCAAGCATGCTATATGTGTCCTCTCAGCCTTTCCTTAAGCATCATCTCTTGGTCACTGGTAGAAAAAGGATTGGAGCAATACGAGGTTTTGGCCTGAGCAGCTGGGTTTATAATCCTGTAAACAAAACCTTGTCACTAGACATTAACTTCTCCTTTTCCCTTTCTCAGTTGTTTCATATCTGATCGGTAGGCCACCAAAGTTTCATATACACACAGCCTCCAGGCTGACGCTGAGCCTCCTAGCATTGACTGTCAGGCGGACACTTCCATCTGTCAAGGTGGACACTAAAACTGTTTAAGGCTGGGCTGCCCCATTTTTCTGAAGAGAATGCACCCACAAGCATTCCCTCTGTTCCCTGTTGCACCTATACAGCTGCATTCAACCTATGACATGCAGTTTGTTCCTTTCATATTGATCACCAAATTAAAGATGACATGGCTTGACACCAAAAGGAATAGGTTTCCAAGCACATCTTATTCCATTACATCAACAGTCCATCACGCTGTCAACATCTTCCTTCTCAACTACCAAAAAGACCCTTTCCCATGTAAACAGCTCTTCAGTAGTGAAGAAGTGGTCCTGCATGACATGGAGGACTGCCTTTGTCCAGTTTGTAACTAGTGAGACTCTGATACGCATCTGAACCCAAATAGGGACTCCCTTGTCTCATTATCTCTTTCATCTCCCACCTCTCCTTCCTAAGGCTTAAACAAATGTCCAACAAATTCTCCCATTCTTCCTCAGCCCTAGGGAGGGAGGCCTCATAGGTAGCCTTCCCCATTCCTCTCTCCCAAAGGAATCTTAACATTTATTACAATTGGACAACGACATTTAAGTGGATTTTAGGATGTTTCAGTGGAATACCCACTTTTTAGTTATTTTTTAGGCAAGAAGGGGAGGGAAGCACTAGACGTGCCCATTCTGTATCTTATTCAGTAAACTAGCAGAGTTTAAACACCCTTTAAGTAAATGCTTCCACAGTCACCCCAGCAAATATTGGGCTGTGCCTTGCAATGTTCAAAGAAGGAGAAACCAACAAAGCCAACAAACTCTTAAAAATGAGGGAACAGTTTACAAAGCCTTTGAGGACTTTATAGAGGCATATCCCTCTACAAGGCCCTGG